>NC_057935.1:20170203-20480917 GCF_018555375.3 Anguilla rostrata
GAACTGGGCGCGGTGTTCCGCATTTCGGGCTGGAGGCGAAGGCCGAGGGGGAAGCTTCTTTCGCACGCGGCGCGGACACCTCGAGGCGCCGAGAGCGGCGCGAAGCCCGCGCTGGGCCCGCCACGGCGAGAGGGGCCACTCACGCAGGCCCAAGACCGGCCACTTGTCAACCGCTTAAAAAGGGCGCCGGAATCCGGAATATTCTGAGCGCTTAAGTAGGCCTTCGTGGGCTAGCCAAAATCTCATTTTACACAGGTCCCCGGCTTTACTTATTTATTTATTTATTTATTGTGCAGAAGAGAGGTGGGGATGGTGGGGGAGGGGTGGGGGAGGGGAGGGGGGTGGGGTCCACGCTTCTGAAATTCAAGAAGCCGGAAAAGACACAAATTCCCCAGGAGAAGACAGATTTTCTCAGGTTCAGCTAAATAATTTATGCATACTTTTACTTTGGCGCAAAGAAGCAATTTCAGCCCTTATGTGGGGGGGAGGGGAGGAGGGGGGGCACTGGCGGACAGGGGGAGTGCGGGCCCCACTTCCTCCATCGTTAAATTATTTAAACACTGGAGGCTGGTAATGCCAGGTGGCATATTGATACCTGTGTCCCTGTTCAATGTAAAAAACCCCTCTGCCAGCTTCTTCACACACAGCACTGTAAATGTAAAGGCTTTTTAAACGACAACATAAAAATAAATTTCATTACATTTTCACATGCATACGGCATACTACCCGGGCTCTGGATTTACTAAAGAGCGGCGGCAGCTTGGAGAGGTAGAAGCTGATTAAATGGCTTTCGGGTTGCCAGATACATCCCTGGGAAAACAATGACCGGCTGACAAAAACAGAAGAAGGTAGGCTAACATTTTTGTTAGGGGTGAAACAAAGTCCCTCCCCTTCGCAAATCTGCCGAAACGATGCACTCAGGACAGCTTCCCACATACAAACATTTAAATTCATAAATTTACTGTCTTCCTTAATTCTGAAGTTCAGGAGCCTTTAGAAGCACAAAGACAGGGAATAATCCTTTTTTAGGAAATGTGGAGAGAAGCGAGGAGGAGAAGTGCATGCTTGTCTGTCGTTTGGGACGTCCTGCTGCTCCAGACGGGACACCTCCACGCCGGTGCCATGAACAGATGTACGCCCCCAGGGTAGGGCTTTAGGGGCTTCGGGGTACAAACAAATGACATCAGCCTGTTAAACGAAAGACAGAGCTGGCAACCGGACACGGGAGCACAAAGCCGGAGCCTGTGTGTGAGGACGCGGGGGGGCCGAGCAGTCTCCGCAGGTACGGCTTACACACACACACACACACACACACACACACACTCGCACGCACTGGCAGACACACACACACACCCGCACGCACGCGCAGACAGACACACACTCACACACACACACACACACACACACACACACACACACACACACCCGCACGCACGCGCAGACAGACACACACTCACACACACACACACACACACTCACATGCACCGGCAGACAGACACACACTCACACACACACGCACTCAGCCACAGACAGACACACACACACGCTCAAGTGCCTGCACACACACACGCGCACACACTGCTGCTGTGTATAGCACTGTTTAATCACACAACCAACAAACACGCCCAGTCAAATGCATACATGCCCATTCACACGCTGGCCCACTCTCACGCATGTAGCCTACATACTCAAACGGGTGTGGAAAAACACATGCACACACTCATTCACTCATTCAAGTGCGTATGCACATACGCACACACAAGCACACACAAACAGTCACACCCAAAAACACAATTCAACACCAGCCCAAACAGCTACTTCATAGCTGAGAAATTTAGGCCACAAAAAGCTGCCAGTTTGACACCCTATCTAAACACATTTTCAGGCAACAACACGCTATTCGCAACTCATCAGTCATGGAAGTCCACCATTTCTCCCACGGTCAATGCTGTACCCTCTTAAAGAGAGGGGTGTAGGCACAGGAGGCTGTACTAACGTTTCTCTCCTAGTGCACACTGTGCTCCTTAAGCTCAGTACTTCCTTCGCTTGCTGGTCAAAGCAAAGAGAAACGCGATGGCAGAAACCCGCCCCAGCCCGACCCGGGCGGAGGGCACGGTGTTAACTTTTATACGCGCGGTAATAGGGTGGATCGGCTTTCTGCGTTCCGTCCCACGCCAGCGCAGGCTGGGGCCACCGGGGAGGTGCCCCCGAACCCCCCCCCCCCCACCCCCCTCTCCCGGCCTACCTCAACCCCCACCCGCCCTGCTCGCCCACCACCTGATGCATCTGCCAACGTCCAACCGAACGTCCTCCTAAATTACAGGGAGGTATGAGAGAGATCTAATGAAACTCTCACGTGTCCCCGGAGGAGGCCCGACCTGCGGAGGCGGTGCTGGTCCCTCTCTTCTTTATTTATTTACTTATTTTTCTCTCTAAACGAGCCTTCGTTAATTCGCTCGCTTGTTTCCAGGGTTTCCGCGAGCGGGCCCCGTCCTCTTGCGGAGAGGTCGCGGGAGCGCGGCGTAATGTATTCCGCCCGTTTCTCTGTTCTCCTCTTCCCTTTCCTCCGCTTCTCAAAGACGGCTCGCTACGCGCGAATCGCGGCTGACCCCGCCCCGACCTCCGAGCCGAGCGGCGTCGGGCGGAAGAGGTGCCGGGACGAGCACCTGTGCGGGAGGGCGGGTCGCGCGGCGGGGGCGCTTCTCCGCCCCCGGAAGCTCGGGAGCCCGCCGCGGCGTCGCGCGGGGGCGGGGTCAGCGCCGGCCGACAATACGCGTTACAGAGAGAGAGAGAGAGAGAGCGAGCGAGCGAGCGCGTGGGCTCGCGGGTTCTCCTGGTAAAAGGGGGGGGGGGGTCGGGCCACGTGCGGCCGGTCGGATTCCTACGAACGCGGGCCCCGCCCACGCGGGACCCCTTGGCCCCTCGGAGGGGTGGCGCGAGGATCGCGGACGCTGCTACGGGCTTCCACCGGGGGGTTGACCCGCGAACGGCGTCGTGGGCAGAGGTCGGCACGGCGACCGGCACAATGCATTCCGAGCTGAGCTTCACAGGAACGACGCGGACCAAATTAGTCTGCTGTTCTACGGCGTCAGCAGTTTCCGACTTCCTCCTCCGCTGTTTGCAATTTGCATTATCTTTAAAGAGATAAAAATGACCTTAGACCGTATTAGACGACGGGGATGTTTTAATCGTCACCACAGAGGATTATGGAGCACAACAAACGACAATGTGTCGGTCAAATAAACATAATCACGACTGTGCCAAGTCCTCTTGCCAAAATGCATTCCCTCCAAGTGTACGACGCCCCATTCAAATCTGCATTCATTACGCTTTTACTAGCTTTTATCGAAAAAACAAAAAAAAAAACTGAATCAAGCATGATTTGCAATTACAGCCCCAAAAGGAGTCGTCTCTGCTTTCCTCCCCCCACAGAAAAAAAAAAGGGGGGGGGGTGGCACGAAGAGAGATTCTGAGGACAAGGGCAGCCATTTTTTGTGTTGTTCTTCTTTTAAATAAACATGACCCTTGTGAATTCTTCCCCAGGAACACAAGCCCATTGGTCGCTGGGTCAGAAAGACTGGTGGAGAGAGAGAGAGAGACCTTCTTCTACACACTGGGCCTGATCAGCCAGGGGCTGGGTCTGACAGCACTTAGGCCACAGTAAGGGCCTCTCACTCACACTCCGTACGCTGAAACAGAACAACTGCGTCCTTAAGGACATAATATAACATCATGCAAGCCCTCTTTTTCTTTTTCTCTGGGTGAGAGTGTGGGACAGAAGAAGGCGATTGTGTGTGGGGGAAGGGGGTGATTCGGTCTTGTAACTATTTTCAATCATACAGAAGAGCTAAGAGAGATTAAATATATACTCAACCTTGTAAATATTTCATTCCTTCATATGAAGTTGATGAAGCTAATCTGATGAACTGGATAGATGACAGTGTACAGGCTAATGGTCTCTGGGGCTTTGCACTGCAGGAAATAAGTCAGTACAACTACTGTACATACATGCAGTAGATAAACAATACCACTACTACAACTAGGCTAATAATAATAATAATAATAATAATAATAACTGCCACCAGATGATGGGGCTCAAAAGCTGTGCTTGAAATGCATTGTGGGATTTGTCCATTCCCACCTCTTCTCTGAACAGCAGGCTAGACTGGCAGCATGATATCCGAGTGAATTTTGCGACAATGCCTGCAAGCCTCGAGTTATTTCTCAAGTGGAAAATTCAGGAGCAATTTACAATGTTTTCATTTCTGAAAGAAATTAACACTGAGTTACTAATTGAGCACACACACATTCTCTTTCTCAGGCACACACACAATTTCTCGAAAGTTCTTGACTAGGTAGTTATTGCATATTAAGGAACAGTGTTATTTCAGTCCACGTACTTGTACGTTTCCGGCTGTGTTTTGCAGTAGTGAAACTAATGTTCTGCTGATGGGTCAACTTAGCCTCATAAAATTTGCTTTGCCAAGCATTACTGGAGGTGAGACACAATAAGACTCATGACCACCAAGCCAACATGTCTCCAGACCAACCTGGCCTGTCAAAATTCTAACAAACACTTGCTCTTTCAGAGAAAGAGGAAATGTGAAACCTACAAAGGCACTCTTGGCTAAGCTACAGATCTTAAAATGATCAACAGATTAAGCTCCAAAAGCCACGCCTTTTTAAAAATGAAATACAAATGAAATAAGAGGACTACCATAGCATACCATGTTAAAAAACAAGGCCAGTGTTGCCTGATGAAGATTCATGCTTAGAATGAAATTCTGTTTCTATATTGACCGTTCCATTGTATTGGTTTTTATGGCTTCAAATATTTTGGCTAACAGTTCAGAATTATGTGTTTTCCAAGCTACACTACACTTGGGTCAGGTACCCAAAAGCACTTTTTGAAAAAAATGAAAGGGTGAGCGTAACCTTACAAACAACAGCCGTATATGGTGTACAAGCCAACATTTCAACCACAATTCGATGGACAGGTGAAAGATAGCTTTACAAGAAAAATCTGTCCCACGATTACTTTTCAGTTTGCTTCACGCACCGTTTTGTGATTTATTAATCGGCTCGTGGACAGGGTGATGGGGGCGGGGGGGCAAGTTATACGAGACTGAGACGAGAAAACCCATGGGGTTTTAATTACCGCTCCACTGTCTTACTGGCCGCGTTCAGCGGTGCGCGACTCTGCTCTCTCTCTGACGGGTTCTCAGCTACTTCCCCTGCTAAGTAAACATGGCTGCCAAGTGCCCATGAATGGAGTTTAATGAGAACATTACCGCGTTTACCTTAGATAAGGGTAGCCCCCGTCTAGAGCAGATACCGCTAAAGGCATGTTTGAACAGCGAGCGACCGCGACCGTGAACGCGAGCGCAAACACCTGTACCGCCTTCAGAAGTGGGAAGCCTGGGCTACAGCCGGGCCGAAAAACAGAAACAATAACAGGGACGGCTCAAACGAACGCAACTCCATACAAACGGGGTCAAACATAAGGGCGAACACGGACTGCGCTACAGAGGACGAGTCGTTAAAGATAACGCACACACAGAGGGAGCGTGTTCAACAGACTCAGGGATTTAGCTACGGACACAGCAGCAGAAGAGGCCTGGCAATCAAAAAGGTAAATACAGCGTAGCGGATATCTCTCACTGTTCTCCCATTTTGAACAAGGTCAACGAGACGATCACAGGAACTGACACGGACAGGCAGGTGTCCACAGCTCGGGCTGTCAAATGGAAACACAAACAGCCCAAACAGGAAAAAATGACAGCTGAAGCAAAAGGCGAAGGGGAAGGACGAATCCTCAGCCAGGAAGAAGGGGAGGGGGGGAAGCTAACCTCGCCTTGTCAGTTTTGATGTATTTACACTTCCTGAGTCAAAGTGCCTCGTCCCGCCGGTGGCACCTGTGGTGGGGCAGATGCGTGCCTCCCGCCCGCGACCTGAGAGGCGCCCGCGGCGGACGGCGGATGAGTCTCGCGCTCGCGCCGCGCCCACGCGCTCACCGCGGCGGCGGCTTTGTGAGGTGAGGGGAACTGACAGAGCCGGCTCTCCGGGGCACAGATTTCCACTCAAGTGTATCGGGGGAGGGGGGGCGGTGGAAAAAACGCTTCTGAACATAGTCATCAGGCCTTCATTACTGAACCCTCTCAACCCAGCTCTCCCCGCCTCACAAAAATGCATTTTGTCATCCTCTCAAGGTGCCAATTCATTTTATATAGGTTATGTGTGTATACATCATGTTTAATACATAACATAATGTATGTACTGTGTGTGTGTGTGTGTGTGTGTTATATTACAATATGCATGTGTGTACACAGACATTCAGAAAAATGCCATTAAAGGAAATGCGGTGCTACCTAGCTTAGGGGTAAAATGCCATTAACTTACCATTATCATCGGACTCCTGCGGAATATTGTTTGAAAAGTACAAATCACCTCTTTGCAAGTGCATTGCATAAGAATGCTTTGTTTTTATGTTTATTTTTCTACCACGTTTACAGTGTTCAGCCCCATGTTGGCACGTCTGCTCTCTCAGAGAAAAAGATCCGTAGGTGCTCGCTGTCACCTGCGTGGACAGATGTGGAAAACGTACGAGCCCTGCGCTAAAACCAGGACAGTGACCGCGGTCGCAACAGAGACACAGCCAACGGACCCTGCGCGAGCAGGATTATTTCTGACAGATGAACAGACAGCCTTTTCCGATTTGTCTTCTCGACTATCTATCCCCTGTCGGGCCCCATTGACCCGAGCGACCACCGAAAGGAAAAGTAATGGGGGGACGTCAGCTGGCTCACGGTGAAACCGTCCATCTTTGTGACCGACCGCCTTTCAACCGTCAACGACAGACCGTCGTTTGACCGCACGAGGGTCTCGGTCAGGTGGCATGTGCGCCGGCCTGTCTGTCAAACACAGAAAAACAGCACACCCAAGCACCCCCCCCTTCGCCCCCCACCACCACCCCCCGGCCCGCCAGCGGCAAAATGTGACTCGATGATCGAGTCGGCGCGGCCTTAACAAGCTGAATAATGGGGGAATTCCAGAAATGCACCGGCGCTATTATACCCCAACAATAAGACGCAGAAGAGAGTAAACGGGAGCGGGGGCAGGAGGTGGGCGTAGGGGGGCATAATGAGATCGCTGTTGCAGTAATGTAGTCTCCATTGTGCGGTCGCGTAAGTGACCGCTCCTTCCCGTACACAGAGACCGCATTAAGCCGGTCTGAATTTCTCGAAGAATGCCACTGTAGTGTTCCTAGTTCCACCCCCCCCTTCTCTTTTCTCTCTCTCTCTCCCTCTCTCCCTTTCTCTGTCTCTCTGTCTCTCTGGGTGACTGGCAGTGGCGGAGACTGGCACCAGCCTGTGTTTGTGCTGCAGGATGTCCTGCAGGTGCACTCGCCGCGCAGACGTGCGCTAATTACATGTTTTCCCGCCGAGCGACAATTAAGGTCACCGAAATAATTGCGGGTTTTTAAAATCCCGCTCTAACGAGCGGCGGCGGGAGCCCGTGCCCCGACGCCGAGCCGGGGCTCGCTGCACAGACTCCCCACAATCCCGTGGGGCCGTTTAACCCTCTCTTTGCCAAAACTCACTGCATCCAGAAATCGTATGAACACCGGGAGATCTAACCTCTTCATCAGTGAAAAAACAAAAAAAATTAATTTAAAAAACGGTGGGTAAAGACGAACGATCCACCCGCAGTTGTCTAATTTGTTTGAGCCATGCATGTCATTTATCTTGTAGGTTTAAGCGCGAGCAAATTCACGTCTCAGATCTTGACAGATAGTGTACTGTTCCCGTCTGAGTTTGGTACGATCAGAAAACAAGGAGGGCACAGCAGTCAGGGCTGAGAGAGATCTCTGTTAGCGCTTCCCTGATGCCAAGGCGTCCATTTTTCAACTTTTTTTTTTTTGCCTGGTTTTAAATACGAAAACTTCTGTTGGAAAAGGCTTGGGGAAATGTGCCTGTGTGTTTTCGCAAACACTTCTGCTGTTGCAACATCACGCAGGTGCAGAAAGTAACAGCACACATTTTTGGCGTTTCCTTCTTTTTTTTCACATGGAAAAAAAAAAAGAATAAAACATTTTTTCTGCTTGGTTTGCTCCTCGGGGCGAGTGGGGTGTCCGGTCTCGCTGGCGTTTCGCGCCATTTTGCCGGCCTGAGGCTTCTGCTGTCCAGACGGGCCTGGTTTCAAAAATTTATATTTAAAAAAAAAAGAGTGCCGTTTGGAATGAGAGGACGCCCAACCGCCGTTCCGGGACTCCTGGTCCGAAATTCGGAACCACGGGCCCCCAGGTAGAAGTGTAACACTTCTGGCTCACCCTACTAACATCATGAGGTGACCAAAAGGCTTAAATGATCCATTATCAAAGCAAGACTCTGTGAAATACAACACACATTATGGACACAACACTCCATTTCGTTTAAGGACATGGCTAACGGCATCCTGGTATAAACTCACGCAGACAGAGCGCTACGTGCATTTCTCAGACGACGCTGGATTCAGGATATTACCAAAACCGATATGGGCAATGGAACCCTGTTCCTTAAGGAATATTCCCTTTCGATTACCGCCACCGTTACCAAGGTCACAACGCAAGTTTCCGCCACCCCGAAAACTCTGAAACACACGGCGACGCGGCTCTGGCTTACGACAGCCAATCGCTCGAGGCGTCCCGGATTGTCGTGTTTCCTCTTAATGTAAAAGGTGAGGTGCGCGAAGACGGGAGTATAGAATTGTGGGAAATCAGGCTGTCAAGAACAAATGGCGCCACCAAGTCCAACATGTCGCAGCCATTAACCAGACTTAACACCTCCCACCATGACTTCATTAGCATACTACACGGGCCTCCGGCTGTCTGCTTTGTGATCGAACGTCACGCGCGCAAACGCTCGACTCCAGACGTACACTTTCTCCCTGTGGCAGACATTCCAAGCACTCGCCCTGAGCGAAATCAAAGTGCGCAACTTTACTTTGCTCACAATTTTAAAGCCCCATGACTCCTTTAATGGAGCAGAGTATCCAACACTCTTTTGAGGTGAAACAGTCAGTACAAAACTTGTTTAATTTCACATGTAAGGTTTCCAACTGGACCTGCATAATTAGGTAAATACAAAAATAAAGAATGTCAGAAATCATTTGATTATTTTTTTCAGAACCCAGTTCAGACAGTTACATGGGACCCTTACTCTGGCTGAAGAAGGGAAGGGGGGGGGGTGCTCTGGAACAACACCATTGGCCTTTGTTTCAAACTATTTTCACTGAAGGATGACCTCAGCTTCAAAAACAAGTTTGAAAATCCTTCTGCTCAGTCGCTAACTTTGATTCTGCTAAATTCCGTTTCAGTTAAAAATAAATAAAGAAAAGGACAGGAAAAGCACTGGATGGTCCTGCCAGAGTCCGGCGGTCAGAGGGAAACGCCCTTCTTAGCCACGAGTCTCTTAAATTCCCGTCCAAATGGATCTTAAAAGTACATGAAATCAACCAAAGCTTCAATCATGGTTCAGATGCTTTTTCACACGAGATGCAGGCATCAGAAGCCACCAAAAACAGTGGAAAATAAAGGACGGCAAACGATGTACAAAAAAGGATCTTTACCCCAGAACATGCCACAAAACAACAGGTGCTGGGGTAAAGATCATTCCCCAAACAAAATAATTTTAACGTTTCTCTGAGCCACGTATCATTTTGCTTTGCACCAGCAGTCAAGGCACATGTTATTTACTGTCTCTCATCTCACAGAGTTTAAGAACAACTCCCTCCCTGGCGTTGGGCAAACAGCACCAACTTACCCCCACCCCCGCACCACAACAAAAAATAAAGTCAAAAAGGTACTATATCAACAGTGATCTCGGGGAGGGAGGTGGGGGGTTACCTCCAGTTTTGTCATATCTCCATGCTGCTCCCCACACTGTCGCTGTGTTTATTGGATGAGCTGGGACTTCCGAGTTGAACATCACATTTACTTTCACAGACTCCAGGCTAAGCATCGAAAAACCCTTTCTTCGTAGTGAAAAGACGTGGTAGTGTTTTATATGTGGCCTCCAAAGATGTATGAGGTGTGAGCAAGGATGTGTCAGCAGGGGGGATTGGGGGGTTGGGGGGAGAGAGTGTTGACCATGACACGCAGAACCTTCAGAAAGTGAACAAACCTGTACCAGCAGAGAGCTCCCGGTAAGGAGACGCCACAGATTCAAAAAGGAAATTCTGAAAATTACAAAGAATGCAAAAGGAAATCCTTGAAGTGGAGTCACACTTCCTGGTCAGGATTCTTGTAAAACAAAAACAAAAAAAACAGCAGTTTTTTCTTTCCTCGATAACCTTTTTGCGAAACCTTTCAAAGACGAAACAAAGATCTCCGAGACAAATGCCAAAGTCAAAGATCTTTGATCAGTCAAAGATACACACGCGCCGCCCAGGGAGACAGAAAGGTTAAAACACCAAGACGTGACTGCGCGATCTGTTAAAGAACACAGACAGCGGACCGGTCAAGCGCATAATCCCTGACGGAATTCAGAACGGGACCGGGCCCGAGCCCAAGAGGCTTCGTTTAAACGGTCTTCCTGAGCTCGGCGACCCGACCGGTCAGGTCTGGTGTTGTTACAGCTGTGAGTCCAGCGCAAACCTGCGAATGAGACTGATTGATTAAGGCCAAATGGGCTTCTGCGAGCGGGAGGGGGGGGGGGGATGGGGGGGACGGGACGAAAATAGCAAAGGCCGGCCGACATTCCTGAGTCACGCACTATCACCCCCTTTGGGAAGAGGTACGAGACAAACTGTCCGCTCCGTCTTCCCTCGGGGGACCTGGGAGATCGCCGACCGTGGCAAACGCGAGGCCGAGGTGGGGCGTAGGCTTCGGGCGAGCGGACATGCTGCCCACTGTACGCTCAAACAAGATACTGAACCGGCATCTTTTCAGTACAAATCCAGCTGCTAAACAGGTGGTATGTGCAATGCTAATAATACCGATAAACAATAACAATAGTCTACATAGTCAATAGTTTATACAGCACTGTTAAATACGTTTCGTGGAACGCTATTTAAAAAATGAATGAATAGAAATCACTCTAGGTGAAACCTGTTAATGCTGTAGACATTTTTATGTTGTTACCATATGTAGGGCTATGTTTATTACAAATGTAATATTCCCCCCCTGCAGGTAAAAGACGCTTTTAAATTCAGTTTAATAGAGGTACGCATTTAATACTCCCTCAACAGCAGTGCACCAGGTGTACCGTCCACTGCTTGTCAGTCGACTTTTCAATGGCCTTCAGACGACTATATTAGGAAAGAGCTGAAATTAGATACTGGCTCATCATAGCATTGAAAGCAATCTGCTTCAGCCCATCTGCGTAAAGCCTTCTTCGTCTAGACCAAATTCCTGCCAGCCCAGACTGACCTTATATATATATATAACATATTAAATACCTTACAGAAATTATTATACAATGTCTAGTGTCACAAAACACAGTGTAGCCAGCCATGCAATTTGCACCAAAGCACATATTAAAAGCATGGAAGCAACGAGTCTATTTTTTTCATTTTAAAGCAATCAACTGAGTTCTAAAAAGGTGTTGCAGTAATTATTATCCTATAATTAGAGGTACAATTTAATGAGGATCAGGATAGTGATGACTGGATTTTTGGGCCTGGGGGGACAGGGTATCTCCCTACAGCCTACAGCCCCTCCCCCCACCCCCAAACACACACACGCACACACACACAGCAGGAAGTTTTATTTTATCCTGGCACCGTGGCCTTAAACTGTTACCTTCTGGCTATAAATCTGCTAGGGTTTCACCTCCGAGAGTCTGTTTGACTGATCTCAGACAGGCCCTCCTCACAGCCGCACACAAATCTGGCCTGGGGGGGGGGCACAGATGAAGCTGCCCTTGCTCTGTCATTCCCTGTTTAGGATGAGCTATTCCTCAGAGGGTCCTGCAGCCGTCCCACACGAGGAAAGGGGGGGGGAGGGAAGGGCGAGTCCAAACCTTGGCTTCTCACATGGGACAGAGTTAACACTGTGGTTGAGGGTCAAACTTTTTGCCAAGTCTCACAAAGAGGGGCGCTTTCAGTAGCCACACCCTCATGTGGTTTGTGTGGCTCAGGGTTGGATGAAAAAAACAACACCGAGAGAAAGAACTTGATTGGACGTACCAAGCGCGAATGAGCTGAACGGGTGAAGGCCACCAAGTTGTTGACGCGCTTATCAATTCAATACTTGACAGCCAATAGCTGCACGGTACAATCTCCGCCATTCTTTCATAAAGAAGCTCTGGCTGCCCTTTGAGAGGTCTCTGCATTCGACATCACACTTTCAGCAGTTAGACGGGCGAGTTTTTACTTTTTGCCCACACGGTTGACTGAACACTTGAGCTGTGTTTGTTCAGAGTTCACTTCTCTTTTATCAGTTAATCAGCATTTTTTAAAAATAGTCCACTACTTCGCTTCTTGTGGCCAAGGTGTGTAACGGTCGCGTGTTTTTTTCCAGTTACAGGCTCAGAGACCTCAGCCTGCATGGGTGCAAGTACTGTAGCTGTACGATATTAAGCGCAAAGTCGCTGCGGTACAACACCTCAGGTTTCTGTGGTGGCTTCAGAATACTGGTGTCAAAGCTACATGCTAATACAGACACTGAACTGTAAGTCCCATGACACCACCGCCATGCTCGTGAGCAGAGTGTATATACACACACACACACATAGTATCAGAGCCTGGACAGCTTCGTTCCAGACAACTGGCACCCGCTCAAAAAAGTTCTAACTCAAAAAAAGTTCTAACTCTCCCGAACTCTCGAGCGAAAGGGAAATTATTCCAAATGGGATGTAAGGAAATGACCGTGGCAGCCATTGGCAGTGAATTAGAAAAAAGACAAATGATTTTTTTGTGGAAAAAAAAAGAATACATTTCTCGGCAGAGTTTTACTTTTCTGCCTCATGGGTGACTGATCTGTGAGACCACACAAGGGCTTATCGCCACTTTAGACAGCGTTGTATTTGAAATATTCAAATAACTAATCTATATACCAAATGATTCCCCCCCTACCCCCACTCTTTACTCTCTCATTACAAGTTGTATTTTCAGAATCATTACCGGACGGGTGCTCAAGGCAATGAATTCAGCTTCTTTTTTTTTCCCCCCGCAATATAGGTCCACACACTCGCGGACAGAAAATTTCATTTCAATATATCTACTTCTATGAATATGTTTTTTGTACAAAAAAAAAAAAAGATACAAGTTTCTGTTTGAGAATGCATGCCTAGCCTTGTGGAAGTCGCTGAAACTCCGTAGAACATTATAAAAGGAAATTGAACTCAGCGGGGAGAAAAATCATTTCGTTACCCCGGGTGAAAAATATTGTTGCTTTTCTTAAAAGTGTAAGCAAGGAAAGCGAACATTATTAGAATGTTTAAATATTAATTTCTCTGTCGGGCAGGAAAGATGATCGTGTGTTGGTGGGGACAGTGTTATTTTTCTTTTCTGAAAGCCGCAGAGTGTCTCTCTCTCTCTTTTTCTCTCTCTCTTTCTCTCTCTCTCTCTCTCTGGGACACACTTCTGTGATATTTACTGACCCTTGTATAGCGTGTTTTTCAAGAAAAAGCTAATTCTTCTGGCTTATGGCTCCTTGGTGCATACGTGTCTTCCACAGCAAATGTAGGCATGCCACAGTATTCTCCACACTACTCAGAGAATCCACCTTATGACCAATCAAATATTCATGAGGAAAAATGCTATCTATTTTCAGCCTTATGGCCTTCTCAACCCATATTATACAAATCATTTTATATCAGAAAACTACATTTAAAGAATCTGCCAAATGACCTGATGTCAATACTTCTCCAACCCAGACAGATATTTACCATATAGTCTTTCGAGGACAGCTTCAAGTGTACTGGACGTGCATTAGCTTATATAAACAGAACCTCTTTACATCTTTCTTTACGGTGTAAGATCACAAATATGTGATTAGAATGTCCTTAACTGAACATTCTAATGCCAATGTAACAAACACTACTGGCAACTGAAAGAAATGGAGTTCTAAAACACTGACTTAGAATTTTGAAAGAAACATTCCAAAAAACCTACTCTTTAAAGGGATAGGGCTTTGATGTTCTTTCTTTTCAAAGTGGAAATAATAGGATGTGGATTTACAGGGTCAGCCACCCATCAATTCAGAGTTATTGTGGAGGATCTTTACTTGGCGGTCAGCTGAAGCATGGCAGCCCAGCTTCCTGTATGCGACCGAGGCTTTCAGAGATTTAGTACAACTCGCGACAAGGTCTGAAACACTTTGGACTTAAGTGACGGACATACAGAGCAGAGGAGAGAGGGAGAGAGAGAAAGAGAGGGGGAGAGAGAGAGAGAGGGAGAAGGAGAGGGAGGGGGGTGGTTCCTCGCTGTCACTCAAAACTCCACTGCCAGTGGTTCCCACCTGCACTGGATTGAGACAAATGTTCCGCTCGCCCACGTGCAAGAAGCTATGTACACAAATACAGCGTAGCGCCTCTTTGAAGGCTCACCGGCACACTCCACTTGTAGGAAATACCTTATTCATGACGGGGCGCCGCATCCCAGGTAATTACTGGAATCAAGGTGGCCTCGGAAATGTTTAAATCTACAAGGACGTCCAGGAGCATGAATAATGCAAAATAATTTGCATCTGAATTTTTTAAGCGTTCTTTTATTCAAAAAGGGAAAACGCGGCCGCGATGAAAGTTTCATAAGCGGAAGCTGAGCGTTCCTGGCCTGCTGCGAAATGCCGCTCTTCCGCAGAAATTATTTAACACGCCGTCGGAAGGGCGCGGGGGACGAGCGAGGTGAGGGAGCGCAGGTTCCGACCAGCGCTGCGTAACGCCGAGGCTTGTTAGCGCACAAGGCGAACGCACCGCACCGCACGTTCTCATCCGAACAACACCTCCAAACAAAGTTTTCCACCTAAGCTTCAAGCTATCTAGACAAGAGGATGATGAACGTCAGCTCTGAATACGCAATAAATAAATGAATGAATAAAAGCTCTGAAGTGAAGTAATGTATGTTAATCTTAATGCTGGTACACATGAACAAATTCCAGCAATGCAGAGCTCTACAGCACCGTAGCTCCTGTTTATTTCCTTCCCTCTCCTTATAACGAGCTTCTCTGATTTGCATAAACACACCCCCTTTCTATCTGACCATAAACAACCGTCATTCATTTACTATGGCAACAAAATTACAGTCTACTGAAAGCGCAAAGCACTGTAGCGATCCAGACATAGACCTGCCCTACCTGTCGGCAGAACTGGCAGAACTAGCATGAATAATCTGAAGTCTGATGAATTGTTCTTACATTTAACATTCTGCGCTGGCATATTATCAGCATATACACAGTATATATTTGTGCCGCGTTTTATAATGGTAGCAAAATTGTTGAAGAAGTACCAAACACGTGTGCTACACCAGGGAATTTAACTTACTGTTTCAAGACATTTCTCCTGTCAAAAGAAAAAAAGGCAAAATCAAATTTCTCTTACCTGCTTCCAAATGAATCCACAGCAACAAGGGGTCCCAAGAACCGAAAAAGAGAAAGAAACATTTTTGATTAATTCTGTGTTCACTGTTATTATTCTTGGCCTCTTCCTACATTTTAACTCCCATTATTCTTATATGTTAGAGACTAAAACATACATTACATTTATTTACTTAGAATAGAGATGCTTTTCAGAGATTGATAGATTAATGTCACAATATTTAACACCAAGGGCTTGTCTCTGAATAAGTCTTCACTTTTTCCCTGTTGTTCATTTAAATGTTCCAAACATACTTGATGGCTGTTATGTTTTCTAGTTGCTTTTGTGCATATGAATAGTCAAACCAGTCAAACCAAAAAAAAAAAAAAACTTTAGGATCGAATGCTGAACTTGAATAAACTTGTACTGTCCTGACCACAACCTTCACACTTTTTTTTATCTCACTTTTTAATCTCTGTTTCAAACATAGTTTTCTGCCAACCTTAGAAGCACAAAAGGCTCAAACACATTTCTGCATGCAGACATAGTAATACTTTAATAATCCACCTGCTGCTAACGCTAATGTGTTTAAACAATAGTTTTGTTTTCGAACACTTGGTTGGTAAAGCCAAACGGAGGAACAGACCGCTCTTCCACGCTTCCTTCTGGTCTGTTGCACAAATATAAGTGACACGCTAATTATTACTATAGTCTTTTAGCTGGACTCGATTTGCATTTAACCCAGATTTTTTAGGTCAGCCAGATATTTATCTATATCGTCTGGTCTGCAAGCATACTTCAACAAAAAAAATAAGCATCTCTCTTAAAGACGTGTCAATATGTTAATGCGTTTGACCTTCCTCTTTCGCGCTGTTCCTAAGAGATCACACCTGCCTGTCGTAAACAGAGGCCTAAAACTGAAACCCTTGTGAAAGACACATTCAGAAAGTTCAGCGCGCCCCCCCCCAGAAAACCCCAAGGTGATTTTTTTTTTGTTTTGCTCCGCGCATAAAAAACTATGAAACAGCTGAAGAGTCACCTAAAGGGAGCCGTGTGTGTGCAGGCGGCCGCCCTCTCCTCTGTCAGCTTTGTCAAACAGACTATACATCACCGCGCTCTTCCTTTCTGCAGGCGCTGCGGCGGGAGGGAGGAGGGGCTATTTTTAGCAGGGCAGAGACAAAGAGCGAGGGACCTCCGGAGGACCCCCCTGTCCGCCGGGTCACCCACCCCGGCCGCTGCCCCGCTTTTTTTCCCACGCTAACCCCCAGGGCTCATTTGCATGGGGGCGCTTTTTTTTTTCTTCGGGGCGATTAGTTTCAGGTGAGCTGCTTTGTATGGAGTCGGCCAGGGACGCACCACAGGCCCGGGGGAGAGAGGGAGGGAGGGAGGGAGGGGGACGGGGGGATGGGGGACAAGGGGGTGTGGGGCGCTTCCCCTCACCCCCGTCCCCTAATTGCGACTGACTGGCACCAGACACAATCAGCCTCCTGACGCAGCGAGCCGCTCGCCAAACCGCACGCCGTGACCCTGGCGCTGCACGAGCCATCCGGCGGCCGAGGTAAACAGACGGCGGGCTGGATCCGACGGCGGGCTGTGCCTTTTCCTTTTACCTTTTTAATTCCCTCTGTCTTTCAACAGTTAATCACAGAAAGCGTCATACATCTTCGGTGTGCATCATTTGTCGGTGAAATTAAAGGTTCAAATGATTTTAATATTTACCCATTCAGTTTGATTTATTTACTTCCCTATTTTGTCCATGATTCAAAAGCAATGACACAACTGTAGGCCCATCTTCTCGCTACACGTTGTTATGCCAATTTAAGGGGGCGAGCACTAGGACCTGCATGCTCCGTTCTTTTTTTTCCAATGTGCAAGCTGCCAGCCGCAGCTGGAGCAACTGACTGAGCAGTGCCCAACTGGCAGGGGCCTGGCTGACCCGCTGGGGACCGCCTGCCAACTGGCCTATTGGGCTTACCCTGCCGACCGAAACTCTCCCTTCCTGGATCATTATGCACGAGCTTTGATCAGATGGACCAATCAGGGATCTGCATTTTCACACACAGTCAGTAATAACCAGCCATTAAAACATGGGATCTATAAAATACAAACACAGCCTACAACGCTACAGCATATGCTAGGTATTTAAGATGAAAAGGTATCAAATCACCAACACGGGGGCTTTTTTTTGGACCGACAAAGGCAAGTAAACAAAAGCAAACTTTTGCAGCCGACAGAAAACGAACAGGTGGGCATGGAGGCTAATGGCTCAAATGCTGTTTCTGAGTGTGTGAGCAGTCAGAAAGGGCAGCTGGCCATAACTTTTCAATGTCTTTCAACGAATGGAGAGAGAAGTAGGAGAGGGCAGCACCCATCGCTGATGTCATTACCAGCGAGTTAGCTGGGCCTGGGCGAGAGTCCATACTATGAGTTCACACAGAGGTGTAATTACCCTGCATCTGAAAGAGAGGGTGTAATCTCCAGTTTTGATTAAAGGAGACGTTTCCCTTACATGCGTTTACAGGGAAGGCACACCTTCTAGAACCGAAAATATTTCTGCTGCATAGAGGGCAGCCCAGGAGCAGCACCTGACTCGAAGCAGGAAAACATTTCCCTTCCACCCCGTGCGCTCGAGAGTCCTCGGAAGCCTTATCGGACAAACCTTTTTTCGCGAGCACGCCAATTTTCTCCCACCTACGTACGAGAAACGTTCGACCGCGTGCGTCGTCTCCGAGAGGCCTGCGGCCGTCCTCCGCATGCCCCGCCCCCATGCCTCCCCTGACGCGCGTGAAAGTTCTCCCGCACGTTCTCGCGTGGGGGAATCGGGTCTTCTACACCTCTGCAGTTCAGTGCCCACGAGGAAGTGCGTACAGCAAATCCGTGCTACTCCCCAAAGCAGCTGGTCGCGTCACGCTTTATTATCAACGATAGCTTTGGCAAAACGGAGTTTCAGGATTTGCTACACCTCTGCTTTCCAGCAACTGCCAGACTCAGCGTTCCAACTCCCTCCGGAGCTGTTTCTCTCCTCCCATTTTGTTCCGTAGACAAACCCTTCATAACGCCTTTTTTGTGCTCTTGATAGATACTATTAGGAGAAAACACATTTAGCTTAGCGTGAGAGTCAGTGTTAGTGACTGCACAACAAGCGAGGGGTATGATGATGTGACAGAATAGTCAAAACTCGCAAAAAGCAATTCAAATAGTAATGATAAAAATAACAATAACTTAGGCATGCATGTAATGAGTAACACTTAAGAATGTCTGGGCTATCAAGAGAATACCCCAGTAACCACTTCCATATTTTTGTACATTGTGCACGTTGTATAGTATGATAACATTTTGTCTGCTCTGACTCACGTCAGCCACGTCAGCCTTCCGACTTCTGGCCTAAAGCAGTCCCTTGTGAACAACATCAGTCAATAAATGCCCCCCCCCCCCCCCCCCAACATAAAAGATGATGAGTTGAGGGGAAATATTTTAGGTGACTCAGAACCAAAAGTCATTTCCAGTGGCCTAAAACATTCAAAAGTTCTGCCTCACTAGCACTACAATCTCCTCTCCACCTAAGAAACACACACACACACACACACACACATACACACGCACACACACACCCACACACCCACACGCACGCAGGCACGCACGCAAAAGGAACCAGCATCAGCAGGAGATACTCCCCTTCAATTGAATTCATTTATACGTTTCAAGAAAGATGCTATTATATATTATTAATTTCTACAGTTCTTGGGCTGCGGATGTGGGGAGCGGTGTAATTACGTTCTAGCCGGGCAGCCATCCGTTCCTTCTCAAAAATTTACAGGATTCTTAATCACGTTGCTCATTTGGGGGCGCAGAAGCGAGGAGGGCTGAACACAAACAGGCCACGTCTGTTTACACAGGAACACCTGCTCGGCATTGATAGCAGGGCGTCAGTCAGCGAGCAGAACACAAGGCGAGGGAGGGAGACAGCGGAATTAAAAATGCAAGCATCGCCAACTTCTTATTATTTACTTCCCCCGAATAAAATGAACCGCTGTAATGGCGAGCGTGCATAACAAACAGCGGGCCTAACTAGGCGCAATAATTTAGATTCTTTTTTTTTTCTTCTTTTTCTTTTTTTTAATCGCGTTCGCTTCCTCGCCTTCCCTTCGAAGCAGGGGCAGATCCGCTTTATTCCCGGCCCGACGAGATTTGACTGGAATTACAGACGGATCTTTGCTCCTTTTTTTTTTGTCGTTTTTGGTTACGGCTTTTTTGTTTCTCCCCCACCTAAGAAAACATCGCCGCGTCTTACGTTTCCACCCATTTGCATCAACCTTCCCCCTGCATAATTCATTCCCATTATAATGGCGGAGCGTAATTAAATCTTGCCTGGGATGTGGCTGTATTTAAATGAAATGTGAATATTTTAGAGATGAAAATGCGCTACCCTGCTAATCTAGGCTCACGTCCCTCTCGGAAGCGGGCGTCTGGTTGCGGGCAGGCAAGCTTTGAGACACTGTGCTGTATTATTTCTGGTCTTAGTGAAAAGTTTTTTTTTTGTTTTTTTTTTTAAGAATAGTCATAAGATAAGAACTGTGTATTTTTCTCTTGGTGAATTTATTTAGAAAAAGATATCTGACGCTACCCACCACCCACAGCAGAAAGGTCATCGGCAAAAGGGCTGAACCTGAACCTCCTCGCTGTGGCGTCGCACAGAGAGAGAGCAGAAATAATGAGGCGCTGTACCTTTAAGGCCCATCTGGCCCTGAGATGTAATAAAATTGACATATTGATTCTTTTGAATTTCACGAATGCCTGTTTCATAAACTCCCATCTCCCGAGCTCGGGGCTCTCTTTAGAGCACTGTCATTTTTCCCCCCGAATGGATCAATTATGAGCCCCCGTAATCTCGTTACCTGTGAAATCCACGCATACTTCTCCCATTCGCACCGGTTCCCTGCTAGGCCAGCGCACATTATGCGGGTATCAACAAACTATGGCTTCTCCCTGATATCCAGGATTCATTTTCTTACTGCGACTCCTCAGCTAATAAGACAAACGTCACACAGAGCTTAAAATAAATTACAAATTAGCAGTGTAAATATTCAGGCATATAATCGAGAATGCCTAAACATACACACACACACACACACACACACACATACTGGCAGAGCATATACAAAAACACCCAAAATGACTTAGAATACAATTACAGTGTTGTCTACCTAACGCAAAATGGAATCCTGGCATTTGTGCGAGATGATAGTGACCCCTCTCAAACGTGCTCCCCACCCAAAACAAAAAATAAAAAAATAAAATGTTTACCACCCCTAAAATAACAGTGACAGCATCTCTCCAGTCTGCAGATGGCTAAAATAACATTGAGGGGCAACCTACACCAGGCCAATGAAGACCGACAAAAATAGGAATCTATCGTAAATGCAAGCTCAAGCTACACACTGACCCGTCAATCAACATGCTGAAACAGGCCAGCACATCCTGCTGCTGAGGAATTTGAGGCAACTGCTTCCTTTCTGTTAGGGTCCCTAGTCCAACCGACCTTTGACCTCACTGGTCATACAGTTATCTTTCCCTTACCTGTGAAAATCTACAGTGACCTCACTGGTCATGCAGTTATCTTTCCCTTACCTATGAAAACCTACAGTGACCTCACTGGTCATACAGTTCGCTTTCTCTTACCTTTAAATACCAAGTGACCTCACTGTCAGCAGTTATCTTCCTACCTAAAACCTGCAGTGACCTCACTGTCATACGTTCTTTCTCTACTTTAAATACCAAGTGACCTCACTGCTCAAAAGTTCTACCTAAACCCTGGACCCACTGTTCTCTTCTTGACGCAGCTCTGTAAAGACTGCAGGATCAGCTCAGCTCAGTTCAGCTCCGTCTTGTGAACAGCAGATACTGCTGTTCATAAGACAGACATCCATAAGTGACCTCTGACTCAGAAGCAAACTTACAGTCACAAGATGCTACTGAGGGGGCCACCATATGAGAGATAAAGATAGAACAGGACCTTGATGAATTTGGTATGCAATCCTATGACCGGGTGTCAGAGGGTTTGACTGTACGCTACTTCAGAACGGATAAATATCTCCTTTCAACCTCTGCTTTTGGATATTAATATCTGTGCCAAAACGGCACATCTGCAAAATGCAAACCCCATTTAGACTAGGCTACATCCTAACACTGTTAATGTTTTTAGGAACTTACCTTAAAACCTTAACTGAACTCAAACTTTACAAATTGCCACTTTGAGCCACACATCCGTGGGTCCAGGACCCAGGACTGCCGTAAGGAATATCTGATGGTGGTAGTTTAGACAGGGGAAAGTACTGAACATGGCTGGGAAAAAAAAACTCACACAGACTCGGTCGTATGTGGCCTTGCAGTGTGGGTATCTAAAAGCACATGAGAAAGACATCATGTTCTATTGCGGAACAACGGTTCCAGAAGCCAGTTTACTACGAGATGAATAAATACATAATAGCTGCCGCTGTTCTTATTTCATGTTTTTTTTTTTTCAGGTTCACAAAGCCGACCCCTTAACGTGTTCCCCGTGCTCGGAGTCCGCTTTCATGTCCGCTTGATGTCTTCCGCAGGTGGAACGAAGCAGCATTTTTATCCCCGGAAAAATATTTATGGATTACTGCTCCGCACCAGATCAAAACAAAGCTCAGGACGCTCTGTAAAACGTACGGCTGAAACACGGTGGAAAAACGGGGCTTACGCAAGTGGGGAAAATACAATCAGAGCTGATTTCAGGGTGGGGTGGGGGGGGGGGGCTGGGCACAGGGCTTCACCTTATTCACCACACACCACAAGCACTCGAGCCGTACTTGCACTCGCACCAAACACTCCGTCCTACGAGGGGTCTGCAACATTCAGAAACACCTTGTCAGACACAGGCTGACCCGTGTGCTAGAGTGACTCTGAAAAAAATAAAACACCCTTGGGGGAGGGGGGGGGGGTGCACATGTGAAAGAAAGCGACCTACTCCCGAGCCTGCTGTTTCCCACAGCCTCCCCCCTCCGCACCCCCCTTCGGGACAGCACACCCCAGCCTTTGTTTTCGGAGATAAATGCCTTGCGTGTTAACCACGTTTGACGTCTCTCACAATGACAGCCACCTTGGGTCCCGTCGCGCAGCCCAGCGCCGACCGCGGCGCGCTAACCGGGGCGAAGACGTCAGGCGCAGAGAAAAGCACAACAATTTGTCACATGGCTGTAAATGTTCGGAGCGTCGTAGCCGAGATGAGCGGGTTGTTTGAGTGCACGCAATGGGGAAGGAAGGGGGGGGGGGGGGTATGTCTGAGGTGGTTCTCTTGCTGGGCTGAATGCTCAATTCAAAAATAAAAATGAAAAAACAGCACTGCGTCCACACGAAACGGCCGCCCTCCATCCGTGGATGGCATGCACCAGCTCAGTTTTTCGTTACATGAAAGAAAACAAAAAGAATCTGTGTGAGAATACAGAATCTTTTTCCAGGCACCGGCCTTTGGTTCAACCGTGTCCGGAGGTCCCCAGAATGTAATAAAAAACGTCCTGGACCCTGCTAGCACGTGCCGATAGGGCTGTGAATCTTCGTCCTCCTTCGTAACTTCTCTTAAATCAGATACGTAGATGAACCGGCAGATTTAGCACGGCCATCGTGTAGAACAACGTTTTTACCGCTATTCTATTACAACAGGCCAAATTTCAACAGGCCGCTTAAATACTACAACCAGATACGGGCTGAGGATACTCAGGTGTCAATGACCAATCAATGTGTGTCAGTTAAGGTATGGTGGGTCTCGAACAAACGACACCTCTCAAACTTCTGTTGATGATAGCACAAGCTCAACTCCTCTTTCAACTCTTGTCCATCCTCCTCTTTAAAAGCGCATTGCTTTTTCCAAAGAAAAAAAAAACCCCAGGAATGCACTGGGCTGCAATCTGCTGAGCAGTTACAATGCAAAGTGCACACTACTAATAAACGCCGCAGCAACGTCCTTCGGACCCTGTGAATCATATCCACCGTAACGCAGCGTCACCGCATCACCGAAAAAACGCCGGCTTCAAACGGACCCAGAGGAGGCCGGACGTGGAACGAAACTCCGGCGATAAATAAAACATATAAAAATGAAAATAGGCACTGGGATGATTGCGTATCCTGGCATGCATTAATGAAATCTCCTTTGAAGTCTGAAACATTTGGCTGGAGCCGCTGACTTAATGAGGACAGCGTGATGAACTCCCGGTTAATTAAAACACCATGCGTGCCGAGGTATGGCAGAAGCCTCTCCGCTGGCCTTCCGCTGGGTTACCCAGATGCCGGAGTGGGGGGGGGGAGAGACGGCGGCCAAAACCGCGGGCAGAGGGGATCAATTAAATTAAAGAAGGACCCCCTCCGAGAGAAAACCGGGGCTCTTTCACCTCAGGAGACCCCTCGGGCCCGTCCTACGACAACACGGCGCCCCAAGTTTGGTTGGACATGCCAAGCGCTTGGAAAAGCATTTGCCCGTGTCACAACCCACTGACAACACGTGCTTGGCATGTCCTTCTGACTTTTTCTGGTGGAAAAATTCACATGTATTCATGAAAAAATACATGCATACTCAATTATACATGTACACTCAATTTAAATGACGGTAGTAAGGTAAAGTAATAATAAATCAAAGAAACTCCAAATTTTGTCATTAAAAACCTTCTGAGAATGAACGTGATGAACTTTCATGAACTGAGTGTGACTTGGATGATTTGACAGTTTCCATTGGCAAGTAAAACAACATCATCCCCTTCCTTCCTGAACGCTTCAGATATCGGTCTGTGCGAGGCTGTGTCTTCAGTCGCTAAAGAACAGACCTGAATTTTTATTATTAGCCGAGGGTGCAAACCAGTGATTAGCAAGCGAGCCCCAGTCCAGCGTTTGACATTTTTTAAACTCCGTTCTGAGCAAGAATGACAGGAAAGCAAACTGCCAAACAACCACAGAGACTCGTGTGCAAACTATCTTGTCTGTCACAGAAACTGACACCAATCCTCAAAGGCTATTTCTTCATATTTGTTTTTTTCATTTTCCGGGCTAATTAAGTTTTATTTTATTATTTTTTTCAATCCTTACTTTTAAATTCTATAATCACCTGTTACGGGGGAAAATGCATTTTTGCAACCGGATTTAATCACAATTTTTAATGCAGTCACGGTGCGGACGTGAAGGGGAAGCGAAAACGCAGCCCATTTCTTTCTCGTGTCGATTGCACAAATACGGGTTTCGCCTGTCGCAATTTCAGAATTGTTTCGCAGAAAAATGGTTTGGCCCTTACTTCTGACAGCCCGTCTGTCCGTCAGCCTTATTGCCCACTTGCCACCGCATATCCGAACAACGACCGCCATCGATGCTTCCCGCCATTTGATCATGAACAACGTAAAGATTACAGAGCAATACTGTCTGATGAAATATTCAACAAATGTATAAATTAATGAATTGTGGCATATCCCGCCTTCACAACTGGTGATACCTTCAAAGCCAAATCTACTCAAGAATTTATTCAGCAAAAATGGCCAGTTGCTGGAAGCTTCCTGATTTATATTAGCAAACATTAAAATGCTATCGGAAAATTCATGACTTTACAAAAATTTCCAGTAAATTGTGGATGCTTGTAATTCTGGCACATTCTGTTAACTCCACTAGCTTAATATAAAAACACAAACCAGCTATATAGCTCTACAGAAGCTTAGACTGTTGCACCTAAACCACGTTCATTATACAAGTGACCCTACCAAATGTCAATTTTATTTCCACACAAATGGAGGATAGTCAGCTGTCAGTTCTCGCACTCAACGTCACTAATGTTCTCCATTGACACTGGCTATGTAACTTACCATCTTGGGACAAAAAATAAATGTATATTTCAAGGTAAAGGAAGCACCTGCAAAGTCTAACACCCTGACCTGACCAGCATTCTTCCTTATGGGGTGACTCTACCCATGGCTACATCAGCTTAGCTGCCATGCTAGCTAATCTCACTGCAAACAGTGGTCAGATTAACCATAGCATTAGACTCTCACAGCCAAAGAACGGGTGCCCCCTTATCAAGCCTCAGTGTGTTAACCGTGGACAAAAGGAACTCATCTCAATGAAAGCCAGGATTCTACAAAAATCCTGAAACTATGCAATGCAGCACGTAATTACATCTACACTCGTACATTTACACTGCTAGTTATGGTGAGCGATGTCCTTTCTACTTTCATTTTGCTGCAAACAAAGTTTCACTCTTTCCTGTTGTAACTCGGTCCACTCTGTGTGACACAGTCGTCGGTATCTGCTGGTAAAAATAATGCTGGCAAAAGCCAAGAGGAAAAAAACAAGAAACTGCAATGTGTCAAACTAAAACAGAAACCCAGATTGAGGGAAATCTCCTGAGAGAAAGAAGTAACAAAAGAAACAGAAAAGAAAAAGGAATAGCTAAGAACACTGGTAAACTATGGACGGAAGAGAATATTCAAACGGCTGTCCTAACTTACACACACACCCACACACCCACATATATATATATATGTATATATACACATATACACACACACACACACACACACACACACACACACACACAATGTATTATTTTTAATGCACTTTCCCTGAGTATTAGCTCAGGAGGCCGCAGATAAATGGAGCATTAAATTCTGCTGGGCTGTGACAAGTCCAATATGTGTAGAGACAACGCCGGGCCTGCTTCGCCATCGCTTTGTTCCCAGCTTAAAAAAAAAACTCCAGCGTCACACCACTTTAACTCAAGGCAAACATCAGCCCGCAAAGCGCTGCTCATCACATGCGAGAACCACGAGACGAGAAAAGGGGAAAGACTCGTCTGTGAGTACGCACAAGTATTATTTTTCAAGAGCGTGTCTGCGGCTGTTAAACTGTAAAACGCTTTCTTTTTAATAATCCCGCACACGAAAGACACGAAAGTCAGAAATGTGCTGTGTAGGAGAGGGTGGGGTCGGCTGTTAAGAGCACATGTTAAGAGGCTCGCTCTCTCAGCCCCGCTCTGAAGGCCTTTCCGCGTTTGCCGCCGAATTTCGTTCCGCTGGGTATGGCGGAAGAGACAGAACGGGAGCAGAGAAGGTTGCTAAAAGTTTGACTGCGCGAGGGCTCCTGCCCCTTGGCCTGAGAGAACAGCAGCGTGCAAAACAGCAGCGCTGAACTTCCTCCGTAGCTGCATCCTTTTCCCGCTCCGTCCCGGTCGACTAACGTTTCTGTGATTCTCTATTTATTATTTTTTTTTTGTATGTTGGTTTTTATTCCTATTTTGTGTTTCATTTTTCGTGCCTCTGAAAGGGAGAAGCTCGATATTTGCCCTACTGAGCGGTTCTGGGCCACAGCAACATCATATATCGCACTGAACTACTTTTTTTTTTGTCCAGTCAATATTTCAAAAGGACAATGGAACAAACATCGGGAACATCAGCATCCTCTCAAACCTGTACAGCGATAGCAGTCTGGGGGAGGGGGGGGGGTGGGGGTGGACTAACTCCCTGAATTAGTCATTGTTTTTCAGAGCCCTGGGACTGAAATATTAACCTAAAAAGCAACCAGACAAACGAACAAACAAACGACCCCGACACAGCTGCTTTCTCCCGGGCCAGCTGACGTAGCGCCTGTCGCCACGGTGACCCCGGCCCTCGGCCTCCCGCCACCGTGCCGCCCCACCCCACCCCACCCCGCCCCGCAGCGCCCCACCGCCCGCTGTCCCTCTCCCCAATCCCTGTCCTGTCAGGTTCTGGCCTGCCAATTCCAACTTGCAGCTTGACTGGGTTGATGTCACGCTAATGCCCCGGGGGGGATCCCCTGCGACTGATGAACAGCTATGTCAAGTCGATTTGGCATCGCAGGGAAAAGGTAACCTCTGCGTCGGAGGGAAAAACACAACAAGGTTAAAGAGAAGGGAGGGCGGGGGGGTTTGCAAATTTGATGTTCTCCTCCCTTCCGCAGAAAGTCCCCTGCCCCCCCCCAACAGCTACCCCCCCATCCGCTAGTGGCCCCTCGGAAACCGTCACTGTCACCGCGAGTTGCTAATTGCGCGCTGTGCCAGGCTCCCATTATAATGCCGTTCGGCGGTGGCGCGGACATTAAGCGGGGCTGTCTCATTTGCGACACCGCTGAAGAAAGGTAGTGTAAATGAATATTTCATTACTTTAATTACTCGGGGATACTTTAATTACTCAGGGATACTCCTTTCAAATGAGCGGAGCAGTAAACTAATTATGAGCACGGCCCTATAAAAATATGTAATAGATGACAAATTCTGAGTCTGTCGCTTCTCGAGGACTGTTGAATGTCAAGGTATAAAATCTGGGCAGTGCTGTTGAAAAAACTGCCTTGCTGAGATATTATGAATAATTATATTTTAACTTTTTATGAATTTTTTCACATTTTAACTGAAAAACAACCAATAATACAGAGGGCTTTCCCCACATACATACTATTTATTTTTGAAACAAAGCAATCATGCGCCAAGGCCCCAGAATCGTGAAGAGCAATCAGATTAATCCTTAATTCCAATGACTAAGTACCTGAGTAAATCGGTCTCAACAGGCCAACAGACCACCATCTTCTGGGAGATAAACTCCCACCAGGGTGAAATGCTTGGACAGCAGTTCCCCCACATCACCTACAAATACGTGAGACTCTTCTGGGGGAACTGTAAAAAAAAAACATGGGGCACCACTTTGATGAGGATGCTGGCCGTTATTTAGCGTATTAGCACGAAAGAGAAGCCCAAGAGATGAAGATACGGAAAAATCCAGAAGAGGTGAAAGTCGGAACGAGACCGGGCCTTGACAAGCGCTTCGCCGGGGTGAAGAACCGGCAGTTCCGACCAATCGGCTAAAAGTCGTCTAAAAGCTGCGGTGGCAGGTAGAAGCCAGCGCGCCCGACCCCGCCCACCCCTCCTGGAAAGGTCAGGGCATCGGTCGTCTCTGTGAAAACCTCACCTCTGGACAATTCGAGGAAGCGTTCGTTTGACATTTGTTCGACAGGGGCGGGACGAGCGACGTTCAAGGGGCCTCTCCCTCTCTCCAGTCAGAGCCTGTTAGCCCCTCGGTTTGTGCCCGTGAGCCTTTTTTTTTTTCTTCGACAGGAGACAAAACCGATTTGCACACGTACCGTCCGCACACGCGAACAACTCCGCGGCAGTTCTGACGTCGAGCAGGGGGGGAAAACGGGAATTCCGCGGCCGCTTCCAGCCCTTCTAACAGAAAGACAGGTTTTTGGCTCCCTCTCACCTCAGGTTAAACGAATGTTTGAATAACAGAGCAAATGCAATTAGGACGATTTCCTCTCTCGCCGGCGCGGCTCGGCTCAGCTGAGCCAGGAGCCCCATTTGATCGCGGATGCGTTGAAGGCGCTTAGGTGCCCGACAGCTCGGGATGACGAAACCCCGTCAGCGATCGACTCCAATTACCTAAGCGTGGCACCGCGGGGCTTCTCCTCCCAAACCCAAGGGTTTTACATATAAAACAAATCTTTTTTGGTTGTTGTCGTGCTTTTTCTTCTTTTTCTTCTGGGGTGAAACAAAACTCTTCGGTGGAGGTTATGGAACAAAACAATGAAATTATGACTGAGCCAGTGTGCACACTCCCCCACCAGATACCTCTGAGTGATGTCAATAGCTTCCACTGTGGGAGGTATTCATCCATACGTGAACACAGGCCTAGATACCCAGATGCCATGATACCTTAATCTGCCGATCTGCTATTGATTGTTCCATGAGTCCCTGACCTTGCCAGAAGTGTTCTTCCAACTGACAACTGGACACACAGAAACACACACATAAAAGCTATATATATTTGTGTGCGTGTGTGTGTGTGTGTGTCTGTAGGCTAAATGTAGTCTGGGCTCACTGCATTATTGACTCTAGCTACTGAAACACAATTGTATCCATTTTTATTATTCCCTTCCCAAAATAATTTTATTTTTTTGCATTTAAAAAACAGAAAAGACACTAATGTTCAACTCATACCAAAACAATAAGAATACAACTAGAAAGTTTACAGTAAATTTAAAAAAAAAAGTTTTTTTATGTACAAAATGAGTCAGATCTAGACCTGATTGTCTCCCCTGATGTGGCTTTTCTGTTTTGTCGTATTTCTGCCCGTACAGACCTGTGGCCAAGCTGTAGCCCCACATGCAGGATGTCTGCGGCCACAAACATATCTCATTCTTCACCTCGCAAAATCCAAGGTGCTCAGGCTACAGGGGGCGTCGACAAAGGAGTCTGCTATAGCAAGCCATGAGGAAAATACGCACACGAAGAGAGGGGAGAAAAAGGAAAGTCATTCCCATCCCCCTGAGAGACACACGATTGCGATTCACTTGGTCGTGGAGGTGATGGGGTAGATGTGATTTTACTGGGGCTCTAAATTAGTATTATTAGCACCTCAGCTGAACAAAACACACACACAAACACTCCTTCAGAGATGGATGGATGGTTTAGACCCAGATACTAACAATGAAAAAAGTGAAACCATAATGACTTTTGTTCGCAACATCAACCACTGATCCCATCTGAACTTCTGTCTCCTGCAAGCGCTAAAGCTGCTGTGGCCTTCAGGCCGAAATGCCACAGACAGACGCATAAACGTGGCCCGAGAAGCTACGGAACGCCACAAAATGCGACGAACGGGGGGACTTTTCAGTGCGTGCCACAGGCGCATTAATGAACAGCCTACGTGACATCAGCTGCCGTTCCTCGCCAGACCACCGATGTTTCAATTTATGCGCTCGATTTTTCAGCGCATTTAAAAACTCAAGAACATGCGACCGTGAATGTTAGCGACTGGAGCTGCAACGCCGTGGCACGGGTGGGGGCGTGGAGTGTGTCACCACACGGGGAAGTAGATAGGAACTGTCAAATCACAAGAACAAAGTGACAGAGAGGCTTATGGCCTGACACAGGACAGAATGCGTGACAAACACCTTTCATTCCGTCTCTCCTTCTCTCGACTCATTCCCGCTGTAACATCACACACGCACACACACACACACACACACACACACACACACACACACACATTCAGCGTTCCCCTAACAAAGTGTCCCTGCCATGCATTAAGCTACAGCATAAAAATGAACCCTTGGACAGCATGATTTTTTGAGAAAGTCAAACCTGGATCTGGGCCTGGTAGCAACTGAAGTTGCCAAAAGAGAACAGTTCTTTGCTTCTGACTGTGAGGGTGTTGTGACATCTCAGCTATTTCTGAAGCAGGGTTGGACCACGGGGATGTACTACAGTGTGAATCATGAATTCTTATTAGTCACTCGATGACGCTCTAAATTCAACACACCTAGTGGTGTTCTGCCGCCTGTTATTGTCAAATGTCAGTACAGAGGGCAAGAAGGAGAAATCTGTCGTAATAACAGAAGAAAACTGTTGTCATAGAGACGGTGGGGGGGTGACAGTGGCATTGGCATGGTGATTTAACAGTCACTGTGCAGCCCCAACACCAACCACTAGCACCTGACTTCTGGGACTTGACCTCTCCTAACAGGGCCAGGCTTGTTTTACACTTGTTTTTTCACAAAAGTTTTTTCACTGTTCTGTCAACCTGGCAACGCCGCCAAACTCAGCGACACATGACGCACACAGTGGGGACAAGACCAACGCGACACTCGAGGACGGGACGCTGTCGAGCTCGGGGGGTCTCCCTGTAACAGGACACGCTCCCCTCAGCCGGGGGGGGGGTTAAAGTCGCGGGAACAAAAGAATGCGGCGAGACTCGCAGCGGTGCCAAAGACGAGGCCCTCTCCCAGCTAGCGAACAAAGAGTTAACCAGCTCTCCTGGCATGGGGGCATGGGCTAATATCATGGCCGCCTCGTTCACCATTATCCCCCCCCCGCACCTCTCTGAACAAAAGGCTCCTTTTGCAAACAGACCCCTGCCTTTCCCCAGTGTCCAAAGGTGTTTGCCCAAGTAAATCTGACTAAATCCTCCACAGCTCATGGGGGAGGGAGGGGGTATGGGGTGGGAAGGTGCACAGATAATTTAATCCTTTTTCTTATCCTTACCCAAAAAAAGTTGTGATTGTGTGCCTGTGTTTCTGTGAGCGTGTGTGTGTGTGTATGTATGTGTGTTTGCGTATGTGTGTGTGGGGGACAGGGCTGTATGTGTGTGTGTGTCGGGGAGGGGGGGTCTGGGAGGGAATCTGAAATTTATATCACATGATGCTCATTCCCCTTTCTCAGCCTCTTCCTGGATTTGCATAAATGATTCCTGACTGGCTGAAAGACGGGAGAAAAGGATCAGAGACAGACAATGTAGTCATCTAACCAATCAACTTACAGGAGCAGACCTAAGATTTTTGGATGTTATTTTTTGGTCCTCAAGAAGAAAAACAAACAGATCAAATGGCCTCTACCTATCTATGTTTCTTGAAACAAGCCATGGATCTCCTGTGGTCAAGTAAAGCAGAAGCAATGCTACTTCTGATGGCTACTCAACAAGAGCTGGATCTACAAACTACCTGCAAGCATGTTAGCATTGCCACAAAACGCAATAACAAAAACGTTCTCAAAAAATTAACAAAACACACACGCACACGCAAGCACATACACACATAAAAACACACACACACATGCACATGCTCAGGCATGCAAATTAGAGCATGACCAAAAAGCCCACTCCATAGGGATGAGAACCCCACAACTGCCAAATCCTGACTAAGAAAAAAAAAAAAAAACTAACTAAACAAGAGACACCTTCCCCCTCCTTAACGCAGCCACAGTTTCTCTCAGACACTTTTCTCCCTCAAGTGTTAAAAGTGAGTGACCACGAATAGTTCAGGCAGGCCATCTTGAAACACTATACAAGTGTCAGGAGAGTCCAGACGCAGTGGAGTAGGAGCTATATACGGCTGGTAACCAGGGGACACACCACAAACAACCGCAAACACCTAGTTATTTCACTGACCACCCACCCCACTCACTGTGTTGTTACTATTACTATTGTTATCATTATTATTACTACTATAATTTTTTTTTTTTTTCATTTTTATACTCCTCTTTTGCTTGGTCTTTCTCTCCCCCCTTCATCGGAGGCTTTCTGGTGGTGAATGCAAACGGAGCCGTTGGTCCTGAAAGGGCTGAATTGTGATTAAGAAGGAGAAGAACTCCATTCTTTGTTAGGCCCTCAGGGGATATTTACAGGGGGAGACACAGCGGATCAGATATGAAAGGCATTCAGGTCAGCACTGATGTGAGCGAAAGTGAAATCACACCTAAGGCATTCCAAAGACCGTGGTGTCAGGGGTTCGACTCGCACGGCTCTGTTTGTGTGTGTGCTTTCGTGCATGTGTATGTGTGTGTGTGTGAGTGGGCTAGAGCGCTTGTGTGTGTGTGTGTGTGTGTGTGTGTATGTGTGTGCTTTCGCGCATCTGTGTGTGTGTGTGTGTGCTTGTGTGCTTATGTGTGTATGTGTGTGTGAGGGTGCGCGCTTCCCTGCATGTTTGTGTGTGTGTGTGTGAGGGTACGCGCTTCCGTGCATGTGTTTGTGTGTGTGTGTGCGTGCCCATGTGTGTGAGTGTGTGTGTGCGCGTGTGTGTGTGTGTGCGTGAGTGTGTTCATCCTGTATCTTCACAAGCATGGCAAAAACCACAGGGCATAAAACCAAAAAGAAAAAAGGGGGGGAAAAAATACAAGAAACTGAAAAGAAGCTTCCAATTTACTCTCAACTGCAGGGCGGGCGAGTTTTTCTTCCGGTCTGTACCGTTAAGTGAAAGTCTAGCCTGATTAATATGTTGAGCACCTTGGGCTGATTTGAGTGTGTGAACCGCTGGTGTGAGCCTGGAGGTTCTGCCGTCCGTGGAAGTGTGGAACAGATTACAATTTTGCGTCAGGCTTTCTCGGTTTCGCCAAAGCGGCGCTGTTCGAACGAGAAAAATCGGCGAGCTTTGTTGAATAATTCCGCTCCGAGTCGTGCGTCTCCGAACTCGGCGTGCTTGACGGTGCCGGCTCTGTGCCCTTTGTCAGGATTTAAGTTCCCGCAGAAAGCGTTCTTCCACTTGCATGTTTAGCCTGTCATTTTGAAAGGCTCGTCGTTCGCGGGGATCTCAAATCACACAGGAGCTGTAATTGTTCTGACACTGAACAGCCATCTGTTTAAGATCTCTCTTCGATGTAAAATATCTGATTTTACATTAAACGACTAGATTTCAGAGAGAGGGGCTGTTTAATATTAAAGCGTTGTTCGGAAATGGACCCGCTCCTTCGAGTGCAGGAAAGAAAGAGAACATCGGTACGAAATGCACTTCGTTCCCGGGGACTAATTTATTCCGAACAGCTTCCCTGGTCCATCGCGCAGGCAGACGAACTTCCCGAAACTCACTGTGGAATTGCAGGTCGAGAGACGTGTTCTGAATCTGAACAGGTTAGGGACTGCTCGGGAAAAGCTTGCACTTGGCCTACAGAGTCCAGAACAGGGCGGAGGACTTGTAGTACAACTGTGCATATCTGCAACTGTGTAACTGTGAGAAGCGCATGAACGCCAACAGCACTGTGTCTGCACTATGTGTACTCTGCATAAAATGTCACTCCGTTTTTCAGAGCTAAAACACTGTAAATAACAACCACAGGGTTACATCCTGTTTTGCGGTTAGCAGGCTCAAGCATCACCAATTAAAAGACCGCGTTTAAAAATAAAATAATAAAGTGCCAATAATTCCAATAGTCAGACATAAGTCAGCAACATGTGCAGCCTGAATGTGCTGTAAAAAAGTACTGCACAAGTCAGAACTACCATGGAGATTAAAAAACACACATACACACACAAACCCACACACACACACACTGTCCTGGCATCTGGACAACTGCAAAAAATAAATCTCATACCGTCACCAAAAGTCGTTGCAAGTCCAAACAGAATGCTATTATGGTCTGTTTTATAATCTGTTATTAGCCTTATATTAATAAATCCTGGTCTTCACTGAGGCTGTGACCAGTACTGAACTGCCATTCAGAACAGCAGGGTCCCCTGTACAACCAATACTGCTCCTCGCTGGCTCATAAGCCCGGCCATTATTTCACTTGCTTAAACAAAATAATCCTTCTCTAAATGGTGACACATGACAAACCTCCCTTCCTATCCCCCCCCCCTCCACTAAAAAAAAAGATGCAAAGAAAAAAGTCACCAGAGAAGGTGACTGCACTGACTGTGCAGACCAATGCACCCTCGTGGGACAGGAAGAATGTGAATCATACAGGGGACACCCCAGCACCACTGACATTATAAACATGTAAATGAAATGCATTACGACTGACCACCAATTGTCGGAGAGCACAGCAGGCCTGCTCTCTGTTTTTTTTTTTTTTTTTTTTGGGTGGGGAGGGGTGGGGGGGGGGGTGTTCCCTCTGATGGTCACAAAACGGCATCTAGCCTACCTAGAGAAATCTGTTGAAAAAGGGGTGAAAATGGGGGAGGGAAGGGTCTCTTTCTCTGCGCTGGGGAAGAAAATGCACCTTAAAAGCAAACGGATAATAGAGATGCACAAAATGTTTAGACTGGAAGGAATCCGTCATTGTTTGGCCTGAAAGCAGGGCCGCGTCCAAAGAATTAGCAGGCCCCCTTTTATAGCTGCAGCATGAAGGCACCAGGATTTGCGTCCACACTCACTGCATTGTACTTCATTCCTGAAGCCAGAGAAATACTGTTTTTTTTCTAACCATAAATTATGTAATCAATACATTCTAGAGAGAACATTTTGCACAAAATGGGTTTGGGCTGACTGAAAAGGAACAGAAACAGGAAAAGTAAAAAAAAAATAATAATAATAAAAAATCCTTTTACTTGTACAGGAAACTTTGTGACACAAATCGCAGCACCATTCAGTGGCTTATAGAAACATGGACTCTTTATTATGTGACAGGGCACCAGTTTTATAAAGACAGAAATCCTCAATAATAGCACCAAATAATTTATATGAATTACTGTATGCAACGTGACACTCCTCCGTACAACTGTAGCTATGCAATATGGACGAGTGTGAAACTCAGTGTTAAAACTCCTCCCGCCACAGGAAGAAAACACCGTAATGATCCCCTTAACCGAGCGATGAAATTATTTTTATTTTCGTTTACTTTATCTCTTTTTCGGCAGCCATCAGGAAAGGAAAAGGAAAAAGGTGTGTACCCACTGAAAATAAAAGGGCCGTTTTCACTCTTGCTGGTTGACTAATCGACTTGAAAGAGTGAGGGTTGCCGGGCAGGACAACAGCTGTACTATCAAACAGCCCAGCGAGGCTTCACAGCAGGACGTAACTCACAACACCTGGAGAGGGGGGCTGGTCTGCAACAAAGCTACCAGGCTGCTGATATCGAGTTTCACAGGACGGAGAGCAACCTTTTCTAGGGACCCCCACAGAGGGCAGAGGTGAGGAAAGCGATGTAAGACATAAGCAGACGGATGCATTTAATGTACCTAAAAAATAATAATAAAAATCCTATATGAAGCCAAAACGGTTTATTCTCCCTTCCTGATAGATATACTCGGTCGGTCTAAGCATAGCTCATTTGAAATCAAACAGATTGCCCAAGATTGCGGTTTCTAAAGGATGCAATGTGGCCATTTACAAGCTGCGTTCCCCGCTATCACGTACTGTTTAACGAACAGGCACGTCACGTTCACAAATCACATTTTAATGCACCCTGTTGCATCACTCCATACACTTCAAAATTGCATTACTCTCATACCCCCCACCCCCTCATTCAATTAAACGTTACTTTGTGCCACAATATTAAGTAAGGTTCCTTGAACTTATATTACCAGCAACACTAATGTAAAACGAAATGCAATGGCAGAACCACAAGCACTAAACATTTTAAAACAGCAATACATTTTTTTCCTGTGACAGTACACCTTTCACACAAATATTGCACCCCATCGTAAACGTGACAGTGAATTTAATACAAACCATTTTCACTAGGGAAACAAATATTTGTTTAAATCGGTTTTCAAGAGAAATTCCTCTCTAGGTTATCAATATGTTGTTAATATTATTGTTTGGCATTGCAAAGCATTATCTTCACTTCGTTTCCCGACCACTTTCCAGATTCCCGCGTATTTCGAATCCAACTGTTTTTCCCTAGGAGTGGAAGTCATTTCTATATTACTTCAACAATAATCGTACGTAGTTGTCGGTAAGGACACTAGCAAGCTCGCCGCTGACTGTCTCCGAGAGCTCGTGGGAGACCAGAAATCCACCCAGGTCAGATAGCCTATATCTAAGCCATTCTCGAAGGAAATGTCAATGGAACAGATAAACATTAAGAGAAAGTATATAAAAAGGATTCCATATTTACAAAACACAGCAAACACAGCTAAGTGTCTAAAATAAACCTCCAGACTGATTGAACTAGCTTCAGTAAATAAAGTGAAATTATTCACTATTTCGTTTTACTATGCATGTTTACAAAAGTCTGTAAACAGTGCATGATTAAAATGAGTTCGTTTATGGATCTCTGTGTGTGTACGTGTGTTTCCGTGTTTTACAGTAGCCTACAATACAGCAAGTTTTATCCTGACAACTCTTTAACAGGTTAGTGGGACGTGAACAAGCTCACTTGTAAGCGATAAACCATTTGGTCACACACTCTTAAAATATTTTGATTTCAAATGACCAAGTGTTGCCTCTCAGAAAAGTAGCATATACCACCAAATAACTACATTTTTGCAATGTAACGTTATAGCATCGCCTCTCAACGGTTTTCTCAGGATAGATTAGGGCTATTTCACTCGCAACTTTTGGTATTTGTGGACATCAAGCTACTTGTAAGGAAAAAAGAGACCGACCCTCAACAATACTGTCCTCAATTTTCTCTAAAAGATGCACACGCATTAACAATGTAATCTTGAAAGAAAAAAAGGGGGGACCATTTTGGACACTAGTAGACCCCGTTCTGTGAGTTTGATGTTCTCACAATGAAAACGAAGAAAACTAATTTAAGATAATTACTAAGAATTAAGTCGCTGTGACTAACAACAGTTTACAGAAACAGCTTTGGTTTGATGTGACCTCGCACATTTTACGAATGTAGCCTCAAATAGCGGGGGTTTGACTGTGCATGCCATAGCTTGTAAGGGTGACAATCAACCATAGCTTTCCTTTCCAAAAAGCCATTAGCACTATCTCATAACTCCAGCTCATAATTCAGCAGTATGATTCGGCAAACTAAACAGGGTAATGCTAGTGACCCCCCCCCCCGCAACCGAGACACACACACGCACACACGCACACACAAACACACCAACACACACGCACGCGCACCGCGCACACACTGACCACGCGCCTCGTCAATAAGCAAGTAAAGACTATAAACATCACTTTTAATTTCTGTAAGCCGATTGAAACCCGGCGAATTTAAAACAAAAGTGTTTAAAGTGCTTCCGCCTGTTTCAGTCGAGGCGCTCTGAAACTTAAATAACGTTATCTCGTTATCTATTATAAACTAGCCTACTTGTATGCGTGGGTAAAACATTGTTTTCTGTGGGACGACTAACGTTTACGCAACTAACTGGCAAGTCCCGTACCAGGCTGGATTTATCGAAAAGTGTCTTTCCTCTTAATGTGCGCTGAAGTCAGCATACAGGCTATAAATTGCGTTGTCACAAGCAATCAAAGTTGATGAATGATCATTTCCGAGTAGCCGAAAGCTAAGTACTGTTTATAAAACTGGTTAAACTAACTTGGTTCATTAAGATAGCAACTGAGCTACTTTAGACAATTGTCACACTTATGTAAATTACTATAGCTAGCCTATACCACGTGAATTCACTTAGACTAGCAAAGAAGCAGGCGAACTTGACGTTGTCATTCAGTGTTATCCAGCTAGCTACCAATTTGTAAACATTATGCCAATGAGAAACCACATGTATTTCAGTTTACAAGCAAAGCAAAGCGAAAATCGCTCGGAGTCGAATAACGGTTTTTACCTGATGGGGAATAAAACCCTGGACAGAACCGTTACACAAGTCCTGAACTTTAAACAGCAGCGTCCCTACCTTTCAAACCTTTACCAGCCATCCGTACACTACTTAAAGTTTTGAAAGTTCCATGAACTTAAGCTTTAGAAGGGATACAATGAAAAAAGGGGCGCTTTTAAAACGTACAGTCCGGTTTAGTACAAGCTGGAGCACTTCCACGCAATTAGCAGGCACGCAAAACTGTGTCTGCCGTCAACTGCCATTGAAACGCTGCCTGCTAGCAAGCTAACTCTGCTTAGCAAAAGAACAACAGGCGATCCCTACCAAAGACAGTGTCCTGCGACTTGGTGACAAGAAAAAAAAATGACATTCAAATATTTACAATACGTTTCATCCCAAATTATTTCATAGTTCTTTTCTTACCGTTTTTTCTTCTGGGATTGGCTTGTTTTCGCCTCTTACACCTGGGGCCATCCGCCATGATCTCCGGCTTCATTGATAAGCGTGGATCAGACGGTAGAGCGCATGGACTCGACTCCCTGAATCGGCAGCACGCAGGTTCAATATCTAACAAGAAAACACAGCGACAATATGGGACATGCCATTTAAATACGGGGCGCGAAGATGAACATTGCGTTGCTGTTGGTAATTTAAACAACACTAGCTCCTATCAATTAAATCCGAGAAGGTTTAAACTGGAGTTTCAATGTTCAGTTGTATTTCTGTTTTGGCTTAATCTTCTGATGAAACTGTGATCGGAAGAAGCGAGAGAGGAAAGGGGCAGAGGTGGGAGGAGGGCAGAGGGGAAGACGGAGAATTAATGTTAGCTAGCCCATACAAGAATCACAATTCGTAGTACCTATGGGCGATTAGCCTACAATGTGACATTCGAAATGCAGACGCCAGAATTGACTGTTTTATTTATGTTTCCTTAATATGAATGTGACCGACTGTTTCATGGAAATGCAGTGTAGCCTACTACTGTGACTGGATTTTTATGTTAATCAAAATAATAGGATGAGGCTAACGTTTTGCTAGCCTACGTGTTCATTATAAAAGTAACTTATTTTGTTTGTTTGTTTTATGCAATGCGGTTAGTGCGTGTGCCAAATGTGACTTTTTGCAGTGCGTGCGACGAGAGTCTATCTTGCTTCAATAGCTTATGGAGTATCGGTTCAATACTCAGGCATTTCAGTTCCGTTGTGTTCCAAAGTATAAAAACTTACTGCAAATCAGACTACTGCTTTCAATCAGATTAAGGATTTTGGGATTTAAGCAAATGTCAGAAGTTCCAGGTTGATAGTAGATGTTTTGGCAACTTTTGCCTCATGAACGTTTAAGCTAGATGGTAGGCTACTAAGAACTATGGGGAAAAAAGAAGATTTAAACAGTGATGCACTGCAATGTAACCCTCTCTAAGCCCCTCTTTCTGTTGTCCGAAACCACTGCCAATCAACTTCAAAAAATATGTTTAAACAGCAGTGGTAGCCTACGTTGTGAAATGTATTATTATGAGCCGATTATTATTATTATTATTATTATTATTATTATTATTATTATTATGACAAGGCTATTATTACTATTGGCTATGACACAATTTGTCAATGACACGATAAAATTCTTATGGAGCCTTAACGAACATAATTATTAAATGTAATAATTGTGCAAATAACCAATAGCTAACTGCATGCAAAATAATTCACGATTATGCAGAAACCTTGAGCTGCCTAAAATGTAAATAAAGCAAAAAAAAAAAAAACTTTTCTCGTTGTGCCACATTGTCACACTTCTTTTCGTCGTGCAAATCATGCAAATTAATAGATCGAATGAAACAAAAAAAAATGATATGATGTTATTACATTTAAGACGAGCAAATGCGCTTGATTTGCGTTTTATTATGACAAAACAATAGGAATCTTACCACGAGAAAAAAAATAACAACAAACACACAAAAGCTCACAAACACAAATAACTTTGTTCACTTACAAATCATGGAATCACGGTCATCAATGGACAACAGTTCTAAGGAATCTGGGAATATTAAATAAATACCAAAACCTCAGTAATAGTTGCAACTCTCTACCTAAGCTAGCCTACAAAGACACAATATGTAGCACAACTAATTAGGGAGCTAGCAAGTGTTTACACAACACCGATATGCAGTAAAGCGAATCGTAACCTGTATGGTGTTTAACCTATTAAGGAAACTCTATTACCAAGTTTAAAAATAGCTAACTCGTAAATATACTGAATGAACAAACTGAGAACATTAAAGCACACTATGTAGATATTACTGGGCTAAATTGCACGTTTATAAGGAAGACAAGCGCCCGCCTCTCTCTTCACTGCCAAGCAAATCCAAGGAAATAGCAAAAGAATCGAAGCCTATTGCCAGAATAAGCTAACGTTATATCAATATCTACTTTGCTCGCCTGCAAGTTTACGCCACAACTTTCGTTTGTACAGAAAAGTGCACCTGTTTTACCTGCACAGGTAGACAAACTTTAACGGAAAACGCTACATTCAAAATTAAACCAAAAACGTTGGCTGACAATCTCTGATAATATTTGTTGGAAAGCGAGCTAGCTTTTTTTTAGACTGGTTAGCTACCTTTCATGAAAAGGCTACTTAAACAGAACAGTAAATTCAGTGCCTACCTTATTATTTACGTTTGTCTTTTCAAAGAGTTCAGTTGAGGTAAAAAAAATAAAATAAAAAAAGAAACCGTCTGAAGCAATAGTAATGTGGAAAAACGAGGATCCTTGCGAAATTATAATAAGCCTGGGAAATAGTTGGAGGAAGGACCGTTATTCCTGCTGGGCAGGTTAGGACTGATCTCTTTCAGCCACTCCAGGAAACAAACCTGGGGACGGACTGACGTGTTCCGCCTCTTCTAATGACATTTTTTCTTTTTCTTTTCTGTAATGCAGAGCAGAGACCCTGAAACACGCGCCACCTATCTTCACTGGTCGGGATAATTGCGGAACGCCAAACGTGAGCATCTTCGGGAAAACGTGTTTATTTTTTTATTTTTTATGATCTGAGAGAAAGGAGCAGAGCCGGACCACCTTGCCGTCCACGCAAGAATAATATTTGAAGAAAGTTGGAACACACTCCCCCTCCGTCTCCAACCCCCAACCTCTACAACCATTGAGACAAGAAAGCATCTAACGGAAATCATGCTGGAGCAACTAGCTGACCCTCACCGACCAAGGATCAACAAACAGCACCGGAATATCTGGTTACTTGCAAGATCGAGCATCTGGGATTCCGGCTGTCCAGCTCTTTTCCGAAAATGCGTGTGTACATTTACTCTTTTCGAAATATACACGACGTAGTCTAAATTATTCATGAAAGCAATAAATTAAACACAAATTTACTTTCATTTATCACTATTAAGTAGACTCAGCGAACACTTAAAGTAGGCTACAGGAGTGAGTAGCTTAGCATATGCAGATTTTTCCGATTTTTTCACAATTTGCCCAGGTAATTACAGAAAACTGGAAATGATAGTCGTGTTTTTTTTAAATCAACAATGATATAATCAATATCCATTAATAAGGCAATGCAATGTGATAAAACATCAAATGTAAGTCAGGGAAACTTTACAGGAAAATATTTGTTTTTATGTGTGATTTCAATTGCCTGCAAAATAATGGCATGGTCTAGAGACAGTGTACAAACGTTTCATTCACTTTAAGTGATTTCTCTTTTTTTGCACTGAATAGGCAAAATCTATTTCAGTTTATGTATAGCCTACCTATGTACATTGATGGCAAGGGAGGCGCCACCTATGAAAGACAGTGATTGGTTGTGTATATTTTTTTCCTCCCCTGTCTTTACGCAGTTATCTACTGTATGGATAATTAAATCATCAATCAGAAAGGGTCGGACCTATTGATGCTTTTGTTCAAAGCCAATCAGATCCCAGGGAGCAAGACATAGCAGAAGATGGAGATGTGAAACATCTGGAATTCAGAAATTTTCCAAAGACTGTAGATCATTAACCAATTCTGAGGCCGAATCCGCTGGGAGAAGTTTAGTGTCTGACGTCTGATGTCATTCGTGTCTTAGTTTATTCGCTAATGAATCGCTAATGAATACGTATTATTATTATTATTATTATTATTATTATTATTATTATTATTATTATTATTATTAATGTTGTTGTTTTGTTATTATTATTATTAGTAGTAGTATTAGTATCTATAATAATGATAATTATGGTGGCAGTTGGGTTTTTTATTTAATTTTTACTGTTTTTTGAGGATATACACGTTTATATGTTTATTATGAATTTAAAAGGAATAGTAAAATTATCATCCCATGTTATATAAAAGAGGCTGGATTAATTTATATTTTAATTACACCTTTTTTTATTAAAAGTAGCGAATTTGTTCGTTTGTTATTCATTGATTTTTGGTTTGTCTGTTTAGTCATAATTTGCAGGTATGTACCAGAAGAAATGCCAAACGCTTCCTTTCAGCGCATTCAGGGGTAAGTAAAAACCTTGATACCGTCTTTAAAAATAGACATTGCCTTTTAGCATGCATTTTAATCCAGAGTAAGCTATTTCCGCACAGTCTACTCTGGAGCGTTACGCGACCGTCCGATTTACTGGATGAGTTTGTGGAAGTAGTCTACAGTACGTCTTTTATGTCGCCGATTCCTTTTTCTCTGCAGAATTTATAAATAATTTGGAAAGATCAACGCGTGCGTTCCATACCGCAGACAGGTTGCAGATGGACTGATTAAATCCATGTGTGCATCAAATGTGGTTAAACTAAAAACAACATCAGCGACACGGACACCCTGACATTAGCACACTTCGCAGTGCTATCACTCAGTTAGCAGCTTGTTAATTAACCCCTTCCACAAATAACTTCGTTCTCTTTTCGTTTGGATATCATGTATGGCGTAAAACAGAATTGCCACATACGATGAACCTAACGGGACCCAGTAGTCACACTGTTCTTAATGAATTTGTCAATGCGGAATGAACGTATCCCCCTTTCTCTGTTTCCAATAGCTGAATCGATTGCCTTAAACGTCGTGTGTATACCGGTATTGTGAAGAATGTTAGAAAGTGTTACATTGTAAATACCAGACTTTGGTTGAAGAAGTGAGATTATTATTTTACTGTGTCCGCAGTGTAGTCAATTCATGAGTGTTTTACAATACATTAAAATAATAAAACAATGTATTTTAAGTCAAGTAGATACGTGTATTTGCTTACCATCTGCAGTACAAATACAAATACTTTGATGTTCAATTAAAGCCTTCAATTAGAGCTGGCATTTAAGAAATTTAGACCATATACGGTTATGTTTTAATTGTTTACAAAGGTGATACAAAAATAAAATAGCTTTTTGAATATACAGTGTAACAAACTGCTTTTATATTAGTCATATTTTTCACAGATTTCTTTGCATAGGTGTAGGCCTATGTGATGTTCAAAATGTAACTAGTCTGTAGTTGTCTTGATGTGGAAAAGTTTGCATGTACATGATATTGTGGTTAATACTATAAATAAACATGCTGGATGTGAGTTTGATGAAGTGTCGCATTCTTGACTAAACCTGACACAGTACATTGTTACAATACACCTGTTATTTAAGTTATGAATCACTTAATCTCTCAAACAGAAACATCAGTGATGCATTCTGAATGCTTTCTGCAGTCACAAAAATATAAAATACCAACCTAAAAGAAAACGACAAATACAAGTGAGGTTAGTTTATTGAAAGTATATATTCTGGATTATGTAATCAGTAGTTTGATCCCATGGGATCCTGAAACTGAGACATGTATATGAGCTAAGAACATTTCATCCACGTAAATTTGAGTATGTATTTTTAAAGCTATGTCTCTGCTGGGGTGGTTCAAAACACTGCATCCTCTTTAAGATGACGTGATGTGCACTGCAAGAATTCTGGAATTGATCTGAGAAAAAAACAATTACATTTTCAAGTGACGATTGGAGACCGTGAGCTCAACTTCTCGGACAATCACACTTAGGCTCGGCCCATTCATGCTTCATGTTTGCCTTTTTATAACATGCTTGTTCTTGATGAAATGGATGACATGAAGTATTCTTGTTTGCTATATCAGATAATTGCAAATGGTTATCAGTTACTTGATTAAACAGATAATTAGCAGGTACATTCTGTAGCTGGTGTGGTTCAGCATTGTATTTTGCAAACTGGAGATGCAAAGGAGGTGGCATGTGTCTCCTTGTATATCACATTTCAACAAAAAAGCAAACCAGGAGACTTTTTTTTTTTTGGCCAGCACGGATATTTCTTCTGTTGCGTAGTGTTTGAACGGAAATGCTTATCCTGTCCCCCCGCTCGGATTCTTGAGAGAGTGGGTGGGTTGTGTGCGAGAGTGAGAGGGGTCCCCGGAAATCTTACATCTGTGCAAAAAATCAGTGGGAGAATGCACAGGTGGTGGGGGAAAGCAGGACTCCGAAATCCCCAAGCTAAACAGAAGTGGACACAGTCGCATCCTGTCCCAGTGAACCGTCTTTAAAAAAAGCACACCGCCACTTTGTCTCACCAGAGTCAAACAAATGAGAGCAAATGCCGCACGAAACAAACAAAACAAGGGTGAGACCGGGCATTTTCAGGGGGAAGCTGTTTTTGTGGGGTGCGTACTGCCTGTTCTGTAATTTAGAATTCATCATTCACGTAAGAATAGTTCTATGAAAAAAGTGGTTTGCTTAGCAGATGCTCTTAGCCAAAGCAGCTTGCAGTCTGACACATTATCCACTTGTTCAGCTGGAAATTCACTGAAGCAGCTCAGGTTAAGTACCTTGCCTGGGGGTCTAACAGCAGTGCCTCTGCGCAGGATTCAACCCCGTATCCCCCTGGTGACAAGCCCAGTTTGTGAACCACTATTCAGTGATGCCACCTAATAACCCTTGCCTTCATTTACATTGTTATTACCATCCTGCCAGATAAGATTCTAAATAAACCCAAGCCCCAGATGTTTAAAGAGCTACTCTGAGTACCTCATTTACAAATTTTCTCATACCTCATAACTTGTAACCTTTCACTTTATTTGAAGACCAAATGTTTATTTCTGGGTCAAATTAACATTTATGTGTGATACAAATGAGCATGAATGAAATGTAATGTTTAGACATCTTTATCATTATTAACAGCAGTATCAGTGTTAGATGCAATTATGAAATGATCAAAATTCAGGAAGAAGACATGAATTTAGTCGAGTGATGCAATGCAAATCACTCCACTAAATTCAATATAAGAAGCGCTCTTTTATTAAAAATTGAGAGTTAGCAAATACTCCAAATCACTTGCTGCTCCTCAAATGATTAAATCATTACGGATGGCTATCATACGATAATAAGTAAGAAAGAAGTCTGTTCCCAGAGCACTAGATCTGTTTGTTTTATACATATGAAGCCAACATTGAGCATTACAGACTGGGTTTACTTATTTCTGATATTTAATTGCAGCAGAAGCAGCATTGTGTCACTTTTCAGTATCGTACTACAAAGCAAGGGTCACATTGATTGGCAGCTGAAGAACGCAGTCAGCAAAGAGCATGTGTGATCTTAGGGACTCTCAAATGCGGTTAAAGATGAATTTGTTTTACGTTTACTGCAGGCCTCGCGGGCAGAGCGCACTCCGTTTTCTGGAGCGTTCCGTAACATGAAAACGCTTCTGATGCCTTGTCCGCGTGTACACAGGGAAGAAAGCATGGAGAAATTTCTGCAAGGCAGATTGCTCAGAAGCAAATGCTCACATCAAGCAGGTATTGATTCTCTCACATCACTCTTGTTAGGTTCAAAAGCGGGACTCCACAAAAGGCAGGGCCGTGGCATTAACAGTGCTCATGTTCCTACAGTGCACAGTGATTGATCATTTTCTGTGGAACGGGGTCAGTTCCCTAGTGGTCAGAAACTAGCAGATTAGGAGAGGCTAGGCGGGACAGTATTTCACATGTTTTCATGTTTCAGCTTTGTGAATGAATCTAGGAAGAAGGGCAATGGAACACACATTCAATTAATGTCTGACAGCTATAAAACTTTCTCTCTCAACTCAACAGCACAGACTAAAAAGGTAAGATCTAGATAGGGGGGAAACTTCATTTAAAGAAGATGACTTATTGCACCACTGAATTAATAATTAACTGTCTGCTATGATGAATAATTAATCAAACATCTGAATAATTGTTGTATCTCTAAACTCTACATATATTTACATATCTGCCTTTTAATGTCCTCCATTATATGTGAAGCTGCATTCTCTGAGGACAAAATATATGATTTATAAAAAAGAACTTAACTCCTTAAATTAAGCGTACATCAAGCACATTTCACTCAGTAGAGTGTATAGAGCATGATCAACCGAAAATCTCAATTAACACCGTATGATGAACCCCAGAAAAGAACACTGCAGTTGCATTTCAGGCTAATCTTATCTTTATAGCTTTTAGGCACCAGTATATGAAGAACTAATGAGGTATTATAAAGAGACACACAAACATAAACACTGTGCTAATCACCTGTTTTAATAGGTATGACATTCTAAATTATGCAGATTATCAAAGCCTATTGGGCAGTGAGTAAAGACAGAGGAAAGAGGGAGAGAGAAAGATATGAGGGGAGCAATCAGTGAAAGCATAACAGAGGCTGAGTTTAGACACCTCATTTAAAGTGGCATCACTAAAATAATAATATATGCTGAAATAATAAATAGTTGCTGTTGCTGTCTTTGGTGTCACTCATTGTCTCAGAGCCTGTGGTAGGCAGAAATATATTGTGCTGCCACAGCTTCCTTCCTATCCTAGGATAATTTGAAGTTTCTCGTCATCAGGAAGGTTTAGGGAAACCAGGAAGAAAATTTTTAGTTTTTCATATTTTGTGGAGTTTATATGAAAGTGTTTCTCTGTCTCTCAACCTATGAAAGATATTAGTGTGCACATCCAGATAAAGAAGGTAAACTTCCAAAAGGAAAAAAAAATATGCACACTGAAATTAAAAGCTCCCAAAAATGAATAAATTCAAAAAATTATTGGGAGCTTTTAATTTCTGCTTGCAGATATTTTCTCCGTCGCAACTTCTATCACTGTGAGCACGGCCATTTTGGAAGCAAAGTCTGCCTGTGCCAGCCGGTCTCTATTTCCAAACTGTGCTCAGCAAGTGTGTACATTGTCAGTATTTGATTAAGATTTATAAAATAAGATTTGTATTTTTGACCGTGGTCAGGTGACCTGCCAAACCAGATAGCCAGTAAGTTTACTTTGTCTTTGTGTTTGAGTGTTCCAATAGTTGGTGTAATTTTCTTTATGTTGTGGTATCATTTGTTTTACTCTAATTTCCTGTGTTTTAATGATGCTGTCCAAAGGCTGATTTGTGATAGTAGGTGTTAGTGCAGTAAGCCTCAAGACCAACTGACTGAGTGGACTTTTGTAATGGGTAAGAGTTGGAATCATTGTGCTTTAGATGTTGCCAAAAATGAATTGCTCTTTTTTAATGTTGATTAGTGTGGATATTGGCTTAATCCAGCCCAATTCAGTTGGGTGTTTTTTTCCATTTTGTTTTGTAAGCATATTCCATACTTCACTGACATAAAGTGTAGTAAGTTGAGTGATTTATTCTAATATCTTTAGTTAACTTTGAATTGGAATGTCAAAGTGTATTCCCTTTTAAAGGCATAAAAAGCCCTTCTGGCTTTCTGTTTCAGTTCATTCACAGCCAAGATGAAGAAGTAGTGCAATAAAAAATAGAATTTGTTCAGTTGTGTTTGATCTTAAATTAAATCAGTATTTGTTGCCCTGAAATCTGGAAATGTGTTATTCTAGTCTTATTTGTAGTTACTACCAGGGCCCGTGTGTGATAGTACTTCTCAAGCAGATCCAGGTTCTGCTCTAGCCCTTGTTCTGTAGAACCAGGTCATCTGCATAGAGCAGGAATTACATTTTTTATCATATAGAGTGAGACCAGGGGCTGCAGTCTGTTTTAATACTGTGGCCAAATCTTTGATGTAAATGTTAAACAGGGTTGGACTTAAGTTGCATCCATGTCTCACTCCTCACCCCTGAGTGAAGAATACTGTTCTTTTGCTGCCAGTTTAACTCCACTTTTATTTTCTGTATACATTGATTTCATTATATCATAGATTTCACCCCCTACACAAATTACAAGAATTTTGTAAAATAATCATTTGTGCCAAACATAATCAAGTGCTTTCTTCACCATCTAAAAAGCAAGCAAATATTTTAATTTAATTTTAATGTACACAATTAATGTATCAATTAAAGTGTGTAGAGTATAAATATGATTTGTAGTGTGATGTTTAGGTAAAAAGCCAAGGCATTGACATTGTATTAATCAAGGACGTCTAAGATTATTTTATTAATAATGCTAGAGCACCTCCCCCAGATTTCTGTTCACACTAATACCCTGGTAATTGTTGAGGTCTCCACTCTTAAAGATGGGGTTGGGGTTGATAGTCCTTGCTCCATTTCTGGGATGTAGCCCACACTCACAATGAGAATGAACAGTTTTAGCAGTGATTTGCAACTGTATTTTAGCATCTCATTTGGGATGCCATCAGGTCTGCATGCTTTTGCCTGTAGTCTCTCCTTTAGCTCCTTGTCAGTAATAATAATAGTCCCAGGGATTGTGGTTGTTTTTAACAATACATTTTAGGTTATTTAGTTTTTTTCACAGGTCTGGAGGTATGTTCTAATTTAGTAATAGGAAATTTTATAGGGTTGTTCAAAATGTTTTTACATTCCATTTTTCTCCATCTTGTGTAGCAAGTTGCTCAGGTTTTGATCTACTTGATTTACATTTCTAATTTTGTTTGTGTTGATGGACTGCTCCATTACTGTCTGTTGTTTTTGTGTATGTTGTTCTTTCTTCATTCTTAGTGTGCACTTATAGTGATTTAGTTCCTCATAGTACAGAGGCGTAAGTACTCATTTTGTTGGTCTATGTTTTCAATTAGAAAGTTGTCTAAGTTTTTCCTTTAAGTCACTGCATTCCTTATCAAACCATTTATTACCCTTGTTGCTATTCTTATTCGAAATGTTTTGGGTTTTCAAATGAGAAATTTTCCGTTTTTTTTTTCTTTCATCTTCAAAAATGTGGTTCATATTTTGTACAGCCTGAGTTATTCCGTTTGTACTATTTGGGATATGTACTGATTGGAAAGTTATCTAATACGTTTTGAACGGTTTTGTCTTCAATTGCTCTCTGGTATTCTTGTGTGCTGTTTGGGGCCCATCTGTAGGATTTATTAATATTGTACAGCTTACTATGCTGTGTATGTGTGGTGTTAGTATCTGTCCTTTTTAGGAGAAAGGTCAATTGTCTGTGGTCGAACAGTGGGGTTAGTGGCTTGACTTTGAATGCTAGAAAACAGATTGGATTAAGGTCAGGGACTGCATCATCAGCTGTGCTGTTGCCAAGAGGTGAGCTGTAGGTAAATCTCCCCAAAAAGTCCCCTCATGTTCTGCCACTGACAGTGTACAGGCCCAGGTCTTGACAGAGCTGTGGCAGGTTTTTGCCATTTTTGTTTATTTGGTGTCAGAGCTGTTTCTGGGGGAATAGGTTTTCATGTTGGGGGGGTTTTACAAAAAAAAAGTGTTTATTTCCTTGGGGGGTTGATATATTCAGGCTATGTGCCTGTCTGGGCATTTACATCTCCACATATCAGTACATTTTCCTGGACCTGGAAATGGCATACTTCAGTGTGGAGATTAGGGAATGTTTCCTTTTTGTAATATGGGGATTCAGAAGGGGGAATATATATTGAACAAAGGAAAATATCTTTGTCAGTACTGAAAAGTTTTTTTTAAACTTATTTTCAGCCATATGCAAGATTCCCACTTTTAAACTTGTTGAATTTAATTTGTCTGCTTCGACATGAACTAGATTAAAATACCACCTCTGTTTGCAGTGGCCTTTTTGATTGAAGGGACTATTCATTCCCTGTAGCCTGATAGACAGTGTGTGGACATTTCTGTTTAATACCAGGTTTCCTATAGGATAATGATTTCCATATCCCTAATATTTATTATATAATGTAATATATATATATATATATATATATATATATATATATATATATGGTGGCTGACTATATAGCCAATGCAATTAGATGATGATGATTGGATTGATTGGGAAATTGGAACACTATTTTCACTTTTAACTTAACTCATCAAACAAGAGCAGTTAAGGCTAAAGAGTTGCCTAATATTTACCACTTCCCCTATGCTCTGACCTGGCCTCCTCAGGACATCTTTGGGGGCTTTGTGCTGCTGAGGGTGAGGGCTGACTGGGATGAGTAGAGATGATTCTAGGCTGCTAAGGGTGTTAATAGCTCGAGTTGTGTCTTTGGGTGCTGTATGTTGGTGTGGCCTCCTGGCTGTTGCTGTGATGTGCAGGCTGGTGGGTGGATCTCCTAGCTGTTTGAGGGATGTGGTACGCAGGCTGGTATGGGGGTTAGGTGGGGGGTGACATGTGCAGATGGACATGGTCACAAAGGATATTCGGCCCAAGGGAGGGTTGGAGCTCCAGGTACACATTTGGAATGTGAGCACACCCCTGTGAGATTTGGAGTGGGTGGAAGTTTCTCCTTCGCGATAGAGTGAAAATTATCATTTTGGAGCAGTGTTGTTTTCGCAGGACCCCATTTTTATTTTCTCTGGTGTAGTCAGGGGAGGTGTCAGTTTGTGTGCTGAACAAGGCAGACATACCTGGGTGAATGGGCTCTGCAGTTTGTCTTGCTGCAGTGGCTGGTGTTCGGGCCTATAGGTGTTAGTGTGGAAGGGGGGCTGTCCGAGGGGACAGCAGCTGCTCTCTCAGGCTGTGCACTGAAGAGTCTCTGAGGTGTAGCTCCTCTCAGTGCAGATAGCTATCTCCTCACAGCATCATAGCCCTACTGGAGCGCCTTCATTTAGCTCCTCAGCTCCTGTAGAGATGCCTGGTGCTCTGCTGCTATTAGGCTGAGTTGGGCCTTGATGTGCTAGATGTCCTGGCAGGCAGTGAGGTGGCTAAACCGCTGCCCCTTCAGATCTACCTGCTCTAACTCCAACTAGGTAAGTCAGTGAGAAATAGCCATTAAGGTATTAAACTTCTGTTAAGGTTAAACATGTTAGGTGTTAAATTTGGCACTCGGGTAATCAGAGAAGTACAACACTACCTGGCCAATGGGAGTCAAACATTTGGTCAGTTTTCAAGCTGGTTCATGAAGCAATCACTTCACTTCTGAGGAAAATTGCAGCAAGACACCCTTCCTGTTGCCGACTAGTGAACTCAGGGAAAAAGTGGCAGAAAGGTGAAGTCTTCACAGCAATCCTGTGCAGACATCATGGTGTGCTTGTTTCTCACCCACTGTCTGAGTAAAGTTGAAACCTCGAGTTATTGCTCAAGCCTTCTCGGTTGCATCGCGGCGGGGAGACAGTTTACGGGCCTGATTAAAAACAAATGGGCTACAACGGTGTTTAAAGGTGAGGGAAAGCGATGGAAAGTTTTGATGTTGAGCAACAGAGGGGAGTTTCTGCGGCCGTTTGCTGTGGTGTCCTTTGCCGCGTCGGCGTCTCTCGTTCTCATAAAAGATCAGAGAGGCGCGTGGATCAGAGTGGGAGGAACAGATGTGTAACTTCGTGGCATTGCTCATAACCCCTGAGTTTTTACTGTTCTGACCTAACTCCACAAGGAGAGGTAAGGGGTAACTCACAAGGTACAAAGGCTCTGATTGGCTGCTTCCACGGGGCAGGAAAATCATAGCACGGGTCATTGAACAGCAGGGGCCTGACATCTGTCCATGAAGGGCTGAAATGTGTATTTGCAACACCTGAGTTCATGGTTGGTCCAGTAAAAAGGACCCTTATTCCATCAATATCATTTCATCCAGTTAGACTTCCAGGCCTTCATAAGGGCTTACCTATTACCGAATGGTAAATAGAGCTATGGTTAGAGATTTGATGGCAGTCTTGACTTTGGAGGTCCAGCAACAAGGGGAGAGGACGCCACCCCTGAACCCCCCTCCCCCGCCAAAAGTGGTACCGGAGCTAGAGGCAACACAGTGGAGGAGGAACGCAGAAGGCTGAAACAGTCAGACGCATGTCAGTGGCTTTCCTTATACTCACCCTTGCTCTCCGCAATTTGGAATGCCCAGTCATGCTCATGACACAACGCTCGTCGCGAAACCCCTGCTATCGATTCGAGAGAGCTCTCCTCTGAAGCATGTGATGACTTTCAAACCTGACGGACTGCATGTTGTGCCTGTCAAACAGTCTCCTGATGAGACACTTTTCTTTTAACATAGCTTTGTCTAAGAAAATCTGGCTAGTCCATATTCTGAGCCATTGTGTGTGACCCTGATGGCATTTATTCAATTACAATAAAACAACATATAAATTTGCTCAGCTCTGTGGTTTTTTTAGCCTCCCCCTCGTGTGGAACGCCCCGTCTGCTACCCTGTTAGCGTCGACGTGCAAACACCGCTGTGACGAGAGACTCCACATTCACACAGGCAAACACCTACACAACCAAATTTTCCGGCCACGCCAGTTTAGTCAGCGCAGTTCTCTGCCAGACTGAGGGCTGAGGTTTGGGTAGGCAGTGTCCATAATAACAGTACTTATCTGTCTCATGTGTGATTTAGCAAATAAGAGACATTTTGACCATAAGCGATTATGCATGTCTCCAAACAGACTATTTTAAAGACCAGCCGTATGTTCGACAACCTACTTGCCAGGAGATATTTCAGTCATCAGACAATGTAAACATTCCTCAGACTAATTAGAGATGGAGCGATACAATAACAATTCAAAACTGAAAATACAAGTGAGGTTTAAGCACATATATTATGCTAATTAATGGACAATTTAAGAAAACAACAAAGAAAATGGTAAGGTCTGAGAATGCTGTTCTACTTAACACCGAGAGGCCATTCATTTAGAAGCAGTTATTATGTAAAAATGTGAATGTGTAGAATATAAATAATGAAACCATAATTTTGCTGAAAGCAGAGTAGTAACTGTGACTAATGGAGTCAACAAGTGTTTTGATGGTACTGGCCACAAATGAACTCCCTCAAATGCACACTTGGAATATTTACTTTGGAAGGAGAACTCTTGATGAATTTAACTATTTAACTCTCATGATCTCCATTGTCAGTTTTTTTTTTTCAAACAGCGTACCATTGTATCACTGTTTTAAAAGTTTAAAAATCAATTTCATAACCTTTGCTGTCAGCTCTGAGGAGAATATGCCGTCAACAATTCAAAACAAATTACAGAATAATTTTCCCCATTCAGTGTTTCTCAACAGACACACCTTTCCCCTCTCCCTCCTAGTCTTTCTTTGCTTTTTTTGGTCAAATTCTAAATGGAGAGCGATCGAACAGAGCTGATTTTGGCTTTGATCTCCCACGCTTGTTGTGAAATCTCTCGGGAATGAAGAGACTGTTGGACACAATTGACTGTGACAATTACGAGACGATCAGAACAGTACAGCTGAGCACTTAACGAGTCGTTTACGTGTCAGCTTGTTTGGAAAAAAAGTGGGGGATAAAAAAAGATATTCAACCCTTGATTTTTTTTTTTTTTGGTCATTTCTCTGTGCCTTGTAAAGCACAGTTTATCCTCTGCTAAGCAAAACCTGGCAGAGGAGCGAGGATGCCCATTACCATGAGAAAAGAATCAATCAGGAGGTGGCTGAGGAATCTATTGTTTGCTGTGAACACTGATCTGCAGACAGGGAGCAAAGCAGAACCTCGCTTGGAGGTAACTCCCCTTTTAGGGGGTCGCCTCAGAGCCCAGACTTTCCCTCTGTACCTTTAGAGCCCCCACACCGCCAGTCATTTGGGTTTGTTTTATGGTGTTGGACTCTGGGCAACCCCAGGACCCTAAAAAGGGGGGAAGGAGGTGATGTGTAACCTAACAGCAGGTTGATGGGGTAATAGCGAGTCATCTGTCCCCGCGTCGTTTCTGTCCGCGGCTCACCAGTCGCTCCCTCTCGCCCCCTTCTCCTCCCCTTTTCCACCTCCATCTCATTTTCCCTGCCCTGTCAACTCCGGGGATATTCGTCTACCCTTCCGCCACCCCGCTGCAGTTGCCGGGGACAATTGCGGTGGGCGGAGCCTCCGGGCGGATGAGCTGGGACGAGGCCCTTTGTCTGGCGAAGGGTCGTCCCTCGAACCACACCGCCCCCTCCCCAGCGACAACTGCTGCCCGCACGCACTCCCACTCCCACTGTAAGGGGGACTAATCCAGCTTGCGCCGTGATTGTAAACCCACCCCAGTCTGGCCCTAAAGCCGAGGAAGGCCCGGGCGGCTGAAAGGAGCGGAACGAGTAGCGGACGGCATCGACTAATCCCAGGAAATTAACATTGATTAATCACATGGCCTGAAAATAAAACCAGACATCATTAACATAGAGACCGGGAGACGAGGAGGATGGCTGGGGGGGGTTGAGGGGAGCGGGGTGGACAGATTTCACTTAAATCAAGCTCAGCCATAGCCAGATGCTCTGTCCTGGTGATCGCTTTCACAACAAAAACACGGTTGCAAAAAGTAACAATTAGACGTCAACCTCACTGGTTTCAAATCCCTTTTTTTCTATGTACTTCCTATTTGCTGCTTTTGCAGGACACTTTTGGAGGTTAGGCGTGGGGTGACAAGGATGGGTTACTGCAATAGCTGAGCAAAAATGAGTCATAGTATATGTAGAACTATATGAAATTGAACAGCCAGTCACAACACCTGCTTCCTTAAAATTAGAATCTTACCATTTTCTGAAATCTGTAATGACTGTGCTTGTATAGTAATGTACATGTAGCTACTGGAAGTTGAAACAATTCAATAAAAAAACTAACTGAATAAAACGCTATCTAAACTAAATTTGTATGAAGAATACGGAGACAGTTGGAATTTGGGCACGATTTGCTTCTGATATAGTCTGCATTAAAAAAAGAAATCACCCTTGTGTTGCAGCTATGATTATGTCCAAAATGCAGAGCCCCGTCTGTGATTTGAGACCACTGGTCTCTACTGTTGATCTGAGGCTCATAGAGCCCTGTTCTCTACTGCTGATTTGGCACAAAAAAGTCTGAACCAAATATGCTTTTTTAGTAGCCTTATTTTTAAAGTAAAGTTTTAGATGGATGGATTGATTCATGTCATTCTGTTTTTCAAGATGATTATATTATTCAGTAATATCCTAATAATAAATCAATATTCAATAGTAGGACAGAAATACTGAACTTCTTGTTTCACCTGTATGTCTTGCACAGAATATTACTGTTCACACAAGAGAAGCCTCTTAGTCAAAAATTTAAGAATTTATAAATTACAATATAATACATTTTTTTTTTATTTTTTGAAGGCGTAACCGTTACAAGCAATGAGCTACAGGCCACAACTTCCAAGTAGCATCACGTGATTATTGATGTTTTATTTGAAAAAAGTGTGAAGATCCCAGAAAATATAGCATATTATTTCCATACACGGATATAACAGGCTCTTGACTTTGGAGATTTGAAGAGTCTAATAAAAACTGCCAAAGATTCTATAGTGTGGGTCTATATAAAATTAAATTTGAAAAAAAGCAAATGTCTTAAAAAAATAACAAATCTCACGTTGATTTAAAGTATTCATTTTATGTAATGTTTTATAAAACAAAATGAAAGAATGTAATTTTTTCTCTCTTTCCCTCTCTCCCTCATTCTCTCTTTCTATCTCTCATCTAGTCTAAGAAGCAGGTGTTTATTTTCTGAACAGTATGATGGCATAGTTGGTCTATTTTCAGTCTATCGTTTCTTCAGCTTACTGTGGGGCTGCATTTACCTAAGGGTGGTTACTGTAGCAATCACAGTTTACAGGTGTAATATTAAATACAAATATTATTAACTATAGTCACTTTTCATTGGCCAAATAGATGGATATATTTAGGCAACACAACATAATACAACCCAATATTATTGCAAAATGCAATTAATATTTTTTCCTGAAAGAGAATAAATATTCAAATACATTTTACTTGAGATTATTATTATTATTATTATTATTATTATTATTATTATTACACAAATTCTATTCATCAGCACATGAAGGGCCATCACCAAGCTTCATTAAGTCCCTAGGTTTTTAATTGGCCCCTCATCACTGGGTTGTTTATCAATAGGTACACCAAGTGTCAGGAGTTTTTCTCATCAAACAAGGACAGACAAAGAGACCGTGGAGCCTGGGAAAGAAGCAGCTAGGTGAAACTAATGCCATAGATGTTTGATTCATCAGGGGCTTATTGTTAACGGAGACGTCTGCTTGTAAAGGCTCAGTCAAGCAAAAGAGTTCAGACGAACCGGTTGGATTTATGGTTTTCATGGTTTAAAAAAAAACAAGACAAATCTTTGGGTTGAGTCGAAAATCTGCTGCCCCCTCCTCCCCCAATCAACCCTGCTTTGCAAGCCTTCTGCCCTAACCCTAACCTGGGACATACCAAATAAGGTCATATTTTATGAACCCTTCCTGTCAGGTGACAGGGGATATTTGAGGATTACGACCAAATGGCCTGGTCTATCATACCTTCTGATTTAAGATAACAAAGGTCCTCTTTGTACCAAGGCATGTGTGAGTTAAAAAAAAAATTATCTCCTTTTGCAGACACCAGGTTTAATTTTGTAGCATTCATTTGCCATGTAGAAGAGAATGAGAGTGTGAGAGGAGGACAGAGACAATATTTAAGAGGAAGCATACTATGCCACTGTAGAGCTGGCCTTATGCATGTCTTTGAGGAAGAAAACCATCAAACTGAGGACAGGAAAGCCAGGCTGCTCCTGTACACATCCTATAGCAACTGTCCCCGCCCCCAAACCTCCTCAACGACACCCTGCCCCCACTGTCTTCCCCTCCCCATTTCAGTCTGTACCTTGGGAGTCAGAGAGGATCTTATTGAGAAGCAGATGTAGGACTCCCGTAGAATGAGCTATAAGCCCATGTACTCTAAGCCTAATGGGAAGTTTTATATGCACAGGTCTTGCACTGATTACTATAAATCCCCCCTTTAATACAGCTGTCCCTCCGGATTAAGGTAAAACAGAGATTAGTGTACCTTACCAGTTATTAACATCCACGTGGGCCGTTGGGAGGGAGACTAATATAAAGTGTTTATTTCTCAGTTCAACAACCAAATGTAGAAATTTGACCTTTTGCACCTGTTTTAACATGTATGTGTGTAAGTGGGGTGGGGTTGCAGTGCAATGGCAGCAATGTTGATAGCAGGCTGCTCTATACACCGCAATTTTAGCCAATTCACATGTGGTTAACGTGCACATTCTCAACTTTTATGTAGGGGCATTTTTATACACTTTGGATTCACCATGTACAAATTACAGCACTTTTTATAGCCACCCGCTCCATTTCAGGGCACCACAATGTTTGGGTCATATTAATGTAACGTAAATGAAAGTAGTCATGTTGGTTTTGTGTTTTGGATCATTGTCTTGCTGCATAACCCAACTAAGCTTTAGCTTCAGCTCACAGACAGATGACTAAACATTCTCCTTCAGAGGCATATTTGGGGAGGGGGGGGGGGGTGCAGCAAAGCATCCCTGCACCATCACACTACTACCACCATGTTTGACTGTCGGTATAATGTTCTTACAGTGAAATACTGTATAATGGACTCCATCCATTATCTATATCCACTTATCCTGGGCAGGGTCACGGAGGATGCTGGACCCATTTCCAGTGTGCATTGGGTGAGAGGCAGGAATACATCCATGGACAGGCCACCAATCTATTGTAGGGCACACACACCATTCACTCACCATTCACTCACACACTCATACCTATGGGTAATCTAGAGTCTCCAATTAGCCTACCTGCATATCTTCTGACTGTGGGAGGAAACCAGAAGGGGAGAACATGCAAATGCCCAGGCTGGACAGTGCTACCCACTGCACCACCGTGCCGCCCCTGTGTATATGTATACACCTAAGCACCAGTTTGATTCCATACATTTGGAGGGATCTGCCGACATCACCAGGTCCTTAATTCCCCCAAATAATGATTGAACTGAAGGCTAGTGGCCTCTTCTAAAGTTTACTGAAACATAACACAAACATTCCAAGAACATTAGGTATTACTGGGGTGCATGGAGATGGATGTTAGCATCTGAGTTTTTGGGTTTGTTTGCCTGGATTTGTGCCGTCTGGAGTAGAAGTAGCCTTTGCATGAAGCTTCATCTCAAAGGGTAGTGTCATTAGTCACTTCTCTGCTTTTGTGGCCAATTTGAAGACGGGCCAGCAGCTATTCTGCTGCTACAGAGCAACAGCGTGTGTGTATGTGTGTGGGGGATCTTCAATGAAGTTGTTCATTCAAGGTCCAGTCTTCTTCATCCTCCAGCTTTTCTGAGCAAATCTATTGCACCTGAACCCAGAGCCACAAATTCAAACCGGCTAAAGGTTAATAACACTTGACACAGGGCCTGCTGCAATTGTCTGGATTGCATTAATTTTAAACTTAGACTTCAACTGCAAATCCCATTAACATTGCAAAGGCTACTTAAGTGCTCAAACTGAAAAGCCATTAGGCACGATTTGAAACTTGGCTATCGCCATAGTCCTCTGCTGAAGCAATATTCCTGCTATTATGAGACTGTAGCTCATCAGCTTATATGTATCTGTTTTATAGAGCACCTTGAATCAAAATAAATCCCTGTGGTCCTGGATTGAATACATGGGAACAGTTTAATGATGCTGAGAACAATGGACCTGCAACAGACCTTTAAATGCAAGCAGAAAATGGAAGACAATTCGGTGCTTTCAAATAAATCAATTATCTGAAAATGTCAACATTTTATGCAAAGAACTTGCCCGACTCAAAAAGGCATTTTTGGTAATCTGCTTAAATTGTAAGCCTTCGTAAGAGGCATGCCCATGTGTTCAGATTCCAGACTAAATCTTTGTTTTTGCACCACTGCAGACTCATAGAGGTTTTGGACAACTCCACATCAATGGAACAGGGATAAAGCATAACCTCTCTTGTAGTTGCTTAGCAAACAAGTATTATGATATCTGAAAAAATAAGGACTGTGACTGGCGTATTATCTGTCTCTTTCTTGTACATTAGTTGCATTCAGGTTTAATGAGCAAATATGTCTTCCAGACATAAACATGTGAAAAGCTTTTAGAATTTTAGGGGATGTGACTCAGTATGTTTTGAATACCCAGTTGTGCGAGGTATTCATCAACTCAGTGCTGTAGAAGCTTTGAACTGTTACCTTGTTCTGCAGCGCAAGAGTCACATTTGTCCTGAACTGAATAACTGGAAGCTTCTGTGACTTATTCTCCTGAAATGTATTTATTCCTGAAAAATTCATTTGTTTCAGATGTTTCACAGAATTTAGCTAAACTGCTCCTCTTGACATGCCTAATGTTTGTCTCAAACAAGACTAAATTAAAATGAGAACTGTAATAGACCTGAGTCTAGTTATTTAAATTATTTAATTTGTCGACAGAAGACATGAGCAATTTTAGCAGAACCATAACAGCTGGTAATGACTACAAGGAGCAGTTATTTTCTGTCCTGCCAGGTGGGGAAGAAACAACAGTAAGAAAAGCCTGAACCTTTGTATTATAATTGTATGGGGCCTTGCTAACACTGGAAACCCCTGCCAGCTCAACGCTTTGAATTCCAACCTGCCAAGTCACGGCTAAATTTACACAGTTTGACGGTTTTTCTCAATTGTCAGTTGGGCTTCAGGTTTTCTGATAAAGGAGGCCAGGATGTTCAAGTGGAGTGACAGCACTGACAGAGGGGAAAAGAGTGTGACTCAAGTCCTGTGCGTGTGTGTGTGTGTGTGTGAAGGCTGGGTTAAGTATCCTGACCTCACAGTAGGGCATAACTCTTGAATAGGTTGGTGTAAGCAGCATTGGGCCAAAAGTGTTAAGTAGGTTGGTATGAGCTAGCTTTGGGGCATGGCTATTGTATAGGTTGGTATGAGCCAGAATTACAGGCATGGTTATTGTATAGGTTGGTAGGAGTCTGCATTGGGGCATAGCTATTGTGTAGGTTGGTATAATCCTGTATTGGGGCATAGCTACTGTATATGTTGGTATGAGCCAGAATTAGGGGCATACGGCTTGTATAGTTTATCAGCCAGTATTGGGACATAGGGCTTGTAAAGGGTTCTTGGGCAGCAGGGTCAGAGTGACTGTGATGCACTGCTCCTTCCTGTGAAGGCCCTGACTCACAGAGCAACACCGAGTTCTCCAAGCGGCAGCACTCTGGCAGCCGAGGGTGAGACGCAGGGGCAAAAAGCTGCAGGTCAGAGATAACACCCACCCCAGCCCGCCTGCCTGCCCCCCCTTCTCTCGTCTGAGTGCAGGAAATGGATCACGTTTTTTAAAATTCTCTCCTTTTTCTATCGCTCTCCATTACAGCCCTTCATTATTTCACCCAGACAGACTTTTTGAAAGACAAGAGTCATTCCCAACCCCTCCCCCCCCTTGTCGAAGGAGTCGAGTTCACCTCCCAAAGTAGCCGCTCAGGAAGCGGGGTTCTAATCTCCCTGAGGAAACGATAAGGTGAACGCTTTGGGGCTTTCTTTCAGTGAGAAACTGGGAGGATGTGACTGGCTAACTATTGCACGCAAACCTGTCTTCCCTGTCAAGCTCTCCCCTGCCGCATTTCCTTCAGCGGATGCGGAGGGCTGGGCCTCCAGCCGGTTCAGAGCAGCGCGAGGATAGTTAGCAGGGTCTGACTCAGGAAAGAAGTGAATGCAAGGTATGATAATAAAGCCAAAGTGGCCTTATCAATTAGGAACAAGTCATGTACCACTATTTGACATGTCTGTTTGGAGTACATTCAGTGCATGCACTTAACACACACACACATACACACACACACACACACACATTCCTTGACTAGAGGAATCACTATTGTAATAAGGTGGATAATATGCCTCTGGTAAAGTCCCATCAAACACCATCCATTCCTATGTGATACTATGTCCCATATCACATTGCTTGTTCAAGACTTGTTCAAGCTGACAGAAAGGCTACACGTACTCAAATAACAGTCGTTTATTTTTTATTTTTTACAGTGGTGTGCAGAAGGACATCTCTTACTGCTCAACACACTGAACCTAGAAGCACATTGGCTACAGCAGCAAAAGACCATGTAGGGTTTCTCTCCTATCAGATAAGAACAGGATGATGAGGCTACAGTGGACATGTGATCAACAAAACTAGATAACTGAGGAAAGATCACCTGATCTGACAATCTCTGATCTCAATTTCTGCTGATGCGACATTCAGATTTTATGGTCAGAATTTTGTGCAAAACGCATGAATCCAGGAATCCATCCTCCCTTATTTCAAAGGTGCAGGCTGGTGTTGGTGGTGTAAAGGGGAATCCTCTCTTGATGCACATTAGACCTCTGAAAGATCTGCAGGAACTGCGTGATGCAATCGAGTCAGCATGAATCTAAATCCCTAAGGAATGTATCCAGCACCTTCCTGAATCCATGCCATGAAGATTTCAGGCCGTTCGGGAGGCAAAAGGAGGTCCTACCCGGTACTAGATCGGTGTATCTAATAAAGTTGCAGAGTTGATCCACTGCCCTGCAATACAATGTGACATTGTGTATTGAATTTTTGCTGCCATTCATCAGCATTCGTGCCGTCTCCAGTTTGCCCGTCTCCGAAGCAACAAGCATAAGATTTTTCCCTCCTCTCTGAAAGAAGGAAGGTCTCCACATGAGACAACAACAAGATAGATGAGGTCTTGATCTCCCTGTGGAAGGAATACTTCCTGTCCAATGAATTGAATATGGGACCTAATTCAATCTTTACTACAAGCAAAGGTTTGCCAGGTTGATTTATGGGGAAGGGGACCAATAATTGAGCAGGAATACTTCCTTCCAAGACTTCCAACCCCAGTTAGCCAGGCAGACTATTTGTCCTGATCATCCTGCCTCCACCTTTATTACTGGTCTCTGTGAGAAACTGTGGTAACGAAGGCTTCCTGTTTATGTTGAGTCACCCTCAGGAGTGATATATGCAAACACACTGCTGCCAACAGAGAAAGCAACAGCTGCTTGCATCCAGAGGGAAAAAGGCGCAGATTCCAACCAGAAAACTCGGAACATCTCTCCAGCACAGTCCAAGGCCGTCTCTGGAGATTCCCGGCAGAAGGTTCAGATGTGAAAAGTACCAAAGTAAACATATTCTCCAGGATGAACATTGTTAAACGGTCATATATCTTACCTGGTCACTCCGCTGTCTGCTCCAGAGCAGCAATTTATTTTAAAAAGGGCCAGAATCTATAAATTCAAATTATTCAGCTTGTAAAGGAAATCGTTTGAATTGTGGTTTTGAAATATAACCACTAAAATGCTTCATTCTACTTTAAATCAGGTCTAGTTGTAGCAGAAGTTCACTTGGCCACCCAAAGCGTATAAATCAGTTTGCCTTAATAGTATCCAGAAAGGGTAACTGCTAAATATTCAGTGGTTCACAATTATCATTGCATGCCATGACAATTTCAGATGAACAATAATTTGCAAATGTCCATCGCTAATTCTTGTCTGGCACATTAGTGACTTAAGCTTTCTTTTCTTAAATGACAACAATTCCTGTTCAGTGTTTGCTGTGAAAGAACACATTGAAGACACTGGCAGGAAACCATGTTTTTATGCATTCAACATGAACATTTTGAAAAATAACTGAATAAAAAAGTTCACACCAAAAAAACAAACAAACAAAAAAGAAAATAGAAATGCCTGTGGTACAAGGGCTTGTATATCAATCCTTTTCCACCCCGGCTGGATGTATCTAAAGTGACAGGAGGCACAGTGAGGCAACGGGGGAGAAGATTGAGTAAAGATGCCGAAACATTCCCTTTGTGTGTGAGATCCAGCTCCAGACAGCAGAGCCCTGACAGGGAGAAAACAGGCAGGTTGTGTTAATGTCAAACCTGCTGTCACTGCTCATAAAGTTCACTCTTATCTTCCTGGAAACACATTCCTTCATGGTTATGAGAGAATGTAGTCTCGTGAAGGATCACACCGCAGATTTGAAAAGCCCATTCGTTAACAAGTTCGGCTCCAGGGAAACTAGTGCAATGACTTGGCATCTGCGTGTGTGTTTTGTGTTGCGCTGATACCAAACTGAATTCATCATTTGAGTGTTTGTTAATGTTGAAATATTCAAAACAAAATAGACTGCCCTCCATAACATGTGTGTACGCCCCATTTAAAATAATTTAAATTCAAATTATTATACTTATATGGTGAAACCAAATCTGGATATACTACGCTTACAATGCATAATCAGCTGCTTATTAAAGTGTTATTTTATTTTTATACCAGATATCGCTGGTTATACCAGGTGTTTCCTTGGTTTTGGTCTTCTGAACAAATGAGTGTTTTACTGTAAGGAGCTAAAATGGCCCCCATGCAGTGTTTACCAAACTGTTCAATCCTTCACAGTACATTAATAATGCAGTCAGGTGTCTCGCAGAGCTGGAAGGGAGGTTTGAAAAGTAACTATTTGCAGAGAGTCAGGTATGCCATCTTATCTGTTAAGGGCCATAAGGCCTGGTGAGATTATTACGGTACATGCGGGGGACCCCGACTCCCTCGGAAGTCTAGAAGAATTCCACAGATGCATCGGGGGAGACAGATGGATCCTGTGAAGGAGAGAAAATAGCTGCTGCGGAACTGATGGGCCACCTGTTACAAGGTGCACAGACATGGTTTTTACAAAAGGAACAGAATGTACTCAAGGTGTTTAAGTGTTACGCTCACAATACACAACTGTCAGTCAAAACTGTTGAGCAATATTAATCAGCAAACAGCACATAGAATTTTTTTCTGTTTCACTGAATCTTGTTAGCCTCCATTGTGAAAGATCTCTAAACTCCCATTGGTTATGGACAACTCTAACTATTCCGCCTGGACTATTTGTAGTCCATGTTAGCTAATAAGTGGTTCTGGCCAATTGAGCGAGTTCTCCTTTGGTGAGACTCTCCTCCACACTCTCCTCATAAAACTAATTTACCCATAAAACATCTTGAGTTATGACTTGGCGAAAAGTCATCAAGGCTCACCATGTCACATTATAAAGGAGCTCTGCTTATTTTAGGCATCAGGGGTAGAACCCCCTGTTTCTGAGCCATTCTAATTGAAAACACCAGTTTGCAGCATTTAGGAGTCAGCCATAAAACATACTCCCCTGTGCCGTATTAAGTCACTGCACCTCAGCGAATCCTGAGCGTATATTGCCACTCTTCTCTCCACGATGGATTGGACAGGAAAGAAATTCACAACTGTTTGCTATTTAACCTACTTTTTTGTGTTTTTTATACCTTTACCGCAGCCAAGTATCTTAGAGGGTCTGTTTGAAGCGATCTGCAAGAGGTTGGTTTTAAAAGCTGAAAAGCACTTTAACAGATATGGCCCATTATCTGTATTTAAGCCAAATCTGCAGGGAAAATGTTCTCACCCCTGGAAGATTAACTAATACATGATATCATGGCTCTGAACTGCAGGTGGGAATTCTAGACGACTAAAATTACTTTCGGCTTCAGGTCAGGTGCTACAGTTTAAATGAAATACGAGAATCAATTCCAAAGTAAACTCTGAGACACGCAGCAATAGAACTGACTACTTGGGTGGGGGGTCCAAGGGCTGAATCAAGACCTAGTCCCTTGTTGTTTTCTTTCACAATACATGTAGCCCTAAAATGCATAGATCTCACATGGATTTGATAAAATTTCAGTGCTACACTTCAGACAGTTATGAGTGCCGTTATTTCCACAAATGAGATCACTTCATATTTTTGCTTTCAGTGTTTAAAAAAAAAAAGAATATTATTTTTAATCTTATAGAATAGGTTACTATTATTTTTTATTGTTGTTACAATAATAACAACAACAATAATAATAATAACAATAGTTGTTGTTATTATTATTATTATTATTATTTTGCCTGGTACTTTTTTCCAACACGTTTTCATTTCATACATTGTATTAATATTTCAGTAGCTGCCCTATTACAGGATTCTCCCCTGCTTGGTTTCAGGTGTCCAGCTGAATCCCGGCCACGCTCAAACACGGCAGGACATGCTTAAGCTAGAAAGAACAACATTTTCCGCTTGGAGTGGGTACAGAAATAACATCTCTCCAACCCGTATTTCAAGACACTGCAAAGTCAATAATGCAGATGTTTTTAGTGTATCTGAGGTAAGCCGTTGCGGTATGGCTAGTGAAACAGTCGGAGGACGGTTACGTGAAAAGTGTTCCTGCGGTTGGGCGGAGCCCTGCTAGTGAGACATTATTGCCGATGACCATGAAAAATAACCGTGCGGCATTTCTGAGCAAAATAAAAAAAAGCCAGAATTATGTTTCATTCTGTGAAAGACCGATCGCAGTTTGAAAATAGTAAAGGTAGTAGTACATATGAAAAATGAACTGAAGTTTTATACTTTTTCATAGGCATTCTTCTCTTGCTGAAATTGAAATAGAGGCCAAATTTTATCCAATGTGTAACAGAGAAAGTCTTTTTTAAATTCCTACACAATCCAAGATTTCCATGTTTATCAGTCTTTCTGCTGTGCTCCCCGGGAGAAAGATGTTCTAGAGTCACAGGCAGACACATTTGCTTTACACACTGATCAAATGACAGATTTTTCATCAGTTCCAATGTGACACAAATTTAGCTCAAAATATTGAGTTCATGAAAAGGATTTTGTGCAATGCAGCTGTATTGCTAATATGTTTTCATCCTCCTGTCTCTCTAGAATATAAGTATATGACAACAAATGTAAACCTTCCCAGCCGCAAACATTGCATTTCACTCTGCCAAGGGGTGAGAATAACCATCAAGATAAACATCAAAGTGGTGTTGAAACCAGTAATTCTTCTTCTAGTGTGTGTAGAAATCAAAGTCTTGTAAAAAAAAAATTACAAAAGTTCAACGGTATTCATATTGTGCTAAGCATTTTCACAGTATCACAATAACAATGTTAATACCCAGAGTCATATTGTTTTAACTCTGAGGAAACTGGTTTACAGCTTGCTATATCAATTTGTACCATGCTGTAGAAACTGTAGCTGATGATGTGTACATATCTCCCCTCTGACATGTGTAGGTTGAGAATCCCATCTGGGACTATAAATTTAGGCTGAACCTCTTTTAACCCCCTCTGTGAGGACTATGGCGGGCATAATATATACACGCCAATAAAGAAAACATGCAAATACCAACAGAACCACTTAATAGGGCAAATGCGTTATGATTTTGTTTTTCTATCAGGCAACATTCTTTGAAAGGTTCACTCCCTTTTTTAAATGTTGTCAGATGGCAGGAGTCTTTTTTTTTCTTTTCTTTTCTCAAACGTGGGAGGAAACTGTCGTCCTGGCCTGGCCATATGTTTTTGTTGCTTTTTGTTTCAGTGGAGACATTATTCTTAGTGTCTTTGGGAAAAAAAGTAAAAAGTACAAAAAAAACTTTCCAGCTCTGAGACAGTTGGCTGGAAAGCACAGGAGAAGCAGGCAGCAGGTTGGGCAGGGATTTGGGGATTTTTGTGTGGCAGGGAAAGAAAGATGGGGAGGGAGTTTTGGGTATGGGGGAAGGGCTGGGTACGGGTGGGTGGGGGGGGGGTAATACCAGGTACAGTTTTAGGTTCAGGGGGCAGCACCACAAATCAAAAGTGAACCATCTGAACTGTCAGTGTCTTTGTACTTGTCCAAAAAAAAGAGGAAAAAAACTGACAAAAATATCCCAGACAATGTATTAACATCCAGCCCCCACCTTCTCTTTTACACCCTTTAAAATAGATAATGTTGGCGCATGTTCCCTGCTGGTCCGAAATACTATAGGTCTGCAAAAGTTAACTTTTTGAGCTGTGACAAAATGTAATTTGCTTGGATGAAACAATATATGCTGGATTTTACACAGAATGTGGGTTGAAGGACAAATTTGAAAGCACACCCTTTTTATATTTCTTCTCTCCTTCCCTGGATAAATCGCTATTACTTAATAATGTCAACATGCACAGTGGGACTCTGTGAGATACAGTGAGGGCCTCCTTTTTGTAAAAGGCACCAGTTGTGGGTCTGATATACTATAGCCTTGTGTGTTATAACTTGTCTATAGCTTTGTCAGTGTGGTTGTTATGGAAAATGAACTGTGTACTTACAACATAGAGTTGAAAATCCAGGGGAGTACCCATTCAACGTCTATCTATCTAAACGAGAGACAGTGACAAAACCTTATCTGTTGGGCTGTAAATAATGCCCCTCCGAAATTTCTCAGCCATGAGAGAGAGAGTCACTGCTGACAGACTACAAATCCTTCTGCGGGATTTAAATGAAGGCAAGCCTGCTTGTAATGGCATGCGCCACAGATGCCCATGACCGACACAGAGCAACGACAGGAAAGGTGCAGGACAACATAAAAACGCGCAGTGTTCGACAGATTTTCTTTTACTGTCAAACACCACTCCCAAGACTCTGGACGCGGATGACGAAATAAAATGAAAAATCACATGAATCTGACTCACATTGTGTGCAAACACAGCCATTATATATAAAACTATTTCCACCCTCTCGCAAAACGTACAGTTTATGTAACCATGAAGGCTAGAGAGAACTGACATTTAAGGAAGACTTTGAAAAGGTGCCAACGCTCTTTGTGTTCGGAAAGTACACATCAGGCTAGGGGGGCGTGCATATAGTCGCGGGGTGTATAGGAAAGGGAAACTATTAGCATTGTTTTCTTTTTCAAGATTAAAGCAGCTATGCCGGCCAGAATATCATAAATTCTCAGATGTGATTTTTTTTTTCTTTTTGTTTTTGGTAAGATCAAAGCAATTGTGTTTGTTGAAGCACAATGCAAACACCTAAGAGTTCAGTGTTAGGAGAGGCATCAACCCCCTGTGTACAGTACTGGTCAGGACAGGGTATGGAGCTTGAATTCAAAAGAGCAGAGATTTTAAAGCAGTTCTCTGTTGTGAAGATCAGACTGTGATGCCTTCAAGGCATTTTTCTTAAATGTTCAAATGAGATAAAATATGTCGGCAAAATGGGGAGAGAAAAATACTAATCGCCTTTTGTTCTTCAAAACAAGGACTTTTTGTGTCCCATGAACAGAAAAAAAATCACTGAGGCCCAGCCAGAATCCATCTGAGACATACACTGTGGATAGTCATTATCAGGACAAAAAATAAACACCAGCCTTCAAAATGTCCTACCATGACATATGAACTATGCATTACTCTCAAAACTTCTGAATCCAGATTTTCAAACCACAGCAATGGTAACTTGCATCGACAGAAAACAAGTGCATGTACATGACATCAACATTGCCAAGAGCTACATTTTCAACACAAAGTATGTTAAAGCATTTCTAGTACATACTAATATTGTTCAGGCTGAGTGGGCTGGTCACCTTTCAAGTTGTTCCCCAGTCCAAAAAGCTTAAATTTACTTTTTTTTTTGCCTTCAGTCAATTTCCTACACTGCCCTGACATCACTTCCTGTTGATATTGTTTGACTTCCTTCATCCTCCCAGTTTACTTTTGGTGGTGAAATGCGGTTCATTTTGACTGCACTGTTAAAAATGGCCTGTTGTTTTCACAGTTAGAACACAACACATGGAGGTATTTAATCGTATATTTTGGAGACCGCAATAGTCTGCCTTTAATAGGTTCAAAGGCATAGTTTTTATTCTTGTAAACTTTGGTCACTGTAAACAGGAAATGGTACCCAAATGGCATCCCAATTGTCATCACAGTCGTCAGAAAACTTTAGACATCCACTTTACGGCTCTTGTCTGAAACCTTTGGTTTCTTGGTCTTGTGCATTCCACAACAAGGTTACAGAGGTTTACTCATGGATTAAATATGATTGTAATGGTCTTGAGGAATCTCATCAAATGCAATGGTTGGTTTTCAGCCTGGCTGAGAAGTTCTTTCAGGCAATGAACGCACAGACATTTTTCTTTTTTTTTTTAACATCACAGGGACCTTTGGTTGCTCACTAAAACTGTCTGTTGTGGGACTTTAGGCACCAAAACAATAAGAATTGTGAGCAAACCAGCAAATTCTGTGATTATATCATCAAGCCAAGTGCTGTGTGGTTTTTAAAGAATCAATTAACCAATAAATCAAAATGATTTTTACAGTACACTTTTACTAAGTAAATGTCATAAAACTGTCCAAAGAGAAACAATTAAATTTAACTGGAATGATCGCTTGCAATTACAGTAATGCTAAAGTGTAAAACAAATTTATTTTCAAGTTGTTTCTCACAATACAGTTTAACAGCCTTTGTTAAATTTCTATTCATGCTGATATCCGAATATTGCACTGTCCTTCTCCATTTTATTGAGATTTGACAATCCTCATATTGTGTGTGTGTGCTGGGGGGGGGGGGGGGGGTGGCAGGGGGTTTGTGGTTTGGTGAATAATGAAATGTTACATAAAGGGAAAGACTCCTTCTGCTTTTTCTTCAGATTTTCCTTCCATCCATGTTTTGGGGGGGGGGGGGGGGAGTTGGGGGACATACCAAATGAAGGTGTTACACGTGTTGCAATCCATGAAACCCCCCCTCCTGTACAGTCAAATGAACTGAAAGTTCAAAACGTAACACACTTTGCAGTCCACCTTATAGAGCAATGCTTAAAACAGGCCACTTCAAACCAAAAATAAAATGACCGCAGAATTATTGGTAACACTTTTAAATAATTGGTGTCCTGGTGATGAGCCAATCTGAAATCCTTTTGGGCCAGTCATTGAAGGCATGCAGTGTAGATGTTTGGCCAAACCATTCTATCTGTATGAGCAACTGAATAATGTGCTGATGGAAATCAAAAGAATGCTCTGAGAATACACTAAGTTGACTGAGATGGATGGGAATTTACCACAAAACATGAGAATATTTTTTTAAGTTCAATGAACAGACTAGACAGCAGGCAAAATAGAAAGAATGCATTTTAGAATCAGGCAGATAAAACAGTAAAGAAAAAATAAAAAAAATTTAAAAAAGATCAACAGAGTCCAAAACAAGTATTGTAGTATGTTACAGTGAGCTTTCTGAATGATGAAGCAATCATGAAAGCATCATAAATCCTGGGTCCTCAGTAGTCCTAATCAGATCTGTCACTCCCAAATTATACCAGGTGATGCTACACAAAATATCCCATAAGAGAACAGTTGCAGCTGCCTCAGTGAAAGAGCAAAGGTTCTCCTGTTACAGAGCTGTTTGAAATCCAGATCATACCATCTGTCTGCTGTTCTTGTCACTTTAATCAAAACTTCCTGTTATGATTATTTTAATTTTATATTTGCTTACTCAACTTCAGGTTTTGAAAATTGTGAGCCAGCAGGGCTTTCCCGGCATTGTTTTGAAACATCATGTAATACTTTCATCTTTTATTTTGAGTTCAACTGTTGTTTTGACTTTAGGTTTAATTTTTGGCAGTTTAATCTTTGATGTGGCTATTTCTCACCTCGTCTCACCCCTCCTGAATCATATGGTGGTGAATGTGGGTTCCTGAAATGGCGGAGAGCTTTCTTGATGAACCCATTCCATGTGCAGCAATATTGCAACACTGCCAAAAGGCCAGGCCACATGACATGGTGACCTGTCACATGAAAAATATGATCAGTGCACTACGGCAAGGATTAAGTGAACATTTGTCCTTAACATTGACTAAGGTAAAGCAAGATTTTTTTTTCTTTCCCCACAAACACAGTTTGGCAAGTTCAGTAATCACTGGCACAGTTAAAGCAGGAGGATCATTTGAAAAGTGGTCTTTTTACCAATAAAATCCTTCTTCAATGTAGTGACTCATACTCAGGACTGTATTCCAGAACAATGACTTAACACACCAATGCTGGATTTGATGAAATGGGTGCTTGGGATTCCTACATTGACATGTGGAGTATTTTGGCATTCGCAGTCAAACTAAGTCACACAACCTATTGCTGACAATTCCCCAGAGGGGATTCTCTGGAGGAGATATGAAATCACATTTGAATGGTAATATCTTACCCCCCCCCCCCCCCCTTTTTTTTGTGGCACACAATACTAGTTTACTGATACTAGTTAATAAAGAAAAAACATAATTTACTTATAATATGTATTTAATTACTTAGAATGTGTTTCATCTCAGGGAAAGTATCTACAGTTTATGGACTATCATCATTGTGTATCCACCAAACATATATACCTCTGTTATCATGTTCTACATCCAACTGATTAACCAATAAGCAAAGAGGATCTCCATGAAGTAGTATATTAGGGTAGAATATCTCCACTGCCAACATCTAAGTGTGACTGGAGGTAGCTATCATAGTCTCTCTCTTTATGATTCACTCACTTACTCACTCACTCACTCAGCTGATTTACTGAGTGACTTCGGCAATAGTGATGTTTTACCACTAGTGGAAATAGTTGGGGAAAGCATCAGTAAACAGCTGAACCTAGCCACATACACAGGTTATGGTGATAATTCACTCATTTTGAAAAATGACCCTTATTGGAAATGAGTTTCAAGTTTGTACAACTTTTGACACAAAAAACAATGAGATTCATTCGGAATGACAACATTTCCATTTTTCAAATGAGTAAGGTTCATAGAAGAATTGCAAAGCGGCTACTTTCTTGAATTCTGAGTAAAGATTCTGTTGCATGACACAAGAGGGGCGGGGGTCACACAGAACAGCTTACTTCATTTCCAGGAAGCTAAGCTCATATGCGCACTCAGAGAAGGACCAGGTATTCTCATTCTTTACCCATTTTTGTTTTCTTCCTTACCATGGAAACGGGTGCTACTCCCATTCCAAACTGTCAGGAAAAAATAACATACGCACTGATGCAATACTAACAATTTATCATTTGTGCGTCAATGCTTGGTCCACTATAAATATATAAAGCACTTTAATGATGTTATCCCAAAACCAGTCAGTTTAACATGAAGGAGATGGAAAGGAACAGTGTCACTAATGATGAGACTGTTCAGAGAAATACTGATTTCACACACATGCATTTGTTCATTTGTCTGACATCAGTTTTTTTCATATAGGTTTAAGTGAAACTTGTTTAGAAGGTTATATGCTGGGGACCGATGGATAGATTATACTACTAAGACATTATTCAAGTCTGGGGATGGCCCTTATGATCTGGTATCGAATCTAGACAATGCCAGTGCCAGAATTGGTTATAGTGTCACTTCTGGAAGAAGAAACTTTGGTTGGTGGGACAACTGTCCCTCAACACACAGCTGCACCCCCTTCTGGTAAATTTGGCATCAAAATGCAGCCAACACAGGGTACATATGATGCGTACTCCTGCACTGAGTGTCTACGCACGTTTAATTGGCAGACTGTGCAGGGGAAAGAAACAGCCGCATGACATCACACGTTCTAGAGGAAAATGCACACTAGTCGGACTGACAGAGGAGGCTGCAGCAATGAACAGGAACACAGGCATACTTTGCCATTCCAAATTAGGAGAAAAGAAGGGACAAAATTATGTATTCTGTCATTTATACGCATTTGCCACAACTGACAAGTTCTCTCCATTGTTGAAAGCTTTGGCTTCCTGAGAACTTGAAATGAGGGTGGAGAGTGGAATTACTTTTCTGTTTGAATGAGCGCATGTTTCAAATGGCTACACCTCCCCACTATTATAAATCCACATGCAATGAAATCCTCCCTTGCTCACAAATAGGTTTCAAGGATTTTTTTAAGCCAAGACTTACCCTCACTGTATTTTCCTTTTGGCAAATATTGTTGACAGCCACTGATTATTTAGATTGATACTTACATTTCTTCTGTCTCATATTAAGTGTTGAGCGTTGATTCAACACTGAACATGCCTCTGTATATCCACTTTCCTCACCTCATTTATTAATTTATTTAACTTCTTACCAAACAGATGTTCTTTTTATACATACAGTATCATTTATTATCCTGCTGGAAGTTAAGTCCTACTTTTTCCAAGGCTACAAAACATTGTCCCACTGAATATTTGAACTGACTCAACAGCACATTCATATACAGTACATTGTACGGTTATAAGATATGGCTATGCATATTTCTTAACAGCAACAGCATGTTGCTATTGTTATAGTTCTCAAGGATGTCACAAACACAGTTCAATCTTATGACAATATCACAAATCGTGCTTATTGTCATATGCAGAATGTATGGATAATTACCCCTCTCTGACCTCATCAAGCAAGCCCGCCACCCCCCTGTTTCCCAGCTCTCCTCAGTGCTGTCCTTTGGCCCGCTGCACGCCTCGGTTTTCCACTCCAGCAGACACGAGGTGCCTCCGCGCAGGCGGCAGATTGTTTCACTTAACGTGAGCATCTGAACCTGCTGTTCTACCTGAGCGCCCGGGACCACGGCCAGATCCCCTTTCCCGACAAGCTTCCCTCCGAGGCGCGGGGCCTGTAAAGCTGTCAGTACCCGTGTTGGCCGGGTCACCTTTTCCACCGTTTTGCCAGCTTTTTCTGCCAACCCCCCCCCTCCACCCAACCCTACCCCCATCCCCCATCCCCCATCCCCCAGCCCCCAGCCTCCAGGAGCCAGGACTGCAGCTTATTGGATATGAAGGCCGAGGAATCTCTTTTAATGAGAAACGGTTTTGAAATAACAAGCGTGTCAGATCGGGACTGTGGTCCCCAGGGTTGTCCAAAGCCGCAGTGACGCCGCGCCCCCTTCCAGCGTTGTGCGATACGCGCCCCAGCCTTCTGCAGTTTTCCTTTCAATTCGCTGATACAGACAGGTGACAGAAAAGATGCTGATTCATTTTCAACGCTGTCAAAACAGAAGGGGGGGGGGGGGGGTTATGTAAGAAGACTCAGGTTACCTAAGAGTTAAGCCCGAGGCTTAGATTTAAACACGTTTGCGGCGATTTAAAAATACGGGGAAATGTCTGGGCTTTCGTTTTTCTTCAGTGTAACGACATCGCTTTAAAAAGAAAGCTGAAGGGTATTTTCTGAAAGCGTGCACATATACACAGAGAGCCGAATGCATTTGGAATGGGGGCTGTTTGTAACTCTGAATCATTAATTGGCCTGGTTGCTTGTATTAGATTACTCTTGCCTAAACACTAGCCACAGGCATATTCTGACTTCCCAAGTAAATTTCAATCACTTTTAACGAAGAGCCAATATGCATCTGTCAAGTGTGTGGAAAAATGCTTTAAAATGAAAGTTTTATTGCAAGGTGAAGGTGCCATTGTTTCTGCCTCATAAAGACACTCCCTCAGAAACCTGTTACAGAATTGTTGATTTGAGCTGGACCCAACAAGCATTTAAGGAAGGACAGGTGTATTTCCAGGTATTTTCATCTTCGGTTATTGGGAGTCATTTGTTCGTAGTGCTCACTATTTTTCGCCTGTGATAATAACAAAGATAATATTGTGCATTTTACAATGCAGAGCTTGAAAAGGCATAACTGATTATGAGTAAAGCCCAGGTGCCCTGTAAATATTTATGATGATCTTCGAGGATTGCCGACAGATTTTTCTTATACCAGCTGTATCTTCTGCTGTTAAAATGGCTGCACACTGGAGCACAGGAGGATGGCGCCACCTTAACGAGCACCAATTTAATTCATCAATAACAGGCTAATGTTTCTCTCTTTCTACCAGATTCTTCTGAAAGCGTGGATTGGGACTGCGTCTCTACGGAAACTCAATTCCAAGCAACTATTAATGATCCAATTAACATTTGAGTTAGAGTAAGCCAGGGAATCTGATTAGCCCAGACCATTCGTGAAGCTTAAAGCATTGCTGTGATTAGTGCATCCTCTTACTACCTACCTATCACAATAACCTGCTTTGTGGCAAGACATGTTGAGTGGCAGGACTGAAACAGGGTGTCGTTGAATAAAGATAAAATGTTCAAATGCAACAAAAGTTCACAGAGCAAAAACAATTGATGAAAAATTGGTCAGTCATTTCAGGTGATGTGTTAATTGGACGGCTCTATTTTGTAATGTAATGAGGTAGAATTGGTGCCTTGACTCAGTTTCTGACTTTGTCTTGTTTCACATATGACACTAAAGAAAAGACCAACAGAAGTAAAACAAGCATGCTGTTGTGTAAAAAATATTGAACCTGTTACATGTTAAAACAGCAGAACTGTAACATGGCTGAAAGAGATTATAGTCTGAACTCAATAGCTCCATCAGAAATACCCTATACACAAATGTGAGAAAGCCTCGTTTTTCCTCACATTCACACAGAGTGTAATTGCTCTGACTCCGAACACATAAACCCCCGGCTAAACGCACTGCAGGCCCTGTGGTCAGATTGAGCCTGTCTTTACGGCATAACTCACATAAGCATTTGTTTATCTACTGTATGCCTATCCATGTATCATGTGAGCTATAGTTACACAGCCTCTTATTCATGTTGTGTAGTGTTACTAATATCTACACCTTGGGATCATGATTTAATGAAATGGAATACCCTAACCCCAGCGGAGTGATTCTGACGTGCGAGTCAAATATGTCTGATACTTGTCACTGTGAAGTGTAGTATGTTTGGAGAGAATCAATCAAACGGCCCTGGCACTTTGTACAAATGGAACTGTGGTGTTTTGTCTGGCGTCCCTGCTGTGCTCTTAAGCTCCTCCCCCTTGCCCCGTGTCTTTAATCTTCCCTGTTTACTTTGGTTTTCATTTCAGGCCGTTTAAGTGTGTGAGGAACCTAACTCCACAGTCTGACTGCAGTGCTGTATTGTTATTATTATTATTATTATTATTATTATTATTATTATTATTATGTACATACAACTGAGTTGCAGTGTGTTTTACTGGGGGTATTCAGTGTGTGCTCTCCTGGGGGTATATGGTGTGTGTTCTACTGGGGATATTCAGTGTGTGCTCTCCTGGGGGTATTCAGTGTGTGTTCTACTGGGGGTATACAGTGTGTGTTCTACTGGGGGTATACAGTGTGTGTTCTACTGGGGATCTTCAGTGTGTGATCTACTGGGGATATTCAGTGTGTGTTCTACTCAAGGGTATTCAGTGTACTCCCAGAGTCGCTTGTCCTGAACTTTGAGCAACATATTTGAAATAAGTGTTATACTGTACTTTCCCAGATATTTTCATTGATTTCCATGACTACTGGAATAGAGGTGATGAGTAAGAATAAGAAAACGTGCTTTAGATTCGTCAGGCTACTCAAAGAGAAAGACAAAGCAGCAAAGTGGTTGAATTTGATAAAATAACTAAGATTGAAAGCTTACATACAGTACTGGAAATCCCAAATCTTGGCAGTAAAAGATACTGTTTGCAGGTGAGAGAAAGTCACTATATTATCCAGCTCGGTTATATTAAATACCAAGTACTGTGGTCTCTCCATGAGAAATGTGAACCATGAAATATTTAAAACAAGCCTGCTTCTTTCTGTACCTTCCTATTTCAAAAGTCATTAAAAGCACATCGGTTTAGGGAAGTAGAGCCAGGCATTAATAGACTCAGGAAATGACCAGGAGAGATTGCACAAGTTATAGGTACAGCCCGATTTAACTTGTCATCACAAAGTTTCCAGTTGACAAATGTGTTCCCAGCAAGAGAAAAAAAAATGAACTGTGCTCTAAAGAGGGATCCCTGAAGTGAAACTTAGACAGTATGAAACACATTCAAGCCTTTTTTTAATAAAGTTCATTCCAATATATTGTTCAAAGCTGATATTTAAACACTTCCACAACATTGTGCCGACTCATTCAAGACATTTTCACTTTCAGAAAACAGAAAATTATACTGCCAATGGTTTCACATCTATGTACTGTAACAGAAGACCTGCCAGCTGTTGCTTAAGCTGTGTGTAATGCATAAGCTTTTTTCATTGTGTGTTTTATATCGGTGTTGAAAGTTGGCCATACACATTTGTATTCTTGTGCTGTTGGCCAGATGTTGGGAAGTAGACCTGATTTTTTTTTTTTATATAAAGCATTGCGTTTTTGCACACACCACATTTCACAAGTTTCTTCATTTTTTCTTGATCTCTTCCCAGTCAGGTCAGAGCTGCTGAAATAGCTATTTATTTTACAAATAATAATTCTGTATATCACACATGTGATATTAACTGTTACAAGTATAGATGGCTCTATGAGAAAATTCAAAGTTAAAGAAAGTATTTGGCATTGTTGCGTGAGGCAGTGATTGTTCAACAAAGTGAGTTTGTTCACGAACGTCCTGGGGGGGTGGGGGGAGGGTTTCATTTTCAAATACCTGCCAAAAATTTTTTAAAAATAAAGAGATAATACTGGATATTTGCCTGGTTCCCTTTAATTCTCTTTTTGGATATAAAATAGCAGTTAAAACAGGGGTGCAGTTGGACAGGAAGGCTGTCCCTCTGAATTAAAGCGGTTCTGATGAGAAGGCTGCACATTGTGTGCTCTGCCTTATTATTTGAGTCAGCAGTCCTTCAGGAGTCTCTAAACCGCAGTCGGGCCATTAACACCGATTACATTAGTGAGGCAGGTTTATTTGGATGGACGTGAATCATGGATCTACATAATTAGCAGTGCACTGTTGGCCTATGTAGGCTACATCACTTACTTCCCTGCTCTCACACCATAGGCTCCAACTAAGAGCGGCAAACCCAACATTGCAAAGATGCATTTTTAAACGGCCTTTCAGGTTTCTTAAACATTAAATGTGCAATATATGTTTTTTAAATTTTGGTGTTTACCATAAAGGCATTTGTGAATTAATTTAATTTTGAGTTCAGATCATCTCCTTGACAGAGTGGAACTGGACTGAATTTGTGGTTATATTCCCCAAAATATTAAGAGAGTCTTCTTAATATATCTTTCAAGTTTTTAACCCGATTATTAACATTAAATTGCAATAAACATGATTAGATTATTGTGACCTGTTCACTAGATAAGGACAGGGTAGGCGTGTATCCTCCGCTCATTGATATTAATATCCGTAAGACACCCCATATGTACACCATTCCTCGTCCATAGGTTAGAACAGGCAGTCCAGTGCAGTACCATTACGCTGCCTGACAACACAAAAAATAGCAACATAAGATAGGCTTTACGATGGTATACGATGATATAGTTAATCCCGTACATCATTCACTGTGTAATAACGTTGTAACACTGTACACTAACATTAGACTCAACAACTCCGGACATTACACCTGAAAAGACTTTAATTCCACATAAACTTGAAAGCTATTTAATTATCGCTAGCTAAAGGTAGTCTACATAGTGATCCGTCATGTGTCTGCCCAACAACCACCAGGAGTGTCACTAGCAGCAACAGTTGGGAGGGAGCTGAAGGGATGGAAGAAAATGCACCAGTGCTAGCTTTATAGCAAAGTCACATTGTTTTTGTAGATAGTTGGTGAAGCTCTTATTGCAATATTATTGCAATATTGTAGTGCCTGTGGGCCTCCAGATATTAAACCCATTTCTTGTGTGTGTCATGATTTTTCGGATAAGAAAAAGCGCATTTGTTTTTCTGCATCCAGAGAAGGCATAATGCTTAGGCATTTCCAACTCAGCTTGCCCACACAAAGTGGCAAGAGCATCATTTACATATTACAAGTAGAAAGGATTTCACTGGTTGTAGTGTTTTAGTGATGTACACAATCAACCCATCCCACTGAAACCTGGCATTTAGCCAAGGGGAAAAGCAGGCCAATCTCAATCTTTTCTATGTTTTTTTTTTTTTTTTTTGGGGTCATTTGTGAATACAAAAAAGTATTAAAACAAAACATCAGCAAATAATTCACACATTTCAGGGTCCAGTCTCTCAGCTGAATGCACTTTGGGTTGACCATAAACGTGTGCTGTACATAATTCACCACTTCACCTTAATCGATGCTTAAATCAAGAATGTGGAATCTAGCATTTAACGATAGTATCCATTTAACAGTGTAAACAATGTTTCATAGTGGGATTAACAACTATTAATATATTGTCTGCTACTAAAATATGCATTTGTTCTGTATTTGAAGTGATGCCAGCATAAGTAATAATAAGGGATGGTTTTAGTGGAGATTAACCAGGGGTGTTCTGCATATTCATCTTCCCCCCCAACCCCCATATCTCTATTCTTCTTGGGACAGACACCACGCTTTTTGACACGCAGTCACTATGTTAAGGACTAATCAGGAATAATGACAATGACCTCGCCTTGATCAGATATCATAAGACAGTGTGGAGCGGACTGTTGCTAATAGCACTAATGTGGACTCTGCAACGCTGCTCACTGCTAATTGGATACATCTGAAATTGTTTATTCTCCTCATGTAAACTCCAGCATGCCATGGTTCATAATGAACCCTTTCCCTCAACAACCGTGACTTCTCTGCATGGTCTAAGAACCTGGAGTCTGAATACCTCATCAAAAAGCTAAATGCCACTTTATTTATGTTATTTAAGATGACAAAAAAGATTAAAGATTTTTTTAAATTAAATTTTAGCCCAGAAATATAATTTCAAATAAAGTGTTTTTTGCCGCACTCTGGTGACAAGAAGTTATACCAGCGGCCATTTAGTAGTGCGATAGACACCATCTCAAAGTAATTGGATTATATAATCCTGTTTGGAGTTTAGACAATTGGCCATTGCAATGATCGTCTTAGTTTCTTAGCCAAGTGAATGCGCCATCTTTCATGTCAAAGACTTGAGAGTGCATGCACACGCAGACTAACACACACACACACACGTTTATATGCACTATGCCATGAGTGCACATGCACACACAAATGCAAACTGCACATCTACTGTATGCATACACATACACATGTATGTACATGCACACATGCACACATACCTGTACAAACCATGCTCTGTACTGATACCGAGGCTTGAAACGTTTTGCTGTTGAATGGTACACAGAAATGGCTGCTTTAATAGCTCACACTGAGAACTGGAGAGTCCCGCCTCCAACTGAACAAGCACACAGTTTAAAATGTGATTAACAACATGACAGAAAGACACACACTGTCCACTTTTATCCTGACAAATGGGAACAGAGCGGCTCTGGGAATTTTGCAAGCACGTATAAAGTTCAAATACCATTGCAAAGGCCAAACCTCTTTCTTTACTTGAAGAAAAAGGTCGCAGGGCACAAGACTTGAAACTTTTCTTCGGTAAATGATGTTAGTTTCACATATAACCTTGTAGGAAAATGAACAGTAGTGAAATAGCAAGGTCATCTTATTCGAAGAGACACAGTATACACCATTTTTAACAGGAAAATGCTGTTTTCTCCTGAATGAACTGTCAAATTGTGGCTTTTTTACATCAATGAAGAGTCTGAAGAGCTGAAGAGTCACACAAGTAACACAGTCCGCAAAGTAACAGTAAATATTCTACGTGACAAATATAACATTAACTATTGTAATAAATTTATTTTCCTGTGTGAAAAAATCTCATAAGATGACTCATATTTAAAGAGTCAAGATCCTTAATGCATTTCATTTAAATTGGTAGTGGGACTTCACTTTAATATAAATAAAGTAAACACTTTAAAAGTGTGATAATGTTAACAAAATAAATAAAAAAAACAATAACACAAAATGCTCTCTTGATTGTCAATTAACATTTGGAACAATATACATGGCAGTTAGATTGAATCTGATTTTCTTTTGTTGTGATTTTCAAGATCAGGCTGAAGTGTTACGGCACTTTGGGCATGCAAACGGCTGCTGCCGTCTCCTTGCACAACACATTTCTCTTCTCTCTTGCACGGTGGATTACGTAGAGCTAAAACACCATCAGCCTCTTCTTACGGCTGCATGTTTAAGGAAGCCATTAACTCCCGGTTTCTTTTTCCAAGGGGCGCAGAAATAAAACCGGCAACCTTCTGGTTACAATCCCGGGGTTGCCTAACTTTTTTGGGCCTGACGCTCGCCGCTGGCCTGGGGTTGAGTTCCCGCACCCCACCCCCACCCCCCCTCACCCCAAAGCTAACCCGAGTGGCGGCGGGCCAGGCCCAGCGAGCGGACGCGCGGACGAGCGGCTGGCTCCCCGTCCTCCAGCCCCGACAGCCGGAATATGGGAAACAGATGACTTAGGGTTCTAATTTGTGGGCTTAAATTGCAAACAGAGTTTCAGGAGTGAAGAGGAGTAATAAACAGCAGCTGAAGGAGCCACACGCGGAGGGATCGGCGCGTGGCGGCCATAGGTAAAACTGAAGAGGAACAGACAGGTTATGATGGTTTAGTGCACTTCAGCCCGGAGAGTCTTAAATTACCGTCGACCCGCAAGACGAGATATTTCTACTGCGGATACCGAGCGGTGTTTTTGTTCCATGTTATTTATTTGTCAGCTAAGCAAATAAATTACGTAATCTGATGGTCACAACCAGTGTATAAGAGACTCGCGTTAGAGAGAAGCACTTCACTTTACTCTCACTTCCTCTATAAAAGGATAATTGAGGTCATGCTTATGTGTATTATACATGTCAGTTATTTCCTATTGTAGGGACGTTGCAATGCAAGGGCATTCACTCTGGTTATCTGAGTACAGGACTCCAGGAGGGAGACCTTGTGTCATGGGTTTTTCAGGACAGGACTACTAGGGAGGGCGGGGGGTATAACTAACAGAAAAATGGGTCTGTCATAATTTACAACTGAACAGAAACACTCCTTAAATATATCCTTTTCAACACAAGCATGTTCAGTACTATATGGGGTATATTTAAAGTGTACACAACATATTAATGATAATTATGAATGTTAGATTAATGGTTATTTTTGTTATATGACATTGGTGAGGACAGCAGCATTCTGTTTGAAGTAAACTAGAAGAGATAACTTGCATTAGAAAACACTTACGAGAAGGTTTAGGAAATTGGGTTTCAACTCAAATGAACCCTGCCAAACCAGGTTCTGAACCTGTGTAAATTGTTATGAGGGCTGTTTTATCACGCCCCTCTTTAACAGCCTCATCAGGAAGGCCATGTACACCCCCTTACCTCATCCTGTGAGCAGAATGTAGCACTAACTACATTCACACAAAGCGTATAACACTGTTAGTTCTCATTTTGATGATTTCCTTCGACAAATTGCATTGTCTGGAAAGTAATTTAGTGAAATGACATTGGGCAAACCTGTATCGCGAGCGCCAAATCCGCTGTGTCACCCGCGATAATCGATCTCGAGGTTCGGGCGCTGTGAAACCGCAGCGCTCCTGGTTGGAGATGCCTTGTTTACGGGGGGATGCCAGGGCCCGGCTTCTTAATGCGCCGCTGAATAGTTGAGTGACAGGGAAATGTGGGGCGGCCCTTTACTTTCACAGCCATAATTGGCCGGCCATAAATAAAAGATCAGCCTCCTCTGTTGTTACTGCAGCCAGTCAGTGGCAAACGACCGGAGCTCTGGTGTGTTTTCAATTAATCTTTTTTTTATGTCTTTTCTCTCAGGAGTAAAAAGATAAGGGCATCTTCATTATTGTGTTTCTGCATTGCTTTATGTCATCTCTAGTTAGACGCACTGCACACTTCAATGGATGTAGTGCAAACACACACACACACACACATATGAACACAGACAGACACACACACACACGCACAACCAACAGATGAAATGACGGAATAACGAGGCACTCACCAGCCTAAAATAAAGATGGCTCACGACAGGCTCCTAAGCTTACTGTAACACCATGCATTCCCCTGTAAAAAAGCACCACATAGCAGCGTCTAAAAATTCCCCTCCACCTGTTGGTAATTATGCTCCCTGGTGCATCTGGGTCTTGAAGCCATTAGAAAGGCTTGGACGTAGCTGAGAGGATCGACGGATATGCGGGGGTCGCTGGAGGTGGGAGAGGGAAGGGAGACCGGCCCGGACAGCTGGGACGCACATGCCACCTGGCACCTGCTCCCACCCCGCCCGCCCGGCCCCGCCCCACTCTGCCCTGCTGGGAGGCCTCACAATGCCGTGCCTGTGCTGAAGGGGGCTCCCATGATTCACCGCGGGATTAACGCTCCACCCCGCCCGCATGCCGATCCGCTGCATCGCGGTCTCTTCGAGAGCGGCGGCGTAAGCCACTCTCGAAGAGACCACCCCTTACGCCGTGAAGGGGGGGGCAAGGGGGAGTGGCCGGGGGGGTCATCGCTCAAAATACAAACCGGCTGCTCCCAGAGGCAGCATTCTGGTTACGGGATTCCTGGGACCCTACAGAATGCAGGTTCACCAAATCAGTCCTGCCGTCAGCAGAAGAACCGTCTAAGACACGTGCTGTGTCTTCGGATAGCATGGTCAAAATACACTTGTATCTTATAGAGCAGGGGTCTGCAACACTAGTCCCATGCTCTGCTAGTTTTTGTTCTTACTCTGCCCTTAATTCCTCAATTAGAGGGGTTAATTGCACAGTTACCTCACTTTACCTGGTTACTTGGGTCTAAATTGGTTGCTGATTTTAAACTAAAAACAGAAACCAGCTCGTCAGGACCAGGCAGACCCCTGTCATAGTGCATGCCCAGTAACCCATGGCACTGATATACCAGCAATAACACTTAGAAATCTGTTGCTTCTTAAAGGAGCTCATACAAGATAGCACACCGTCTTCTCACCTGGGTCATGCCTTGGCCTTCAAGGCTTTCCATAGAAGCTCAGGACCACTCCGTGTTACAGCCACAGGAGAAATAGCGGTGGACCACACAGCTCAAACAATGTCCCCGCTGCTGCTCTTTGCATCCTTAGCTTTCAACCTTCAAACAATTGTGTAATAATGAGGACAGACAGTACTCTTTTTTTTGGGGGGGGGGGGGGTCCAGGGCGAGGAAGGCCTTTGTCTGAGCCACAGACTCGCCTTGTTGCCAAGTCTTCCTTCATTAGTCCGCTACAGTGAGAACGTGCGGTCCCAATGAGGAGTTTAACCTATTCAAAAAGTCTGCTTTCTTTTTCTACGCCCTGTCAAAAACACATCACGTAATTAGACCTGATATCTCCGGCCGACGGTCGTTAAGTGCTCTTTTGGAGAGCGTGCTTAATGAGTCTGGATGGCCATTGTGCTCTGGTAGTAGCAGCAGTGGGTCCCCGGGTGCATCAACATTTTCTCCTTTGACTTTCACTCAAATTTTAAACACAGGCCTTTCTTTTTGTCATGAGATAACAGTTTGGTGAGTTTTACAAAAATCAACTTGACAAGTAGTGTATGTCAAAAACAAAATTACAATGTGAGTCTGCATTTTGGACAAATGCTTAATGAATCCAGATCTGTGTTAAGGAAGAGGGAGAATAAGTAAAAGGCTGAGATGATCATGTGGTACAGGCCTTGCGATGTGAGGACGGTTAGTTAACAGGAGCACGGAGTGTAAGCAAAGCTCCTGAGACCCCGGTCTCAGCATCCCTATGGTTTGTGTAGTGAGAGCATTCTGGGGGTCTGTGATGCTGTTTTCTTCTGCAAACTCCAGGGGCATTTTCCTGGGCCCTAATTGTTTATCTTTCTCTGTCCAGTCTTCCTTTCATTCACGTCTGAAGGCTCCGGCTCCTTTCTTTTCGAATCTATCGAGAGGGAAGAGAGCTTGTTAACTGGCCTGGATATCGTGACTGGAGACGCGCTTTGGCCACGTGCCTGTGGACACAATGTCAAAGCATGACCTATTATAATTGTAACACTTGCAGCCATGGGAAAGATCTTTGGGGAGTTCCAGCCTGATAAATCTCGAAAGATACCCTCATCTGTTTTCTCCACTTTTCTCCCTTTTAAAGACAAAAGTAACTGTGAATTAATCCCTGTGTCAAACTCAAAGCCTGGTTTTTTTAGTTTTTTTGCTTCAGAATTTCTTCAGAATTCTTTTTTTATTTATTTTTGTCACAGTTTTCATCAAAGCACCAGAGTTGCAAGCATGCTATAAGATCGGCACAGCGATGCATAAAATGGATGTTTATGGAGGTTCATAGTGCTCACTTTAATGAGCACCAGAGAGAAAGCGTTGAAGGAAACACTCTAGTCTTTGGTGCCACAGCTGAACTTTTTCAACAATGCCAGAAACTAAGAATGATTCATTTTGAATAATTATTTTGTTTGGGAAAGAAACACAGTTTTCAACTATAATATACTGATACTCTGTGTATCTGAATATGAGTCTTAATATCACATACAGTAAAATGGTGGTGGAAAATTCCATTGTAGCCATACTAGAGACCATGTTATGACTTGAAGTGAATATAATAGTTGGTATTATAGTTGTTGAGTAAAGCTGTAAGTGAACACTTGGCATATTTTTACATGGCAACCTGGCAACACATTATACATATGTTATTGCACATGTAGGATGCATCACCATCCAGCAGGTCCTAGGCCACAGCACGCCAATGGGGCTGAGTAAATCCTGCTTAGCTGAATAGGGTGCTTGTTAAGGCCCACTCTCTCCCCCCGGTCTTGAATGACACAGTGTCTTTGCTCTCCATTGTTGTACGAACTGTGCACTGTCATAAACACACTGATAAAGTGTCAACAAATGCAAATGAATGTAGAAGTAGGACTATACAGAGGACAATGTCAGAGATAGGGGATACAGCAGTGGTTTTCAAATTCGGTCCTAGGGACGTTTGTCACAGCCAATATCTCAATCAATTAAGGTCATTGAACACATTTCAAATATAATTTTAAAGTTTCACCTATTCCAGCGCATTGCAGGTTTGGTAATTTGTTCCATCACTGCTGTGCATTTTTATAAATAGCATAGATTCAGTGACCAGGTGGCCACACTTAGCGCAATTAGGATCCTAATGATTTCACTTGTCAGTCCATAAGAGAATCAATTACAAAAGTAACCTCTTTCTAAAAATACAGCACATCACAGAAATTAAATTAATAGTTGATCTGACTGATTAAATGCCCCGGAAATTAAACATGGAATGTTTATTCTTCATGGCATACATAGCTATTTTTGACATAATCTGACCTTAAAAGGGTGAATCATCTTTCAGTAGATATCAAGTGTCTAATTAAGAACAATAACACCTCATTACTATTCAGAGGATCCAATTATGGTAGGCACTGTTCTAGTGCATGGATTGGCCCCTTGATCTGGTAATGAAACTAGACCATACCAGTGCCAATTGTGGCCATCAGCCTTGCAGTGCAGTACAATTGGCTGTTGCATCCTCAATGGATGGAGGAGGTTCAGTCAGCCAGCAAGACAAGGCCTCATTATGTACCAGTGGCCCCACCCTGGTTGATCAGGCGCATACCCATTAAGTGTCTTCCTCCAACTAATGTCTGAAGGAGCCCGACTCGCAAACAGCTTGCAGAACCAGGTGAGACACTATAATGGAAAGTTCTTAACCTCAGGGATTTGACAAGACAAGATGGGGGCTGCTTCGGTTGCTGTTGATCGCTTCACTGTCAGGGATCTACTCTAGGTCAGCTGTCCCATCTACTAATGAAACCCACAGCTACTACAGAGCTGTCCATGACACAGCCTTGCAACAAATAAACAACAAACATTACACCATCCTGTTTGAAAAAAGAGTATTCCATCCTCTGACATTTTTTTTTTACTTCATTCAGGAAGCAGATGAGAGCTGGGATCACAGTACAGAAATTGCCAAGATGCACACTCAGCAGAACATGCTAAAAGCTGTTTTTCTGTTTTAAGTAGAACTAATACCTGGGAGCAAGAAATCAAATTCCAGCTGTAAAAAACAGTCATGCATCATACCATGGCCAAGAGGAATATAAGGTCTGTTTACTGTAAATAGGCTCTGAGTTATTGTATTAACTGTTGATATGAGGATATCCACCAAAACCAGTAAACAATACATGCTTGGTAACAACACAACATCTATTCTGAATTATATCTATTCTGATTTAATCTGTGGTTAATGTGCATTGCATTTTCAATCTCATAGGTTTGAATCAGCACATTGTGTGGTTTCATCTTTAATGTGACATAAAGAAGGTTTTCTGCATAAACATTCTAGACATTACCTTGAAATTGATTGATTTTTGCACACAGCCCCATACAAATGACCCAGCATTCATTGAGTAATTTAGATTACAAGGTACATTAAATTGTTTTGAAACAACTAAGAATGGGATTGGCAATTCTTTAAAAAGAAAAACTGAATTTTGGGGAATGTTTTTTCAGAGCACGCATAAAAATATGTAATTATTTTGGTCATTGTTGAAGTTATCAACAATAAAAAGCCACACAATCCAGTGAGAAGTCTACCTTTTTCTTTCTTTATTATTTTTTTTAATTTTTTTTTTTTTTTTACAGTAGCTTCACCTTGTTTTCATTTAAAAGTCACCTCAGGAGGCTTGTAAACAAATTCATAAAACCGCACAGTAAACTGTGATGTTGGCAAACACCAACACTGATCTCGCTGCAGGCTATGAGTTGTTCTCAACCTCGCCCACCTGCTAAGAGGTGCTTTGCTTTAATGACATTGTTAGAATATCCCGGCACGTTGCTAAGAAACCGCATTAACGTTCCCACGGATATTATGCCTACAAACTTCTGTCACCGCGTAACAATTTGAGATGCGCTAACCTCAAGGTGTTCTGCACACGGGAGAGGTCATATTAAGCATGATTAGCACATTGCAAAAGAAAGAAAAAAACTATTTCAGGAATTCAAGGAAAATTGCATACATATCTTGCATGTATGAATGTATATATATATATATATGGTAAATGATCATTATATAGCGCTTTATCCAAAGCGCTTTTCATTGTTGCCTCTCATTGCCAGAGCAGTTAGGGGTTAGTGGTTATGTCTTGCTCAAGGACACTTCGACATGCCCAGGGTGGGGTTTGAACCGACAACCCTCCGACTGCCAGACAATCGGTCTTCGACAATTTTAGATTTGCAATCAACCAACGTACATGGGGTTAAAATGCAGATTTGCAGGTCTTATTGAAGTTCCGCCCTCCCCCCCTCCCCCCCCCCCAGTTGACAGTGGGATCCTGGCTTATGTACATCCTCAGCACTGACCTTGGCTGGGACAAGGGCACTCAACCCCCCACCACCCCACAATAATCACAGGAGGGAGGTACAATTGCTGGTGGTTCAGATCACTTGTACCTTTATGTGCATATTCATTGAATCAACAGAACATTTTACTGTAGTTCAACAGTCAACAAAATGCATTTAATTCAAGCCACAAGAATCAGGACACAGACTGACAGCTGAGGTACAGTACGTGCAATCCTATCATGCCCACCCCAGCATTGCTGGAGAGGTTTAGACGCAGAAAGATTTCAGCCATGCAGAAATAATGGGTTGTCTTGTACACAGTAAGCCCCATAGCGACTGTTAGAACAGTGCAATGAATGGGAGCACTGTCCACCGCGAGGCAGAGGCACATACGGAGTGTGCAGTCTACGCATCTCGTGACCGACAGGTCGAATATCGACGGAGGGGGGTGAGTCTGAAAAATAAACGCTGCCGTCAGGCTTCCATTTGAGATCCCGACCCATGACTGACGCCGCTGCACAAATCAATCCCCGCACTTTGGAGCTGAAACTGTCTCAGTGTGAACCCTCTGCCACATCCCGGGTGTTCAAAACACCCTTGCAGTCAGAGGACTACTGCATTTCTCTGCAAATTCTTGAGTTGCAGGCTCAAATCCCAGGCAAAGGCACTGCCATTGCCCCATTCAGCAATAAGCTTAACCTCAATTGCTTCATCAAATGTGTTACTGTTCAGCTGCTTAATTAATCATTTTGTGTACCAGCAAGATCTTCCAGATAAGGGCATCTGCCAAGTAAATAAAGAAAAATATTATAATAACAAATATGGGGATTGATATGAATTTCAACGTGTAACAATAGTACAACAAACAGATAGTAAACTCACATACCAAAGATGATCAACTTGAAGATTATCTTTGGTGTGGAAGTGCAGAGAAGGTATCACACCTGGCTGTGGCAGGTGGCTGACTCCCCCATATATGTCAGAACGTGAAAGTCGAGATTAGAGAGGTGGAAATAAGGAGGTAGAGGGCCGTTGGAACGCAAGCATTTGAGGTACTGAAACAAGGCCGCTGCGGTCGGAGACTCCTCTTCTCTGCCTTTCGTTAAATCACGGTCGGGAAGGCAGGCGGGCAGCGCATTGGGGTGACTCAGAGATGCGCATAGAAGACCGCACCCAAAGGGCGATGAGGAACTTGACCTTAACTCTGGTGGAACATGCATTGACTTATGGCTAATTCTTCTAAAACACAACAACTATAGTGGGGGCTTTTTTCCATAGATTGCGTTGTTGCCGTTCTCGTTGTGTTAGTGTTAATCAGTTTAACCTTCAGGGTCCAAGTTGAACTATGCGGTTGTTCCCTGCACTTGGACCGGTACTTCTCTCTAGGGGTTTCGTCATACTTGTTCCTGGTTATGGTTATACACTTTGTTGTACGTCGCTCTGGATAAGAGCGTCTGCCAAATGCCTGTAATGTAATGTAATGGCTATGTTTTGGTGAGGGCTGAGGAGTGATACCCAATCCTGGTTCTGGAGAGCCACAGAGTCTCCTGGTTTTTGTTTGTCTTAACATCAGCAACCAATCGAGACCCAAGAAACCAGGTGACATTGAGTTAGCTGCTTTAACTGCTCAACTGCTGTGCTACTCAAGTGCTGAGTAACAACAAAAGCTGGCAGAGCCCTCGGCTCTCCAGGACCAAGACCTCTGCCTTAACCTGGAGAAGGAAGACAGAGGGTACATGTGGTAGCCATTCTGAGAAATATGACGGGTCATAAGACTCTGGCATGAAAAGGGGACTCTTCTCCTTGTGGCCCTGTGACTCACCAGCAGCTAACAGGAAGACAGGGTTGTGTAAGCTTGACCCGTGGGCGTCACATGGTGGTGGTGTTTTTAGAGACGGTCCCTGGGCTGATTACACACACCTGTTTTACGGGGGAATTTTGCAACTTCATGTGGGAGGTAGGCGGGTAAAAAAGGGAAACACAGTTAGCCCTTCCTCTCTGGATCAGAAAAAAAGCCCACAGTTGCGCTTGCAGTTAAACAGACAGGAGGCAGAGCTTGATTACATAACCTGAGTGTAACATTTTTTATGATATGTGGGCAGGAGAAAAAGACAGAGACAAAGACAAAGAGGGAGGGAGGGATGGAGAGTGAGAGTGTGAGAGAGAGATGGAAGGAGGGAGAAAGGGAAAAAGAGATTTCATTTTTTAAAAATAGCTACCTGAATAACATTCTAATACATATAAGCACCATAGCTATAAAAAGGCATAAAACTCATATTTGGCAACAGGAACATAGCTTCCACATGTAGTCACTCATCAGTGTTGAGCGTAGTTCACAAAACCATACACAACAACCTTATTTATAGTTGCATATTTAGGTATTTAAGGGGGGAGGCGGTGGGTGTGGAGATTTGTGGAACCCCACTCATGTTTCTACCTTAAAATCCTTCAAAATACCTTCCTTCTAGTCATTTAAGCTAAGCAAGCGCCACTTCATTACAGTACTAAGTCACAAAAGCAAGTCAGGTGAAGTCAATGCCTCCTAAAACTACTTCAAATAGTCAACTTGTTTCCTCTGCATCCAACATCCAGTCACTCTCTCACCTCCATACAGGAAGACAGAAAGCGAGTTGAACTCAACCCTACTGAGTTTTTGCAGTTGGGACATACCAGGATGGGGTCAAACAAGTAAATCCCTGCCTCTTCAGTCCTGAAATGTAATCTCTAAGCGTTTCTTAACAGGCTAGCTTGGCAGGCTCCAGCTGCTGCCAGACTCAAAGACTTCCTAAGCTAAATTAACATCAGCCTGGGCTAGATTAGTGCTAATTGAGAGGTTGAGCATGAGCCAGCTCTCCTCTGTGTGCCAATCACAGAAACCTGCCGAATGAACCTGTCTCGCAAGACTGGTTAATGCCAGCCACACACATTTCACACACCAGACTGCTCAATGCCACATCACACAGGTGTGAAGGCGGTGATTCTGTGTCAGACAAGCAGAGTAGTCCCCCTCTAATAACGCAGGGGGCATAATGCAGCATGCACTCGCTGGGTGGCAGCAGTTTTTCTGAAGCTGAAAGGAAACTGCGCAAGTTCCACCAAACAATGAAAACTATTCTCAGGCGTTCGTTCTTAATGCAGCACTGCAGAGGTCAGATCCTTGACCACAGCAGCTCTGGGAATGGCCCAGTCTCATTGGGAAGCACATATTTGGCCATTGCTTTGTGCAAAGACAGCAACTTACAGTATTAGCTACTCCTATTATTTTGTATGTGCCTACTATCCACGGTGTGAGAAGATGGACTAAGTTTACACGTGACATCTGAATTGCACAATTTATAAACAAACCTTGAGACCAAGAGATGAACCTGCATGATGTCACTTCCTCATGGAAAGGCCTCAGTCTGTCCAAGAGTAACCTGTCCATGACAGTACCAACATGGCGGAGCAATTGGCCATGTGCAGGGTCACTTCCTTATCCACCAAACAAGGTCACATTGCATGGCCAAACCATTTTCATTTTCCGTTTCCCAAACAACAAAAAATAAATGTTGCAATGAGTGAAATTTTATGTGTGCTTGGTTCCTTTAATAACATTCTCCACCATTAAAATCACATGAATCTTATGTCGGGAAGATTCCTAAATTTAGGTTTAGCGAGAAAAAAAAATGTTATGAAATTATTCTGAGGCGGCTATATCAAGACGTCTCATCTACAATTTATAATGGAAGCTGATTAGTCACATACCACTGTGGAGAGAGGGAACACTCAAATCTTATAATTTATAAGCTATGCTGTATGATCCCCTTAAAGAACAATGCCAGTGTCCTAAATGCAAATGAGAAAGGGTTCTTTAATGAATGCAGCCAGGCCTCTTCAATTTCAAATAATCAGGGTAGAGCAGCTTGAGATGAGAGATTATCAAAGACACTCTGTCCGATGGTTGGCAAATTAACGCCATCCAATGTCCTCAGTGTTCACTTATCTGAAAGGGTGCATAATAATTCAATTTAAAAGGACAGAACATTTTTTTTTACTTTGTACAAATCCACGCTATTTTGATTAGGACTAGCTTATTTTCGATGACATATTTTATCTCCCTGGAAAAGATAAGTCGTTAAGTTGTACAGTGATTTATAGATATGTTTTTAAATACCATTTCCAACAGTTTCAGGTAAACTTAGATTTATTCACTCATTTGTGCATTCACTTCCACTATTTCTATAAGCACCATACTACACCTTTGCTACAACACATTGACCACAAATTTTAAAACAAAACAATATCTGAACACAAAGACCCTGCAGCCAGGGTTCTACAGCATTCCCATTTTCTCCCAAAAAATTGATGTTTGTGTTAACTGGAAAAATTATTTTGGAGCACATCTACTAATTGGGATGCATTAGCCTGCTTCTAAATTTTTCAACTGAAGAACACATATGCTCTTTGAAAAAAATGTAACCGTAGAGTCCTGCCTGTACCCTGAGGACAGAGGAAATGACTTAATGAGCAGCTTTGTTTCCTTGGATGTGCCCCCTGGTTGACTGGCTTCACTGGCCCAGATGGAGGGTGAGCACAGAATTTTTTTGGAAACCAAGGCCCCCCTCCCCTGCTATGTTGTCTGAGGGGCTTGTGACCCCTGTGACAGCTCAGTCAGTGACACGCTGCAGCACAATTGGAAGGTTCTGACCCTGTAACATGAAGGGCAACAGCACAGAGGTGGAGGCAAGTAGTGATGTCATATCCTGGAGGTGATATTCCTTCCCTATTTCTTCCCTAAGCAGAAACAAAATGGCAGCCATTTAGCATGTGCTAAAACTTTAATTAAAATACAGGGAGTCCACAGATACCCCCCTATTGTGAAACTGCTCAGGTCTGACAGATTATCATCACAATACAGAAAGAAAGAAACATCCTTTTTATAACATCCTTTTTTAAACCAAGCTTTAAAAAAGAGCAAGTCAGTATTGTTAACATGGACACTTTCATTACACAGTAAAATGTTCAGTGTTAAATCAACTCTAACAGGGTCTAACATGAGTCCAGCTGGGACCGTATGTGCCCCATAGAAGTACATTTAACACTGAATATTTTACTATGTACCATTATCTGTGCTTGACATCTTAGGAATGAACCATCTTCAGACAGAGGAACGTAGTTTTTCCACAATGTAGGAATTTGACTATTTTTGGAATATGTCAGATATTATGTAGTGAATGAAAAATTCAGTTTGTGTCACATGGGAAGGCAATTACATACACAACAATAACAAAAGCTTCAAATGGTCCCTGTATATAATTTTAACATATAACTCTTGCCATGAGCAGAAAGTTCTTCAGATGTTGGAAAAGCACCTTCCAAATTTAAGGAAACACCATGATTATAATCATACTGTATTTGCTATGCCCTTGGCCAGATGTGTCAAAAACATAATTATTAACACAGATTCATTTTGGTTTTCTTAAACCCAGAAGCATTCATGTTTACTTCTAGTAAGTAAAAAGTATGCAGGCCTCATTTGTAATCAATAAATACCCCAAGAAAACAGCAGAACAGACTAACATCATAATCCACCAGAACTGAAAAAAAAACAGCTACAGCCCCCATTAAAAACTGAATTAAACAGGAAAAATAAACAATTCCAGCATACACATGGACCTGCACAGCTTATCTTCACTCTGCAGTTTTGCACTTCCAATCTGTAGTTCGTGGTCAGCAGCAGAGGAGACAGAGCCAAGATAGAACTGTAATTTATGCCACAATTAAGAATGATGCATCTGTGCTCTGTGCCCCAGAGCCTTAGGGTAGAGGTTATGAGGAGAACTGGTTGCTTAATACACATGACCCCGAACCCCCATCCCCTTTATTATTATTATTTTTTTAACAGAAAAATACCCATTGTCTCATATCAGCTAATTCTGATATTTAATTAGCATCAGTTCTCGTCTCTGCATCAGTTCTCGTCTCTCCTCCTCTCCCTCTCCCCTTCTTTCTCTCTTCCTCACTCTTTTTCCTTCTCCATCTGTCTCTCCCTCCCTCTCTCCATCCCTCTCTCCCTCAATGTCTCTCTCCATCTCTCTCCCCCCCTCCCTCCCTCCCTCCCTCCCTCCTGCCATGTCCCTGCAGCAGGCATGCAGGTTACCCCCCCACACCCCCCCTCCCCTCCCTCACTATGTTGGGGGCAGCTTTCTGCATCAGAGGAATTCTTGGCAAATTAACACGCTACCTCTCGGGCTAATTAAATTAGAAAGGATCAAAACTACAGAGCGGCTTTTGTGGCAGACACAATGCTGCGCTTCATCCGGCCAGCTTTGCTCTGGGTGGAATTTCTGCCACTTATCCTCCCAAACGCCAGCAGCCATATTCCGGACTCTGTAACACAGTCAAGTTTCCTAATTTGCCTGAATGAGGGGGAATTATGAAGCGATAATAAGAGAAGGAGCGTTCCCCGCCGCGGGTGGGGACGGGGACGGGGACGGGGACGGGGACAGGAAGAGGAACAGCCCAATTCTGCCACAACCTGAAGCGCATTCCTTTTTTTTTTTCTTCGTTTTTTCACCCCATTCCCTCTTGGAATGAGGCATTCGGGAGTAAACCAGCAGAGAAAATGGCGAAAGCAATTATCACTGTGATTCCTCTCTTCCTGCAAGAGAGCTTCAAATCTTAACAGGATGAAATTACTAACAAGTTTACTGGTGTGGTCTGCCACCAACACTGCCCCCCCATCACCCCCCAAAATTAAAATAATATTGAAGAGAACGATCGGGTATGCTGTACTATATGAATAATGATGGCAGGTTTTGGAAATTAACTTGGCTGTCATCCACATCTTGAGAGCATTAGTATATGTTTTAATTAAATTGCATTGCCAGTTTCAGCTAATAAGCTTCAAATTAGTCAATGATTTATATGTAGAATTCAGCACCATCATGACTGCCAAAGGTATGCTGTCTGACACGCATGCATTTTCATGGGGGGAATTTGCATGACTCTGCCCAGAACAGGTTATTGACTAGTGTGTTCGGTATGTCCAGATAACACAAATGTTATCAATATTAATGTCAAATGGAAATTTAATTGTAAACAGCTGATGAATTAATTAACCAATCAGTCCATTAATTAATCACGTGATTGATTAATTAAGTAATTCACATTAATTAATTATCTTATTCTCTGTCCATAGATGACATAAATATTTTGCCTTGATCAAGTTTTAAAAATACCATTGTTCATTCTACAGACCACTTTGGGGAAAACAGCTGTTTTACTATGCTCAAGTGTACTACAATACTATATATTTTTTTTTCTTAGGAGGTCAAAACAAAACTCAGAAGTGATCAGGCAGGTTTCAAAATTAAACAGGATCAGAGATTTGAGACAGCATTATTTATAGAAAAACATAATTAAACACTGAAGTGCAATTTTAAAGGCATTTAAAGGCACAGAGGAGACCATATTTCATTTTCATAGTCTGAGGCTTCTTGTTGTTTGTATGTATTTGCCAAAAAAATAAAGCCCTGTATCGCAGTATCGTCCGTGACCTCCCTCCGTCCAAACACATTCACAGATACACATTTTATCTTTGTTGAGTCTTGAGCAACATGCTGCCTAAGGCGGCGTGTCTTTTTTTAAACAAAGAGTTTTGGTTGTAGCAAATGACAGAACAGCTGACCAAGCTGGCGCAGCTTTTGGCCTGTTACTCCATCTGTGTGGAAAGTCTCTTCATTCTGTGTATGATTCTAACTGTTCTGTGATAAACAGAAGAGAAGCCCTTTTCTTAAGGACCATGGATTGTTAAAACAATGACCTCGTCCTTCTAGTTGCCCTCGTGCGCTCCCGGCCTCTGGGGAGCGGGGCTGTTAAACATCTCTTCGCCCCGGAGACCCTTGGGAGATGACCCGACTTCAAAGCCGGAAAAGAACAACGTTCCCTGTTATGGGTCTCACGGCTTGTGTAAATGACCCATTACGTTCATTTCTGAAATGTTTAAAAAGGAGGTTTAGTCACGGCGGGGAAGAACAGTTTGGGCCTTTGATTCTGCGAGAGGGGTAACAGTGAGATCTTTGCAGACAGGTGCCTCTCTGTCCTGGACCTTACTAATTAGAGGCGAGTTCATGGAGCTCTTCGTTAGAATCTCACAGGCAGTGATAATGATATCACTTCCAGGCATTGCTAATGATGTTAAGGTGATCAACAATTTTAGCTTTGGAGGAAATTTCACTAAGAACAAGGCTCAGTAGAAATGAACGATGGAATGACAGCCAACATATAATCCTCATTTTTACAAAAAATGGATTATTAGGCTGTAATTTCATACAGCCGTCTGGCAGTTCTTTGGCTTCTCATTGATGGCTCCTGATTAATCACACCAAGACTAAAGATGCCAAAGTGCACTTGTAATTTAATATATTTAAATGAATATGATGAGATTGATTTAGCTTTTATACTTGTCATCAGAATGCCGAGCAACTTCCATATGGCTAAAGCTGCTGTATTTCACCGCTTACCTGTGATATCAGTCATACATTTCCCAGCTATGCAAAGCAGAATAAGTGTCCTCCAGACGTTTGGTTCACAGGTAGGGTTTCCAAATACCCAGTTTTCAAATTATTTCTGCAGATCTTTTTGTGGTCCTGACTGGACAATATAATCCAGTCTGAGTGATTGATTGAAAGAATTTGCTGTTAGTTTGATGAATTCTTGTCTCCCCCCCGGTCTGCAGTCAGTTCCGACACCACCCCCTGGAAGCCTGGCCGCGATTAAGCTTTCAGCTGCACATTTTTATTATTGACTGCCACCCAGTTAGTGCTGGCATGGTCTAGATTCAAAACCAGTGCGTGGGGCCCATCCATTCACTAGAACAGTGCCTTAATAGATACCTGACCATGGAGCTCATCCATGCACGTGAACAGTGACTTATCAGAATGAGACATCCAGCAACATGTCTTAGGTCACATTTCAAATGTGTGCCTAATTGTGTTCACCAACCTGGGACAGGTTCATGTGTATTATAGCAATGTTCAGCTGACAATAGGACTCATTTTAGGAACTTTGAGATAATACATGGTTATTTTATTAGTTTACAGTTGTTATAGCGTGTAACACGCCAGTGGAGGGGGAATAAGAATAAAGAAATTCACTCTCAGTGTGAGCTCCTGATCTGGGCCCTGAACTGTGGAGAGCAGCACACCTATAAGCACCTGGGCTGATTAGCTAACGCAGCCCAGGTGAGTGTGCTCTCTCCACCAGCCCAATTGAATGCCACATAGAGTTTTATAGGAATGGTCTTTTGGGATCAAATTACATTTTATCCTTTATTTCTTTCTGAAAAACATAAATATTATCCTTCTCAGATAATAACAGGGACAATATAGTTCCCATGAACTGTTTAACGAATTAATTAAGCCAGCTGATTTTCTGGCAATTATTGAATAATGATTCCTGTTAGAATGAATTAAGAAAGCACTTGCAGAAGTTGTGATGACACCCAACATCTCAGGGACGAAATTGCTATGTGAACTAATTACAAGGTCATTATGCAGGGGGAAGGCTAATGGATTCCATCTAAACGTGTCCATCACTTTGGTGCAAACAACAACAACAACTAAAATACATACAACAGCCCTAATTTGCCCAGTCCACATTAGCTTTGCCATCTTCATCGGTTTCATTTGGAGAAAAAAAAGAGACCCAGGATGATCTTCAGTCAAAGAAACTCCGATTGATCAAACACCAACTGATCTTCATCTCCTCACCCAGTGATACCCTAATATGATTATCCAGTTACAGGTGGATTAACAGAACTTTAAAGTGGCATCCTAATAAGGCATGTTTACCAAACACAAAGGCTGGTATTCAATCGACAATTTGTCTTTTGATAGTTTGATAGTAAACTTACCCATCAATACAGCAATTCTTTATTTTTCTTCACAACCACAAGTCATTTTTAGTAATTGCTGAACTTGCCAAATTCAAATTTTGACGAACAACTGTACTTCTTTCGTTCACTTGAAAACCAACGCTAAAGACAAATGATTGACTACAGGCCAGAAAAGGTAGCAGAGAGATGCGTGTGCCTATCCTCTCGCAGGTAATGGCAGAAGCAGAAAGAGAAGAGAATGTCTACTACTTCTTCCTAAACAAATGGTGTGGGGACTACTTCAAGGGTAGAGTTTGAATGATTAACTCTGGGCATTCCAAAGCTAAAAAAAAAAAAAGAAACTAAATCACAAAGAAAGAGAGTCCTGACCTGACTGGGAATTCTGGGAATTTCTGTTGTTGTTGTTGTTGTTGTTTTTGTTGCTGTTGTTCCACTGCCAAAGATCACCTGGGTTTGGGAATCGTGCCGGTGGGAGGGCTGCTTTGGCACTGGAGCCAGGAGGCAGGAGCCAGGCCTTTGATAACTCGGATAACTGCACAAAATTAAAACCCCAAATTCTCCTCATTAGGAGTCGTTTACTCTGCTAATTAAGATAAACAAGCTTCTGGAAGAAAGTGTGCACCCCACATATTCAATTTGTAAAAACAACCTTTCGCCTTTGAAACATGTACTTCATGTTCAGGGACGCGGGCCAAGATGTACGTGTTGGTGGTCCCGCAGCGTATTCCAGTGAGAGCTCTACCTCAGGAACGGACATTTATTTGAACTGAAACGGCGCTTCCGAATGGCTCGTCAGTTAAACAGCGAACATAAGGACAGCTATGCCTTGGTTGCAAATTTAACAACCCTGTTGTCATCTCCCAAACACAGAAAGAAAACAATCCTGAAATATTCAGCCTGGAAAATTAAACAAGAAACTAGAACTTGAGAAACAGCTGCATAAACTGTACTCTGTCCATGATTCTCAGGGAAAGAAAATGATGACAGTTCTGAAACTTTAGACTTGAAGAATGCCTAATAAATATTCATAACGCAATCTGTGTTAAACAGGAAACATGTAGCCAATAATGCTCCACTCTGAGTACTCTGGTGTGTTTTGGCAGTGACTGAATATCTTCTCTGGCAACGACTGCACAGTATTCAGTTAGGGCAGAAGTCAGCATTTGTACATGGGATAATGAAGGAAAAATCACCTTAAAAGAGCTTCAAGAATTACAATATCACCAAGCATCTTTGGCCTTCCTTTCACATAAAAAGAATGTGTAAAAAAGATATTTGTTCCAATGGGCAGTAATGTCTTAAATTTTAGTGATTAGCAGTAACTGGCTGTCTGTGGGTACACTTTTGCATTTGTACATAAAGGGGTGCAGGAAGATGTTTTGAGCTGGGGGTGCTGCCAATGGACATGCTAAAGCATGACGTCACTGTTTAAATATTAGTTGCTTTAACCGTATGTGTTGAGCTAGCACGGAGGAGCTTGAAACTGCAGTTTTATATTACATTTTAACTTTATTATACATGGTCAAATAACTATGCAAAACACAGACTTACACTATATAAAGTTAGCGCAAATGCAATGCATAATGTTGCCATAAATAAGAGTCCCTGATTGTTTGCGTTTTTGTTTACCGTACATTATAGACATATGTGACTGCAAGTTAATCAAACTGTTACCCTTGCAACACTTTCGACACAACCAGCGTCGGTGTCGTGCCATTTTTTGACTCCTCTTCACGTGAAGCACGTCAAGCTACACAATATGCTATGAACAATGCCCGCTTTTCTTTTGCTTAATTTCTCCAATTTAAATTTACTATAATACTGCGGTAGCATCATGCCAACCACAAATTGTAGATCGTTCTATTGATTGTGGTCGGCCAGAATAATCACAAAAAGTCATAATGCGCTAAATAATTGGTCTAAAGTGCAGTAGTTAGCACAGCCACCTGTCCCATTAAAGAGAGGTTCAAGCGTTGCCAGAATAGGAGGAGTTTAAGCACACAAATTCGTAAAATAGAAATGATTAAAGGTCTACTATCTAATTGTTTGGGTCACAAACGTAATTCGTAAATAGTATAATAACAAAAACTATGGACCTGCAAAACCTGTGTCAATCTGTTTCTGGTTCAGGTTTCATTTGGACATATCGACCCCTTATTGGCTAATTTGTGTACTTCAGCACATTAACATAATTTCTCGTCTCACATTTGCAAAAAATTACCAAAATGAATAGCCATAAAACTATTTATCTAGACTTGTTGTATTCCTTGTATATGCATATACTGAGCTGAATGAAATTGTCAGATATCTAATTCAGACAAAATTGAAAAAAGTTAGGCTTTAAAAAATAACAAAAACATAAAAACAGTAGCTGCTAAACAAAGCACACAGTGCAGAGCCTTGTGTTCACATGACTTAGGGAGGTGACTGGTATTCACTGATTTGGGTTTTTGGCAATTCCCCTCTAATAAGGTTAGGTTACAATTATTATTATAGTATAGCATTATTATAATTACAGTAATTATCAGCACTCATATCAAAGGCAACCTTGCAATGGCTAGTGTGATGCAACAGTAAAGTTCTAGAACAGCTGGTGCACATGTAGAAAAAACTCACCACTGTGCAGCCATTGGAAATATTTTAGAATCTACATGTGAAAGGGTTAAATCCTGTTTCAATTGTTTCTGCCCTCCAACTCAGTGTTGTCAAGTCCGCTTATAGTACGACTCTGGGTGCTTGTTTTGAAGCACAACAGCAACCCAACCATCAAAGTGCCCGATTTCTACTTTTTTTTATAAATGTGTTTTTCTGTGTATATTAGGCTAAAGGTGCTGCAGCAAAAACTGCTGCCAGTTGCTCTTTATTAATGGTGAAATTCTCTTCTTCTAGTTGGCACATGTGCAAAAGTCTGTCCCTCGTCGTTGTCTTGTAATGTGTGCAGAGGTGGAAAATCCAGGTTCAGAAAGTAAAAGTCCTTCACAGTATTTTGTTCCGATCACCTGGATTTGCTAAATAGCAGAATTCCTTAGCCAGGAGGTAGAAGTAATTAGTGAAATCAGCTGGCTGAGTTCATGGGTGGAAGAAACACATGGCAGGACTTTTACTTTCTGACCCCTGGACTTTCCACCTCTAAATGCGTGACCTCACATCGCTGCCTCGTCTCATAGTGCGTGCACACACACTGGTTCTACTGGTTCTAATTACCTGCTTAATTGATATGGAAGATATACACTTACCACTTCACAGAAGGCTTCTATATATTGGCTTATTTCTGGTTGAATAAGTAATGTTAGTAGTGATGAGTAAATATAGTTGTTCCTCACAAGGTTCAGTTTATCTATTGTTTTTCATTTTCTGTCCATAGCCCCATAGCCATCATTTTGCTTGAAGTAGTTCCGTACAGGATGAGAGCCTCATTCGTTTATTTTTTGTGGGTGTGTATGAATATGTCAAAGGCCAATTGGTCTAAACATTTGAAGGAAAATGTCTGTCCAATCCAGAGGCGTGCAACAAGGGCAATATCTGTTTCTGATTTTCATGCCAGCTTCTGGCCTTAAATACTTAATTGGCCCTAAAATTTATGCCGTCGGACATTTTAGCTACATTTGTTGATAAGCGCAGATGGAGACCGTTCTCGTATCGCTACATGGAATGGTTTATTATGATCTAATCTACGAGAGAACCAAACCAGGTGTATACAGCCAAATAGCTCATTTAGCCAGGGTAACTGTTAGCAGCAATACCTGCCCTCCTGGACCAGAATTGCAATCTATCTTTTATACGTTACTCATTCCGAAAAAAAAAAATTTACTCAAAGGTTGCACTTGTTTCCTTGCTCAAGCATCCTTCAGGAGCCTCCTGGCTTCTTGTGTTAGAATTTCCTTGAAGATGGCAAACCTCAATTGGGTATGAAAAGTACCGAGGAGACTAGGATTGATAAAATAAGCAATTGGAATGCACTCCTGGTAAAACCGCAGACACACTCAAAGCCGCAGAAGAAAGCCAAAACCATGTTCAACCACAGCCGAGTAGCCTGGGGAACCATTTCATGTGTATCGCTTAAACAATCCATGATAATTTGACATATCTGTGCCATATCTGATTAACTCATGAATTGCATTCAGGTTTCCTCTGTTTCATGAATGTGAATTACGATTAACGATAGATTAATCTAGCATCAAATTACCAGGAATAAATATGTACCTGCTCTGGTATACAGAGGAGATGAATCACATGCCAAAAACAGGATCACACTCCATATAGACATAAAGCAAGGCTTTAAAAAAAAAAAATTAAAGTATCAATCGGCATACATATATATATATATATATATATATATATATGTATATTTAATTTTTTTTTTTTTAAGTAATAATGGACTAATAAAAGATAAATAAATAAAATAAAATAGCTGCCAGAGGTACACGTAACAAAAGTTCAAAAGAAAGATTACATTATCATATTATATGTAGACAATAAACAAAGACATTTGATTAATCTTTTTGATTGAAGTAGAGCCTATCATATTAAGTGTCTGCATATTAAGTCCACTTGGAACAATTACACAAAGCAAAGTGAGTTTACCATTTGTTGGATCATGCAACACACTGACATTGACAAAAGCAACATTTTTTGAACTCATAATGTAACCGATATTGTTTTTATTTTGTTCTGGGGTTGTAGATCACTAAATTATGACAACACTGGAGACAGGATATTTTTTCACTCATCATTGAAGGGTTATGAAAAAGAGAAAACAATCCTAACCACCAAATCAAACATTGCCAGAGCAGCCCACATAAGAGAGGAAGCCTGAAGAATTGCAGATAAATTAAATGCATAAGAAGACTTTTATTCACTTAAGAGTGGCTAATTTAATTCTGCTAAATTATAAAGTGGTGGTAAGCTCCTGATCTTGTGCTTTCTGATCATGTCACCACCATTAAATTGTATTCTTTTGACTCCCCAGGGCATGTGACTTTGGCTAAAAAAGGACCTGGCAGCAGGTCAAAGTCAAATATAAAATCAGATTGTAACCAGATAGCCTATTTATCTTCATTCAACATTTTCAACAACATAAATGTACAAGTAAGTGATTAACCTCCCAAAAGTATCATAATATAGCCAACAGGAAAACAGTTGAAGTGAGGAAGACTGGGGGGGAGCACCAACACCAGCCTTCACCCCTGCCTGTGTTGGTAGAGGGCATCTTTGTGGGCACCTGTTTGGAACCAGTGGCTGAATGCTGCAGCTCCTACATTAGTGGTAGGTGCAATTCATACTTCATTAGCTCTACCTCTGTTTCTGCTGTTAGTGTGTGTGTGTGCGATGCTACCGGGTGGCTACCCAGCTGAAATAACCTGAGTTATTTCATTGTGCAATTTTGGGCTTAAGAAACTGCTGCCCTGGTAACAAGTCTGGCTACGATGTGAACTCGCTTTGTGAAACTGAAAGTCCTGGGTTTATCCCAAAATGTCAACAAACTCATCGATTTAACTCAGTTAGCCATGTACGTGAAACAGGGCCTTGACCTCGTCTTATATCAGTGCGGAAACCGCATGTTGAGCTTGCCGACATTTAACCATACCCTGCTGTGAACTCCTCTCAAGCTGGTGATTCTCCATCAGACATCTCAGTTCTGACAAAACAGGTATAGGTGTCCGTACTCTTATGCTATGGCAGCTGCTGTTCCAAAAAGCCTTAGTGATCTCCATCTCATTGAACCAAGAGAAGAGTAATAGATATACGACTTTGCTCTTTCATCCTTGCGAACCTGGGGCAGAAATAACACAGCATCGTAAACATCTGCTGCTACCGCTGCCTGGGTGTCTTTGATGTTGGCCGTGTATGATCAAAACATCCATGTTCAGTGCTTCAAGCTAAAAATGGACAGTATGAAGATTTGAGAGGGCCCCAAAAAAGGGAAGAAAAATAAAAAAGAGTGCTGGCTTACAATAAAAAGGCTTCATTATTCCTCTCATTGAAGAGGAAGGTTAATTTAGATATCCAAAAGAACCGCAGACTCCTGCGGGTTCCTCTTCTTAAGTTTTCTGCTCATCATTCCCCGCCCCAAGGAGAGAGTGGAATAAAGGCCAGATCCTGTGTGTGTGTCTGTGTGTGTATTCATTTGTGTGTGTGTGTGTGCATGTGTGTGTGCATGTGCATGTGGGTGCATGTGTGTGCGCGCACTCATTTGTGTGTGTGTATGTGTACGTGCTTGTGCGAGCGTTTGTGCATGTGTGTATGCACTCATTTGTGTTTATACGAATGTGTCATGCTGTGTGACTGAAACGCATTTCTGTATCTCTGACGCCACAATAACTCACATGGGGGACGGGTCTGGAATCTAGTTCCACTCCGGCCTGTGTCTGAGGCACCGCTGGAAAGCGAAGGCTTTTGCCCCCTGTGAAGCATCTGCGAAGTGTCGTGCCTTCACACGCTCGCGGGGCCCGTCCCGTTCCTCCCACGGTCGCTCCGGGAAAAGCGAGAGAGGCTTTCGGCTCCGGCTGCGGCCCTATCTCTCTGCGCGCGGGGCCCCCCTCTCTCTCTCTCTCTCCGCTTCCTCTGCCACACGACTGTAATCATTTCACTGGCCCGGATCCATGTGGGTGTGCTGGCAGCTTCGCTTAAAACAGAAGAGATGCATGGGAACGGGGGAAGAGACTTAAGGTTGAATATTTATTAGAGAGAAACCATCTGGCGTCAAACTGTCTATACGGGAGGCTTTTGTCCTGTAATAGCTCCTCCGCCCCGCTCTCCCTTTCGTGCGACGCCGTCTCTCCGCACGCCCAGTCCCCACCACATGCTTTCAATGGCCTTGTTGTTATAATATCATTATGTCATTAGACCTCTTATTTCATATCTGGAAAAAAAGGAGAGCCGAGATGGATGGCTTTTTGATGTTCTACAGGGCTGTGGGAACGTTTCTCAGAAACACTCAGTCCTTATGAGATCAGGGCTGATAGAATATGTATGTTTTGAAGATCCATATGAAGTGCAGCATAAATATATAAGTATGCGTGGCCTTTCAAAAAGAATTCTTCACAGGTATATTTCCAGGTGGGTAACTTTAAGTTAACCAATAACAGTTGACTGCATGTATGAGAAAATGTGTGTTTGTGTTTGAATGCGAAGCATACTATTCCTGCACGTTGTGAAATTCCCCTGGGACCGAAGGAGACCCAGCTGCAAACAATCCCGTATCCTCTAAAGAGACACATTCTCAACAAGGAGTTTGTGTGCAAGAAGACACTGGGAATCCATGATTTTGCTCAGAAGGACATCACGTGGTGTTCACTGAACAGTGTCATACTTAGAGATATCACAGAGCTTTATGCACATTTGTAACTTGAAATTAATTACACATTTTTCACCTTTAATAGGCAATCTGAGGCACAAATTTGTCTCTCTTACATGACCACAGTGAATCCTTATTAATTAGCATTAGTTGTTTTTCCAAAAAGGCAACAATGTTGCAGTTGTTACATTTGCCATTATTGCTAATAATCAAAGGGAAAATTATACTCAGAATTATGCAAGGATCTTGCTGAAAAAGCTGTGTATTTCAAACACATTTAGTTTACATATACAGTATTGTGTTGTAATATAATATAATGCACTTTCCTATTGACCTGTTCATAGTTTTACATTACATATGTACATAATTTAATGATAAATTCATGGTTGTATCCTTAAGAGGTCCATTTGTAATTATGTAAAATATTTATGACAACTACAAATCATAGCGGTTACAATTACTCAGCCGAATGCTGGCCTCTAATTTATTAAGGCTCATTTAGTGGCAGTTACTGAAAATAGAGTAGCTAAATGTGAATGAAATGGGCTTGACTTCAGGAACCAGAAACACACGGTTCCCGTCACCAGCTTCTTCACGTTATGTTATCAGGACTCTTGTACTGCTTAGAGTCTTTGCAGCAGTGCAGGTAAAATCAACAATTGAAACTATAACATAACATCATACACGTGAACATTGTGCAGAGAGTACATGCTCACACATACACACACACCCACACATACAGTATGCGTACACGGGTGCACGCGTACACACACACACACACACACACACACACACACACACAAAGGCTCTACAGGAAGTTCCATTCCTGTTTCAGAGACGAGAAGAGGGGGCAGTGGGGAGGTTTTTCACTCTTTCACCCATCAGTAGATAAGACTGCACATGTTTTGTTTAACTACATGCAGTGCTACTGGGCTTTAGCCAGTGGCTAAGCTATGTAAAGTTACACCCACGGAGAAAAATTAAAAAATGCAAGACCAGAGGGAGAATGAATAATCTGTCACAAAATAGAAAAAAAATGGTTCTGTGGAAGAATGTAGCACAGCATGAGAAAAGCCCATTTAAAAAATAAATAAATAAAAAGTACTACGAATATGGATTTAAGTCTATTTAAATTGATGTACTCTGACTTCACATTCAAAGTTATGAACATTTCTGAAACTTGTCATTCTCAAAGTGTTCATATCTCAAATCTACAATATTTGACAGATGTAGAAATAGTTTTGCCTTTGGCTGTCCTGTTCACATTTTAGTTTCAACTGAACAGAAACAGTCCAATATAGATGAGCATAAGATGCAGTGAGAAGGAAAAGGTCTCAGTGACGGTACCATGTGGAAGTTACTGTACTGGACACTGATCTCCTCTAAATTTGCACTGATCTCCTTTTTTACATTTTAATCTGTCATCGTGAATGCTGCTGTTGGGTAGCTTAGTTGCACTTCTTAGTCCTTTTTTTGGGATTAGAGAATGAAACACATTAATAAAACACATTAAAATAAACATATGAACATGTATGATGTCCTCTGTCCATGCACGTTTAGTTAATCCCACCCACTGCAATGTACACTGTGTACACACTCCATGATGGCTTCTTATTCACAAAGACAGTAATGAGAGGGATTCATTTGTGCCCTCAAATGAACTCCTTCAGTTTCTTATTCTGTGTCCGTTGGGTCATGCAGTACGAGTGCTTTATTGCATGTTACAGGAAAGTGACATCTCATTGTCAGGTAGTTGAGAATTTGTGGTGTTATCTAACAGAAAGAGCCCGAATGCAGGCCACAGCGGATGTGGAGTGACGTGTGAAAGTGACACAAGCTGAACTTGGCCCCCAGATAAAACTTTATCAAACTGAACATGTGAAAAGGCTGCAGTCTTACCAGGAGACTTCCAGCGTTCTCCAAAGCTCTCCTGAATGCGAGAAAAGCATGTTTGTCTTGTGCCACCCAGGGGTTAGTCATGATGCACCCAGAGGTTAGTTCTGATTCACTGGGGGTTAGTCCTTATGCCACATAGCGGCTGGTTCTGATTCACCTGGGGGTTGTTCATGCTTCACCCACGGATTAGTCCTGACCCACCCAGGGTTTGGTCATGCTTCACTCAGAGGTTAGTCCCAATGCCACCCAGGGGATGGTCATGCTTCACTCAGGGGTTAGTCTCGATGTCACCTGAGGGTTGGTCCTGAGTCACTCAGGGGTTTATTCTTATCTGGTATGATTCACTATATAAATGTTTTTCAATAATGTATTATAGATACGAAAATGTATTCTGTATTATTGCTTCCACCTTTATGTTATTGCAATACATATATTTGTATTGGCTACAAAAATGGCAGCTATTTTAATAAAAACTGCGACAATATCTTAAAACTATTTCCCTACATTTAATAAAGTGTATGCTTTTAGGAAATAACAGGGAAATGAACACACATAAATAATTGAATAAATTAACACAATATTTATTTTAAATGGTTTTTTGTTGTAGGTACACTACTTGTATTCAAATTGCAAGGGAATAAAACAAGCTTGGATTCTTATTGCTTTTAGGGAATTCTGTATAGATGTGCAGTTTTATGAAAGAAAAAAAATGACTACAAAGTAAGTACCTTGCCAACTCTGTGAAAAATGACACTAATTAAGGCTTAAATTGCTTGTTTTCTCATAACATTCAGATTTTCATAACTCTGAAATCAAATAATTGCCGCCTTTATATTGAATACAATAAAACAGAAAATGTGTGTTTGAGAGGAACTGCAACAAGCATTTTAATAGAAATTCCCAGTCACTCCCAAGCATAGGGGTTACAGGAGGAAATGAAAAATGGAGTTAAATGCAAATGCAAGGTTCTTTTAAATGCATCTTTCAGGAGTGAGAAATGTTCCAGGTTTATTTCTGTATTACATGTCAAACAGCAGCATCCTGCACATAAGCAGATTACAGGATTCAGACTTTGAACAATTTTTATGCATTTAAAAGGTGATTTTTGCTGAGGAAAACAACTTGCCCAAAGAAGCCGAGATTTTTGTTGTTTGTTTTTGTTGTGTTTGCATTTTCCATTGACGTGTGAGTAATCTTGAGGCGACGGTTTACCTGGGGGAGGAACAGTGGGGATTACACAGATTCGGCATCCATTACATGAGCACACATCCCCCAGTGACAGCATGCATTTCTCTGCGCATTAATGCTCTACCTTTTCAGTGCTGCAACTGCAGCCCTCTCAACAATGTGAAACATTTTTCAGTGCTGAGTTAAATGCCAATACGACTTGCCAGTGTATGTTTAAACTGCACATTTAAATAGTTCATCATTGAAAAAAAATTAGATTCAAAAAAGCTGAAGTGTTTATTCAAACATGATTTTTCAGTGGTCCACCATACCATTTCACTTATAAATGATATAATACTATATTAAGATACAGCATGATATGTTACAAAGACTAAGCATTTATGTTAGTTACAATCTAAAATTAAAATAAGCAACCAATTCAGACTCAAGGAGCCAGGTGAGTTTGGATAACTGAATAATTAACTTTCCATCACTCAGCACTTTTAGTTTTCAGTTAAGTACCAAGTAACAGTGAAAACCACCGTATCCTTTAACTCTGCTGATCAAAGCCTCAACTGTTCAATTGTGACCATATTATGCATTTCAGAAATAACTTTCAAAAATTATTCAATAAAATAATGCATTAGTTAATCACATGACCATTGTTACAGCCCTAATGAAAATATCAGATGGTAGTTATGGATCAGTGAGAAAGAGTAATGAAGATCAATATTGCCTTCCAGCATCTACATTATGAGCTCAAATCTCAATTCAAGAGATCCATTTCTTTTAGTGAAACTGACAAGAATCACAGCAGTCAGAATATTACACATTGATGATTCACTTGCATTACTTGCTCTTTTAGATTTTGCACATGTAATGTTTCCTGTGTTGTACTAGTGTACTTTGTCAGCTTCAACTGGTGAATGGAATTTTCATTAATTTATGTTGTTTTCCATAATGAACCTCTTCACTGGTGTGGGGAGCAATCATTCAGGAATTTCCTGGGTAGACGGATTCTCAGGAGGAGACTTAAATCTCTCAGCGCTGGCACCACCAACAAAAACATAAAAAAGACCCCGGTAATGAATATTACAATGGCATGACACTGCAATGCAAAATGATTAAAATTGAAATTTGACTGTTTTCAGGTTTTCACCCTTTGGGGCTGGAAAGAATCCTTGCCGTGATATCATTCAGGTGTCCAGTTAATTTGTTCTGAAATTTGTACGGTAGGTTAATCTCTTTTACAAGCTTAGAGTTTTACCTGGGGATGAATTGGTATCACAGTGCATTAGACAAGCCCATGCTACATATGGTACAACAGTGATGCACCTTTACAGCTTGCACAGAGCGGTTCTGGATTTGGCAAGACTTTAGCCAGTTCAGGAAGGAGAAGAGGAGATCTGTTTGAGAATTTGGCACATCAATATCCGCTTCTGAGTGTGACTCCAGCCCTGGATGTGCAATAAGAGCACAATTACTGTAGTTCTCTTAGCTGGACCGTGGTCTTTACCTTACCGGGTCAGTCGTATCTCTTGTTATGCGGTGTGTTCATTGTTTGAAACTCACCGTAGTCCCCCCATTTACAGTGGCAGTCTACACACAGGACATTGGTTGTGTTGAAGCTCCAATCCCAATCCTTCATGGGATTTGCCCACAATGGTGAGGTCGTCATCATCACTCATCTTTTACTTTATAATCAGCTCTGTCACAACAAAAGCCCACCTCAGATTTGTTGTTCTTTTTCTCTTCTTTTTGGTTGGGGGGTCTGTTCCTAACATAGAACCCCAACAGAAGTAGAGGACACACAAACCATTGTTCCTGGTGTAAATAATGTATTTATGATCACCATACCCAGATACAACCACTTAATCTGCAGGGAGGCATAAATCTCTGTTCTCCAAGTGATCCACCCATAGTAATCGTAACCTTAATTGTACAGCAACATAAAGCCCCCAACCATTTTGTACTGTTATTCAACAGCTAGAAATGAATGCCATGTGCTTGGGGAATACTCAACCACAGTCAAGTATTTGAGGTAGCGCCATGACGCCCAGGCTGCTATTGGGTCTGGCTCTGCCCAATGGAATTTTACCTCTTTCTTTCCTAGCCAGGCTGGATCTGCATGGGAAATGGCAGCTGGCACCACCTAATGGTGGGTGGAGGCTTTACAGTGGTTACCCTCACAGTTGTTCACAGTCTGAACATTTAGACAATTTTTTAATAACTAACGATATAATTGTGCCAGCATTACTGTACTTATATGGTGTCATATGACTGCAGCAGGGAAACAAGAGTAAAGGAAATTGAGGACAATGTGAAGCAGCGTATTGTATGTGTGTGTGCATGTTTGTTCATGTGTGTGTGTGTGCACGTGTGTTGCTGTAAGTGTGAGTTCTTCTGGGTCTGTGAACTTCAGCTTGGTCTGTTCTGATGTCCTGGGCTTTGAAGGCTTTGTCCTTTGTAGTTATTGCCTATAGGCTGCCATTGACTCCAAGTGCCTGGGTCCTTGCACCCAGTGAGCTTTACTTTAAAGGCATTTAGGACACCTATTGAACATGAAACTAAGCTATACAAACTAGAAAAGTACTACCCTAATGAGCATTAAACCATGTTTTACAAACAACAATCATGAATTATGAGTGATTTATGACTCATCAGGAGATATACATAAACACATAACATAGGCTGCATCCCAAATGACTCACTTGTTCACTCATTCACTATTCCCTATATAGTGGAAAATATGTAGCACACTACATAGGGAGTGAGCAGCAGTATGAACGTTTGCTTCGGGACCCTGTTCTCATCACCCTGCGCCGCTATTATCTTTTGAATATCCGTCGCACAATAGCAGACGTTGCGTTCGTTATTGATGTGGTGACAAAGCAGCATTGTCTTCGGTCCCTGATAAAATATTTTTTGAACGTAATCTGTACGTGTATATATGAAATTATCGGTTAAATATTCATTAATCTTGGCATCGACCAAATGTATTGCAATATACATTATCAGGGACCAAAGATGACGTTTTCCTTGAGTTGCACTGATACCAAGATTAGCTAGCGTCTTAGCTAGCAAGCAGCTTTTTCGGAGGAAAACCGTTAACAAGTAGCTACCGCTCGGCCCACTTGTTCCAACCGCCATTTCTGTTGAAATAAAACTGTAAAGCCCTACCGCAGTGTATTGTGGGATTTTGGGCTTCCGGATAGTGTACAGACCTTGTACCCTACATTTTGCAGCGCATTGTGGGGCGGACGTAGTTCACTATATAGTGCACTACAATTTTGTTTCTCATATGGGACACACTACAAAATGGCTGATACCAAAAGTAGTGCACTATATAGGGAATAGGGAGTGATTTGGGAAGCAGCCATACGTAGTACTTTGGCAGTATTACATTAAAACCTTCGGTGTGTGTGTGTGTGTGTGTTCGTGCATGGGAGCAGAGGGAGGTAAGGTTGTCTTATGCCGGATTTACACCCATTCTTAACATACCATGATGCGACAGAGCGAAAGATTAGGCGATGTGAAAAAATAAATAGAAAAATAACTTCCCAGCTTGCTAACTATTTTGTTGGTAGCTAGAAATGCTCCCATTAATATCGAATAGCCTAATTCATGCTCTACTTCTTTACTTCATAGCTAACTGTTTGTCTTTTAGCTGATGATTTGACTACCTAGACATTTAGGTAGCTAGTTCAACGTCCTGTTAACTAATGAGTACATTGAGACGTCATTTCATAGCACTGTTATAGCCACATCTGCAGTGCAGTCAAGATTTTTACTGCAGCCAGTTAAATGTGTTAAATTGTGCAATAATTACAGCATTCACTGTATAGCCAATACACGTACATGCAAACACGCCATCTTGAAAATGTAGCCTATTTAGGTTACTATCTCCAAAGTCTCATTTAGTATGTTTTTTATTGTCACTCACATGCTGTAGCCTACAGAAAGCTAATAAAATCCAAAGTTATTCTCAAAACAATAGACACCAGAAGGGAATGGCCACCCTACAACTTGTACGCTGTCATTTTCAGAACCAGAGGCGTTTGCAGCATACCTGCGACACTACCTGGCGAAAGGCTTTTGGTGTAAATCTGGCATTACAAGGGCTCGGTCACTTACAATGATCACAGGGGAAAGGTGTGCCATTGAGAAACTTGGGTGAAAACAGGGGCAAGGCCCGGGCCTATCCGGTTACAGGATTCACAGTGAACCAGCTGATTCAGCGGGGGTAACGGTACCCATCCGTTCTGATAACCTCCCTTTGCTTCCCACAGGGAAACTCCCCAGGGGGTCCATCAGCCAAACCAACACACAACCCGATAAAGACAGAGCCATCATCCTGTAAATCTGTCTGTAACTGCAGAGGGAGAAATAAAATGGTGTGCCCACATTACCACCCCTGAGGTACATCAGGGGTAGACCAATAGTCTGTATTAATGACAACGTTTCATTGAGTTGTAATAAGAAAATGTCTTGTAATAAGACATTGTCCCAACATGAGAGTTAAGTGTTTGACTTCAACAACTTAGCCCATTTCTCGTGAGAAAGCTCGAGCAATTACCCTCAGCAGATGCCGTTCTCTTTTTTTCCCCTGTTCAGGTTCAAGAAACTCTGTGTCAGAGCCGTGAAATATACGGCCACGGGGGACTAAAAGCTTTCTCTCCCTCTTCTCTCTCACCCCAATCCTTTTAGAAGTATGCTATTTTGTAATAATGATTTACAATTGATCATTTCCACCGTTAAAGCACAACAACTCCTGAAACGCATTTTACAATCTCGACCTGGCAGCGCTAGATGAACCTTTTTTTAAAATCTGATAAAAGTGTAATGCTGGCTGAAAGGTTAAAAGCAGAATCCAATCTGCGTAGGCATAAAGGAATGACTGATATATCGGCCGAGGGCATTTCCTCTTATCCCTGGCAGAAAGCACCGTCGCTTGAAACATCACGTGCTGCCGAAGGCAATTTTCAAACATGTCCACCGCTATTTTACAGAGATCTTTTGCAACTCCTTTTTTTCCCCTTCAGGGTTGGGTATACAGCGCTAACGTGTCGCAGCATTGTCGAGGCTTCATTGTGAAGGGGATAAATAACCTTTAAGGGCTGCGACGACTCTGTTAATGAACTCCACTTTCTCGACAGCCTGCCACATCTTGTCAGCGGGTTTTTACGACCGGCTCTCCGGAAAGGAAGGAGGGGAGAAAAGCATCCCTCTCGTACCAGAGGTGTAAGGTGGAATCATTTTCCACATTTTCATCTGATTAATTCAATTTGGAAACAGTCAAGCAGAAAAGGAAATTATTAGCAGGTTGGTGGCATTTGGGGGCGGAGAGGGTGAAGGTGTCTTAACAGCATAACGCCCTGTCGACAGACGTGTCAAAACAAGAGCCGTAAATCCATCGTGATTTAAATGACGCAAGGTTAAGATTTCCTCTGGGAGGAGGAATGCAGACCAAACTGTTCGATGGCTGGCAGGCAAGGCTTCTGTTAGAACTGACAGCGAATCAGAGGCCAGCTTTCATTTAATCTGTTAGTTACCTGTGATATCTCTAAATAAATGTGACCGGCCCATAAAAACCCTAGCCTCTGTCAGCCCCCAGCCATTTTATCTCAGCTGGGTGTCTGTGTGGACACCTGTTCTGAACCTGAAGAAGTCTCTGTCATTTTTTTTTTCTATAAAATGAACTTTGTTTCCCAGGTTTCTGAATGAAATTAACTAAATTGAAAGGAGATGAGGTTTATGCTATTCTGTTGCACGACACCACAGGCTCTGTAGTTTCTTTTTCATCATTTTCAAATTAAATACAACAAAAAAATTTGATTACAACTGTGCATTTTTAATATGAGGATGAGAGGTTTTCTTCCTTTAGGTAATCAGTGTATATTTATTCACTATTTCAGTCTGTAAATCTCTTTGGGAAAACCCCCTGAAAATCCTGGAAAATACCTGTTCAGCATTTTCTTCAACTGTCAACTGAATTCCAGACAGCATACCTTTTCCTGAGAAATGACATATTGTGTCTTATATCAAGGGAGGAATAGCATTTAAATCCTTTGTCTCCAAGTATACCAGCATTTCAATTATTTCTCATATTCCATATTTGCCCTGAATTAGTGCTTCTGGTGAAAATAGGGGCCTTGTATCCATCCATTCATTATCTAACCTGCTTATTCCCTGTCAGGGTTGCAGTGGGTGCTGAAGCCTATCCCAGCATGCATTGGGCGAGTGGCTGGAATATACCCTAGACAGGTCGCCAATCGATCACAGGGCACACACACCATTCACTCACACGCTCATACCTAGAATCTCAAACTGAGCTAGCCTGCATGTCTTTGGACTGTGTCAGGCAAAGGTGCCACCCACTGCACTACCATGTCACCCACAGGAAGAGATTTAATTTAGGAGAGATTTAAGCACAGTAGATTGTTACTGTATTATCAACCAAAACCGAAAAATGCAAAATAAATAAATAAAAATTTAAAAAATGCAATGCTTATGTGGATTTTTTTTTTGTGAATGAGCACAGTAGATCACTACCCACTCACTTGGCCTCTTATTTTACAAGCCGGCATAATGGAAAGCAAATATTTGTATTTAATTATTCAGTTCAGTTCCAGCAGTGTGTGTATGTGTTCCTGTGAATTGTGCAGTAACTCAGTTAAGAGTTTTTATGTAGTGGTTTTAGCACGTTTCAATGAATCTGCCATTCTGTATGACTTCTAGGAGTAAAGCTGTCTCATTGATTTTTTGTCTTCACCTGTCAGTCAGCCCAGTACGGTAATCTAGGATATTCCTCTCTCCAGCACCCCCAACAATTATGCCTTCTTACAAGGTGTCTGAAGTACAGGTATTAATACCGCATCTTAACAGAATACTTCCCATAACATCAACCAGCTGTTTATTATTCACTTTTGTAAAGTCATTCAAAACAGTGTGTTGGTTTTGTATTATTTAAAATAGTCTCAAGTGGGAACACTTGAAATAACCACGGATAAACAGACAATAACAGTTGTTAGAAACAAACAGCACAGTACTTGCTAGATACACCTGGGTCTGTTCTGAAAGTAATATTTATTTAAAAACATATATTGATCAGCAGAGTGCTTTATCATGTCAATTCAAGAAACAAACTTGAAGAAACAGAAAAAAAAGAATTGGAAGTGTTTTACATTGTGTGTAGCTGTTAGGTTTATGTATTTTACTTCCATGCTGTAGATTTATAAATGTATGGAATAGGGAAACTGTGCTGTTCTATTCTCATAACATCTGTAATCATCTCCCTATAATGAAGTCAAGTTATCAAAAAAAAGAAAGAAAAGAAAAATAATCTTGGTAAATTGCATATTTCTTGTCTTTTCTTTGGTGCTAGAGAATAGCACGTTCATAGAGAATGTTCCCATCTGGAACAGAGAAGAATATGCTGTTGCACTCTGCAGCTCTTGAATGTAATAGTGATTAATGGGGGTTTCAGCCTAGGAGCACTGACAGATGGATTTGTAACTCCCTCCAAGATACACTTGAAGTTATTTGACTTCAGATAGGCCATGCATTCCCTGTCCATCAAAGCATGTTTTAAAGAGATTGCTACCAAAAGATCTAGGTTGTAGCAATAAACATTCATCACCCCCCCCCACCCCACACACACACGCACACCCACACATACACACACACACACGCACACACACTCCACCTATTTATGAATCGGTTTGTGGTAGGTCACAGTTTGGTACCCATTTACCCATTAGTGTGTGCCACCGAATTAGCCAAGCTGCTCAACACTGATGATTACGGCTATAAACTTCTGTCAATATTTTTGTCAATGAATCCTCCCATAAACTTGATGAAAAGTCATCATATAACATTTTATGAGGTGGCAGTTGACAAAAACACAGATTTATATGCACAGAACCAAAGAAAACACACTTTATTTTAAGAACCAAGCCTGAATCCAGTCCAAGTTATCTCGCAAACAATGTACAGTCTGCATGCGGTGTGGGAGTTGAACACAATTCGTGTTGTGTTCAGTCAAGATGATCAAACTGCATCTATAGATATGGGACCCCAAAATGAATCTGAAGCCACTCAGAAGCGCTACAATATATGCTGTAGAACTAGCACATAAAGCAGACCCCACAGTGAAATTAAAAATGTGTTTATTTCGATTTAACATCATTTTTTGACACCACACACCAAGACAAACATTGAAGATGGTATGCTTGTAGCTGTTTGAATACTGGCATTATTTTCTGAACTTAAATCATTAGAATAACTTGACCAATAGAATATTGCCTGATTCACAGTTTTTCAAGATGGCACCGGTGAAGCTCTGTAGCTGCCAATCTTAGGGCAGGACCAAAGATACGCAGAGGGGGCGTTTCCCACTGTTTCATCCAGGGAGTGACCAGCTTGTACACCTAATAAAGTTTGTTCATTGTCTGAGAGTTATGAGAGACTGCAGGTTAAATGGCAGTCTTTTCTCAGGCTAAAGAATGAAAAATAGGAGCAGTTCTTTTTCAAATGTTTACAGTAGCAGTAGCCTCACTTGTCACACTCATAACTTTGAGCCGGTCCCGGCTAACACTGATGTGATAAGTCCACCCAACTTCTGGGGACATGATAAGCTAATATACCTATGGGTAAGTTACTTCTTCAGAACAATCATGATCTTTTGTTGGTGGGACTCTAATGGAAGGTAGCGATTCATTTAAACCAACTTGCTCAAATCAATCCGATTGCATTGCAGAAGTTGAATCAGTATGAAACTACCGTTTTGAGAGGTGAAGCATCTGGGGTGGATGCCATGGTAATGGTAAAGCCACCCTATGCCCCCCCCCCCATCCCTCTGCAGCTCTGGGGTGACTCTGACATCCACTGTGTCTATGTAGCTACAGCAGCACAGAGGTGACATATGTGACAGAATTAATCTGAAATTTCAGACTTGCCCAATTGGGAGCGAATGCGAAGGAGTGGGAGCTTCGCCTTGCATCAGGAGGGAGAGCAGTGAGGTGGCTCCTCCAAAGGGACAGTCAGAAGACACAACGAGGCCCAATTATAGAGCCAGGCCAGAAGCTGTCATCTCCCCCATCGAGGGCCTGAGATCACAGTGCCCAAACGAGAACTTAACTTGTCATGGAGTGGTGTCGAAAGCCAAAAACAAAACTTTCAGCTTCTGAAATCCTGGTATTTTCTACCATTACTCAAGCACAGAGACCACCTAAAATAGTCCCACACACACACAGTCCTACTGCTTCACTGTCACAGTGCCATCACACTGATAGTGACTGCTGATGGAGAAGTGGTCAGAAAAAGAGAAACACATTTCTGCAGACGGATTACACCCGACAGACGGAATAACTATCAAAGAGTCCGAGATGTAGCTTCAAAGGGCGAATCCTTCTTTGACGCCGTGAGCTGACCACCCAATGGATGGAGACACATTGTTTTATGTGTCGTTCCCAGCGCGGACGTGGTGCTTTGTGATCAACGGGACAGACGGATATAAATTCACGTGGCGACGCCTTCATGCTGACCCTCGGCCCGGGAGAGATGGGACGACAGCGCGGCTTGTTTTATTTCCATGTTGCTTCGCGCTGACCGTGAGAACTATTTTTAGTTGTACTTCTGTAATAACCATGTATTTTTAATGTGGGAAAAGTCTGTCTTGTTTCCTTCTTAGGCATCTGATGTACCACAGCCCTACTGTGAGAGAGAGAGACAGGGGGAGAGTGTGTGTGTGTGCGTGTGTGTGTGTATGTGTGTGTTTGGTATATGTAGACCAGAGACTGGAGGTGGACTTCCTCTTTGGATCGACTCTGTTTTCTTTCGAGAGAGTGACATTCCTAAGCTGTTTCTCTTTCGGACAGGAAGTGGACCCGGGCCAAAAATGATTAAAAGCTGAGGAGAGAACATCGGCCCTAGCGCAGCAACAGTTCTCCGGGAGTTCGAGGTTTGACACGGAGTCAAACACGTGTGAAATACTGTTTAATAAATTTGAGCAGGGGAAAGAGGGATCTTGGCTCTCGTTCTGGCATGTGCTAAGAGACCCCTCAGTCCGTAATGAGCGCACATGGAACTCCAAATAAACACACAAAGCAAGGAGATAAGAGTCACTTCAACAACACCGAAAAATGTGCTACGTGGTTTCAGAGTAGCTGCATGCTGGGAAGCTAACAACGTGTGAACAGTATTTGTCTTTTTTTAAGTTGTCAGACATGGGTTTGCTCCATAAGAGATATTTCACTTCATGCAAACATGGTTTTTTCATTTAACCTGCAGCTCTTTGCTTGCTAACTAGGTTAGAAGACCATGTAGCACAATTCATCATCTCTGATTCCAGCACTGCCTTTCTGGACAAGGTCTGTTGTTATTTCTTTCATTTGAAAAAAAGATTTATCATTCTTCATCCCCGTTGAACCATCTACTGATTACAAAACGCAAAGCCAGATTTCAGTTAACAGACACACAGTGCAAATCGTGTTGTAATGTGTTGTGATTTGTGTGGATGCTGAAGTAAGAGATGTTTTTTCTTCTTTTTTTAAGAAGAGAGAACTGCAGTCTTCACCCAGTCTAATGCTAATGTACAAACATGGCTAATCACGTCATTCCTCACATGTCTGTAATGCAGAGCCAATACAAGTGCAACACATATGAAGACTTTTTTTAAATTTTATTTTAGTTTCTGATCAATATTTCAGGGATTTAGACATTACTTGGATAGACTGCAGATTACAGGCATCTCCTTAGTAAACATTTAGAAGCTGAACTAGGCACCAAACAGACAACTGTATGTTCCCTCTAAACAAATTAGTTATACTTGTTTTGTTCTATTGGCGGTCAGATGCTGCTTAGCTGTAGTGTCTTTTATTTTTCCACCTTCATGACTATTATCCATGTTATATTCCCATTCAACAGTGTCTTCCCTCTAAACCTGAAAATAGAGAGAAGTGAGAGAGGAGGAAATGAAGCTCAATTCTGTCTGTATCCTCAGGGGCACTGACTCCACAATGCGATAAAACTACACCTACCTTTCCACCCCCCAGATATTCACTTAAAAGGCCCTGTACAAACAATGAGATAAATGCCTTATCCCCTGTGTTTTGCTGTTCAGCAAACCAGAACAAACACTGATCTCTCCTGACTCATGATGCCACAGGTAAAATTCTGGAGTGCGGAGAAGAACATTCACTATGTCAGTGAAAACAATGTGCAGCCGATAGCCTCAGCCAGGGGGTGTCCCGAGCTCACATTTTTACATGTGGTACATTTTAACAGCTGGATGGATTCACGGGACAATTCAGGTCAAATAACGTTTGCGAAAGAGTGGAGCGGCAGCGGGATTCAAGCCAGCGACCCCCTGGAAGTAAATCCAGGGACCTCTTTGCTATGGAACATTGCCACCCGAATGGAAGTGCATGGATCTGTCCGTCATAGGAAATAAAGCTCTGATGGTGACGCAGTTCTTCAGCCTGTTGGAAGATAAAGTAATTTATCTCCTTCAGATCCAGGCTCAGTCCAGGCTGAGCACTTCATAGTGAGAGGGGAAACAGATTAGTTATCATGAACCATCAACCATTGGACACCGGAACATTGCGTGGATGAGACGACCGTCAGCACTGCTGGTAGCGACCTGCAACTCAGAGAAGAAGTGTGCCCGACGGTGTCTGGCCAATCAAATATGGCAGACAGGTACTGTATATCCTTCCCTACCACCATCAACACTAACAACACGGGAAAATTCTGGAAATCGAAACCGCCGTGGAACATGATATTAAGGACGTGTGTACAAACAGGCAAATGTCACCGACTGCTACAGTGCTCCTATCACCGGCTGCGTTTCTAATAAAGCAAAGTTATTACTTCCCTTTTTAGACCGGGTTCTCATGGAGCGAGCACTGCACGAATGAGTCAGCAAAATGATTAAATATTTACCACTCCTGGATGTCTGGCCTCCTCGCATTCCTTTTGGTGAGGAGGACGGAAGTGAGACGTTGCTGGAGAGGACGGGAGCGTGGCGCGCGGCCACGAAGGACGATGTTTCCACAGCCTATCGGCGCGCAGCACCGGCCCCTGCGCTGTAGCTGAGGGCCCAGAGGAGTGGGAGCAATGAGCAATAAATATTAATGATGACGTCGTGTCAGCGTTACGCGAGAGAACGGGAGGAAGGATGGATACGCGCTGGCTGCCGCCTTCACGAGCAAAGTCAATTTTTCAGAAAACAAAAGCAGCCCGACCGACGCCTCGGCTGCCGGTTACGGTAACGGAGTTCAGACGGTCGTGCCGTCAAAAAATGTAATTAGGGCTGCTGTCCAAGGAACCTGCTCGGATGAAAACCGTTTGGACTCACATCAGCAGCAGAAATCTGTTCCGAGTTTCGGTTTCACCTCAATCAAGCACACTAGAGCCTGGTTGGCTAAGTTTCCTGAATGTGCCCTGTCAACATATCCGTCCTTAATCATGTGAATATTCACTCATAATGTGAATATCCATACTTAATTGTGTGATTTATGTTGATGTTCAATCAAAATGTCACCATTAGGCACACCTGTGCAAGTGTCACTGAAGGGTAATGATCGATGAAAGTACAATACATTAAGATACTTAAAAATGGATGTAAGAAACACAAGCACTCTTTGATTATTATGCCCAGCACAACACACAGAGGCATTATGAATGCATGTTCAAAATGTATTCATTCAAATGTCTGAAAACATCCCAGCCTGCAAAGACAGATAAACAGTCATTCTGTAATGGGACAGTAGCTTTCAATCAGATGGACAGAGAGGGAAAGAAAAAAGAAATAAAGAGAGAAAAGGATGCTGTTACTAGAATGCAGGTTAAAAGTCATCTTTCAAAGGCAGTAGGTAATAGCTCTGTAGACTGTAAATAAAATTTTAAAAAACACAAAAAGCATGACAGCAAGCAAAATGCACCACTGTCACGAGAGCATTTTCATCGACGGACGGGACCTAAGCTGAAAGGTCAGTCGTTAATGAAATAATCTATCGCCTTGGGATTGAGAGCGCGCGCTAACGCAGGTGATCAATTTCTCGGGCGTTAAAAGGTCTGCAGCAGAGTTTTCCCGGGAAGTCACCTAGTTAATGCCGGCCTTTTGAACGCGCAGTGGGTTAGTACCGTCGGACAACGAGCAGCATCGACCCTTCTCCCGCTGTGTCCGGAGTCGCTCGCCACCATTTAAAATGTCATTTCCTTTCACTCCGCTCCGGTTTAAAAAAAACAAAAAAAAAAACAGATGCATTAAAAACCGATGTTTGGAAGAGGGAAGAGAAAGTGTAATCACGTGACCGAGGCGTTTTTATTGCACGTGAGAGGAAATGCATTGTCAGGGAATCATTCTAATATATTTACCGCCAGTGACGGCCACTCCATCCCGCTAATGTGTTTGCGTTCCAGCACGGGCGCTGGATTTCAGCGAGAAATCCAGGAAGGTCTTGTTTGAAAACAAAAGCTCAGATTGCAATTTCGACAGATGCTACTAAGAGAAGCAATAATTATGCAAATTTGAAATGGAATAATCACTTCTGCATACATTATTTATCAGGATTATTTTTCTTTTATGCCGTTATAAACTGGCTATGAGGTAAATAAGATTGTGTGTTTTTGCAACTTTAATTATGCAGTTTTCTATTGTTTGTTTCAAAAAAAATATTTATAATTTCAACATGTCTATAGGGTAGAACCATGATAATTACTCATTAATATTTCAAGAAATGTTCAGTAATGTAAAGAAAATTCCCCTCATTTGCAACAGTATTGTGATGTGCAATAGGTATGGGGTTAAAAAAAAAAAACACAATATCTAAATTTTAGCTTTTACATTTTTTTTTCTGTTGTGCAAGTACACATTTAAACACAATACACAATGTTCAAGTAAAATAAGAAATACTTCCAAATAACAAACATATCAGGGGTTCTTTGAGGTAATGGTGATAATTAAGAATAATATATTAGAATTAATGCAGACCTGCTCATGACTATGTAGTATAATGAAATGGAATTAGAACATGCAATTAAAATCCAAGCAAATTTGAATTTCCATTCTCCCAATCTCAAAATTTCCTCTACTGCTTGTTTCTGATTATTTCACCAAACACAGCAGGATGCATTGCTTCTGGGAGCAGAATAATTAAAAGCTGTGATTTTCCTTCCTCAGGTCTTATCAGCACATTTCGGTACACCTGTATCAACAATGCATCATGAGATAGTACACTATCGCTCTGCTTTTGTGTAACTATTGCAAAATGAGAGAGAAAAATACACAGGATCTCCTCATTTACTTTGGGTTATTATAGCCCGAGAACATTACGTTTAACCATCTGCTCTGATTCGCAATAGTTTGTTCAGATTTATCTGTGTCTGGGCCTCTGGAAAGTCATTGATTTCAGTTTGGAATACCATTCCAGTTCCTGCTCCTTCCGGTTCAGAGCATCTTTACACTGGGACATTTGGGGGGGAGAAATACTGTAAAATGTATCCAGGAGAGGGATTTTGCTTGCTTGTGCTCACAGGGGTATGTGAAAGAACAGGATTACTTCTTAAAGGGAAAGACGTTCTGCATTCTGACAGTTAGTCTGCCTGTGATGTTTGGACAGAAATGAAGCTGGAATTATAAGGTATTGGAGGAATGTTTTTTCAAGCCAGAAGAAAAAAAAATGCGTGAGGCGTGGATTTTGAACAGTTGGGAGTAGTGGCTTAATTTTTCATACAGAATTCCACTGAAGTGAGTAACTTTGGATCAACTTACAGAGCTCAAGAAGCCATAAAGCATGAGTAACACTTGTATTTATGAATATCAAATAGACCGTGTCTGCTCCACGTTTGACAGGGAAAGAGAGAAAGGGAGCAAGAGCAAAACAGAACTTTGTATTTCATGTGGTTAAATTTCACACCTGGGTGGCAAAAATCTGCGCTTATAAATGCTTATAGCAATTTGCCTCAACTTTTCTTCTTGCACCACCACCAAGGTCCTTCATGCATGGACTGTTCCAGTTGATAAAATAACATTTTCTTTGAAAATGGAATTCTGGCAACATAATACCTATAAGCAAACCAGAATTCCACATAGCTGTTGATGTGGACAAGTATGCATATATTTCCAAAGGTTTTTATGTCAACTTGTGCTTCAACATAAGAGTAAACATAAAAATGTAGGAACCTCACCAAAATAGCTGTGATTCTATGGTAGTTTAAATTGTATAGTCCAAACTATACATAAAATAAGCAATGATGACATTTCCGTCCACAGCTAGCTTGGGGCTATGGTGGGTTATGAAGATTGGCCTGCTGCCTCATCATAGAGCACTATGTACTCCATCATTGTGAGCTGGTCATTTTTACCTTTGATGGGTTCTTTATAGTCACCTGTCATTTACGATAACAATGTCACTGGATGAAGCACCAATTACTTTCCTTTCCTCAGTGGGCTGGTGACTGTATAAAGGTACTTATTTGTAATGCATCACAACTAAAAGTGACTATAGTGAACTCTTTCTGCAGAAATAAATCTATATGGATAAACCTTGTTGTGCCTGGCTATTCTGAAGGGAGAATTTTCTGTGCCCAGCAACACACATTTTTAAACTGAACTGTTTCATTAATATTTTTGTATTTTTTTATTTTTATTATTGGTTTAGTCCAGTATAACCATGCTCCTTCAGAGATAATAAAAACACTGACTTTTGCAAGAACGTGAAATGTGTCTTGGAATTTTGTTCATTAATTTTCACACTGCTGAATCACAATGAGAGCCGTTTGCTGACAGACTCTAAGCTCTCCTATAGACTCTTGCTAAATGTTACTTTCCCTGACCTACTAAATAGCAATGTTTCAGCACATTTTGACATGTTAACATAGCGTACAACCATAACTGTAAAATGCAAATAATTATGGCTCGCTACTCAGAACGTAAGCTATTTATCTACTGCTTATATAATGATCAGGGTGTGTATGCGCGGCCTGAATTTGAAACTTGGCTGTGCTTATCCATTATTAATATGCCATCATGCTTGTGAAAATAATCACCCTGTCTCTGAATGGGCCCATTGCATCTTTCACTGCCATGGTTATGGAAAGAGTACCACTACATTTTTCATAATTACATATCTGTCATTAAAAACCCAGACTTTGTCAATGTAATTTTTTTTTGTGGAACTTTTCTTCTTTGAAGCACAAAAACAGTTTTTAAGGGAAAAAAGGGCAACAAGCTGAAAGAGGAAGTGTCTCACTGTGTCCTGGTATGAGACTGTCAGACGGCCAGCCAGCCAATCAAACATTCGCCTGCAGAGATGTCTTTGTTTTCTGCATTTTCACACATATTTCTTCAATAAATCCTTTGTTTTGGGGTGACAACAGTAAACACTGTGTCATTATCCTTGGTTTAAGTGTGACAAGGCTTAGAAAAATGCAATAAACCATTCGAAAGAGGACTACATTTATACTTTTGGTGAGAGAGAGATACTGCTGCCCATTTAATGGTGCATTTAATGGATAATTAAGAACTTTCCTTGAAAGCAAACATATTCCTTTCAGCAGGAATTTGGCTGTATTTATTTCCATTTATTGTATGAATATGAAACAAGAGGTATTAGGATTTACCTTAAGTATTTAATAAACGACTTGTTCCTTTTTCATGCATATGTATATGCACATTAACTGTTTTCCTTTCAAGTGTTTGCTGTCCCATATGTCCTGTGTGAGGCCGTGTTGCTGTTATCAGAAATGAAGGCAACATTTCCGTGCTCCAGCCTGAGAGCTGTACAGTGATATTGTACAGAACCCTCAAACTTAGAAATGCAGCCATAGCTGAATTTACTTTAAAGTTAATTCCAGGCAGACTTGGTTTTGTATCTGAGCACATGTGAAATGCATGAGTGTTGGAAAGCGAGTTTTGCCTTGAGTTTAAACAAGACTGCTTAATCACAGAATTTAAACTGTAAATTGATTTAAATGTGAACGCTAAAGAGGTTCTGGCATTTTTTAAAACAGATTTTGGTTAACTTAATTGTCATTTGTGTAATGTGCTTTAGAGTGAAAAGAGGGAACTAGGAATCACACTCAATGTTTGAAGTGACTGAGGGGTGACAGGTTTAGATGTCAGAGCACTGAAGTAGACCCACAGAGGTTTTAAACAAACAGGCTAGATGGCAAACAGACAAGTTCTGATGCTTGGTGAGTTGGACACCTCAATGAACCGGTCTGGGTTTGGGGTGGCAGTGTAACGTAACTAGGGAACTAGGCTTGCAACTCAAGCTTGTAGATTTGATTCCCAAACTTTCAAGGCCCCAAGATGAAATCACAACACAGAGCTCCAGTTAACCACAAGGCAAAGGGTGGCCTAAAAGTGGGTTCAAAAAAATTACATAATCCAGGGTTCCCTTGTTTAGCCGGCAAACCACAGGAGCCAACATATTGCCCTTTGTATGGACTCTAAGAAGTCTTACGGATATTCATGGGACATGTAGACACGTGAGGGAGTCATGATGTGAGGGAGGGGAAGTGTGAAGACCAGACGCGACCAAACAGGGGATCTATAAGTTACCAAAGGGGCACTCCAGTAACCACTGAGTCTCGTGAGAGACGAAATAAGAAGGGGGTGCTATACTCCTAAGGGAAACCCAAAAAAAATGAATAAACCCCTAAACGGGTAACTGAGGAAGAAGGAGTATATAAGAAAATAAAGGAACAGGGAAAAGAAAAGAAAAAACTACTTCGACCCGAAGCAGAGAAAAAGAAAATGTCTTTTCAAAAACAAACAGAAGACGTTCTGAGGCCAACTAAAACCAGGGGGGAAAACTGGTTAGTAAAGGGCAGAAAGGTTTGTGCCCCAACGGTGACACAATAACCCCTTAAAACCGCCGGCCTCAGAATCTGGACATATACCGTCCTAATACCTTTTTCCCAAAAGAAAAAACAAACAAACTGAAGTTTTAAATTTCTTTGTTCTTAAATTCCTTACACCTTGCTCAGAAATACGACAGGGAACTGGCTAGAGCAAAACACGTTCCACTGCCTACTGACGCTTTAAATACCCAGCCACAGGTGTGGCTGGTAATCAGCGGAAGATGTGAGCAACCCACAGGTGAAACAGATCAGAGGTAACCCTGCAGGAATGCATGGAATGTTCAAGCAGGAACAATCCTCCCACAGGAACCAAAAATAACGATTAGCCGAGTGGCTAATCTGCAAGCTCGAACTAATCGTCCCCACACCCCAAAATAACGATTAGCCGAGTGGCTAATCGGAATGCTAACCACTGAGCCGGTGCAGGCACAGAAAAATGATCTACCTGCACAGAAACCGTGACACATGATGTCACAACTTTCTTCAGTTTCAAGCTTCTTTAAGAAACTACTCGGCGGCGAGGGCTGTATTTGAAGAAAGTTAGCGGTTTCGAGTTTTCCTTACGATGGCTGTTCTCGAAATTCCCTCGTGCACCCTAAACTTAATCTTATTTCTGAAAGGGCGCCCATGCGTGACTTCTCTTCCCCTTAACACTGTATTTTTATTATAATGAAACCCAGCCTTACCATTTTCGACTAACCTCATTAGAAGGTGAAGTGTCATTGAAGCACAAGTATAATTTAACCTCCAACACAGCATCGACAGACCACCGCATATTTTTGTGCTTATTGGCTTTCGAGTAAAGGTTAATCATTTGTTGGAGGAGGGGGGTTACATTAGACAAAAATTGGTTCCAGGTAGCGTGGACAGAGACTGCACTGATGAAATGGAGTTTAATTGATTATACTCACTCAAATGGATTTTTTCTTTGTATTCATCATCAGTCCATGGATAAAATGTACTGCTATTTTTTTTTTTTATGTATCACGAATATTTAGATAATGGGTTCATGGCAGTATTGCTGCTTTTTGTCTTCTCAGCTAATAATAAGTCAGTGCTATGAATGAGCTTTTGGTCTGTTATGCTTGAATAAAAATAAATGCCTGGAGACACAGGATTAGCATATGAGAAACACTACCCAACATAGCAATTGTGCCAATATAATTAGAAAGGTCAAGCACAATGCAGCTGAGAAATGTGTATGTGTGTGTGTGGCTGTGTGGGTATGAGTGTAAGGGGGGGGGGGGGGGTATTGTCTTACTGGACAAGAAATCAGAGGTTATGCTTGCTGTGTCATTGAGATACAGTAAATTAAGGATTTAGCGGTATTCACCCTTAATTGGAAGGATTATCATTATTATGGCATACACTACATCTTTCTACTCAAATGAAGGCTAAATTTTTATTGCAGAAAGTAAGTGACACTATATATTAAGGTCTGATTAATGTAACATAAATACATGTATTATTTGAACAATGATACTTATTTCAGTTTATGCCAACCATAGGACAAGGTGCACAGAATCAATTTGACCATTATGAAGTTAATTCTTGTTTAAGTTTGCATAATTCATTTATGAAAAAAAATACACTGCAATCAGTATTAGTACATTGTTGATAAATGAATAATGGGTCCATGTTTGATTTTGGGAAACTTTTTAAAGGGGTCATTTTGAGCATTCTTGCGATGAGAACATCTGTATCTGAACAGACCTAATAGAACTACAATTTCCACAATGCTCTTGCTGGGAGGCTGGTGATCAAACGAGCAAATTAGAAACTGGGTATGTCACAATAACTACAACAGAAAGGTTCTAACATCAGAAATATGGCAACCAGCAGACACTGACTTCATATTTGGCTCACAAAAAAATAGGGGGAAAAGTAGGGCTACGATCAAACCCAGGGATGGTATTAATATATGTGGAATAAATTTGCCCTTGAAGCATGTCCCACTCTTTTTAAATGGCTCTCTTTTTGGGACTGCCAAGAAAAGTGTGATTCTCTCATCTTTAAGGCTTTTTTGTTTTAGAAAAAGTCTGCGTAGAGACAGATTTTAATATATGCACACAAAGAGGGTTTTTAAGTTCTCACTGTGGGTATTCAGTATGACAGCTCTATTATGAAATGACTGCTTCACACAATAATCAAGTACACATTTTCTTTAAATATAGCAGAGCACAGAACACTTTTCAAACATTGCACTTCTGCTACAGACCCATTCCCTGAATTATGGGCACTCACTGAGAAGTTAGTACTTTGACATCACAGAGAGATCATTTGGCCGATCACCTTACGTAAACTTGAAAATGGAATGCGCACAACACTCAATGAACTCATTAGCAAACATGCATGCAAACATGCACCACTATCTTGTAGCTGTCTAGAACATTGTGAGGGGAGACTGATGGGACATTAAAAAAATAGCAGCTGTTGCAATGTTTCAGTATGCTTATGCGTAGCAATATCATTTGGTTTGCTGTATATCTAGTCTTTTCCATAGATATCCTTAAATTTTAGCTTTGGTACTATAAATATTCATCCTTCTTTTGCATTGGTGCTACAAACATTCCCTCATTTGAACTATTAGAAAGAAAAAGAAACAGAATTTCCCAAGACATTTAGTAAATATTAGCCAAAATGAGGCCTTATGGTATAATTTTAAGTGTCCATTATGAATCTGTGTTTTCAAAATGGAAGTCTGATAATCTAGAGGGACACAGACACAATAAACAAAGATTGTTTTCAGGGAGACGATAGCAGCTATCATTGAGGGGAAGTGGAGATTGTTCTTTCACTGAGGACGACTGCTCACCTGCATGCTGCTGGTGAGTGGCTACGGATCTCACATTGTAGTTACAGCAGCTTAGCAGATAGGGTAAAGGTAACTGTGCCATTGTGGACTAGTCAAAGTTATGGTGAGTCAATGACATAACCATGAATGTGCCTAGCAATGACAAGGCTATAGGGCCCAGTCTGTGCTCACGCCAAGCTTCTTTTCTCGCTGAACCACCCAGGACTTTAAAGGAACGTTTATTTATTACTGCACCGTGATATACTCATTGGCCGAGTAAGTGGTCAAAAGGCTTAACTGCAGTAGCATCATTTCACAATGGCAAAAATTAAAGTCAAAATCCAGCAGGGCCAGGAGGAGAGGTCTCCAGATTTTACGGTTTACTCCCGATTATAAAACGGCCCGATTGTAAAGGATAGTGGTTCAGTTTCTTCCAGGCGTTAAGCGCTGTTTTTGCCATGAGACAGTTGGAGTGCGCCGGTGTGTGCCAAGGAACACATTTTACAGACAGAAATAATGGTAATGTCACCTTTAAGCTGTGGCGGTTTTCCTGCTGTTAGTGGAGCCGCCGGGACCGTCTGAGGTTTCGTTCCCCGGGGATCTGATGTTCCCGAGCCTGTACCGGCAGGGCGAGCAGGAGCGGAGAGCAGCCAAACTCATTCCCCAAACTCCCCCGTGATTGACAGCATATGGCCTGCATTAAAATAAACCTATCCCTTAACAGCAGTGAATTTTTTAATTTTTTTATTTTGAGTCAAGACATTCAGAACCATCGGAAAAGCTCGAGATCACATCTGCGTGTGGACCTGCCTGGGGACGCGGCGGTCCACGCCGGTGGAAGGCTCGCACCTCGCGGCCGCCATTTTGACGTCATGAAGGACTGGGGCTGGCGGGAGAGGCACTACGGAGCCGTGAGCTAGCTGGGACGCTAACCAGGCCCTGGTGATTCAGCACAAAATGGACAGGCTTAGGAGAGCGGCAGGGCTGGACCCAGGTAATTGTCTAATTGAGGACCTAGTGGGAATGCGCCGAGCCACGAGCCGCTGTACAAATCAATTTGAATGACAAACTACCTTATTGGCGTCAGTGAACCCTGAAACTGTGTTTTCCCTGCATCTTTTAACCGCTTAAATACAATGTTAAGCCCTCCGTCTCCTGACCAGTCACTGTTGATACTTTCAATTTGCTCCCACGCCACTCAGACTAATAGGTTTGGATGAAGAAAATGCCAATATACTAATGAGACATGAAATACTACACCGTGTGCGCGCTGGTCTGAAGCCTGGTTTTGGCCTACTCTTCATTTTTGCTTTGCATTATTCTGCTGAATACTGTGTGAACATTTCACCACAATTTCACCACAAATCAGCAGGTTTCATTTCCCTGATAATTGCCTGAAATAATCTTAGTGCTTCTTAGCACTGGCCATTAAGGTGGTAAAGGTAGCATTTGAAATGCTGATGGATTTTCACAGTTAAAGTCCCCCTAGTTTAAAAATGAGCCAGTTTTCTCACAAGAGTTCTGAGATTTCTTGTGTGAAATCAAGAATGCTATACAGAGAAATAAAACAAAGAACCCCCTGCCCCCCTTTTTTTCCTTTAAAAGACAGGAAATTTTTTTCTGAAGTCACCTTGCTCAGGGGTGTGACTGAAACAGCCCCGTTTCAAATTTAAAGACCAGCTTTCTGGTTTTCTACCCCTGCACCACACTGACGCCATGTCATCGGATCAGCCGCCAATCGAAATCTATTCTTGTGGAGAGAATGACCTGGCGTCAGGAAATTGTTTTTAAAAAAAAACTCTTGAGGCTAACCTTTCCTTTACTCTGCAGTATATGCAGAATTTTAAAAATGCTTCTTTTTTTACGAAAACAGTTCCAGTCCACACAACATCAACTCGGAGGGAACAACCTTTCATATGCAGGCTGTGTTTGATTAAGGTAAACCTCAAACCAGTCCTGTCAGATCCATACAGGTTTCCTTAATGTCAGCCAAGCCACGGAGCAATATTCAAACAGACCGCAGCTCAAATTGTATGTCAGAGGAGAACACTTTAAAAACAAAAAAGCAAACAGAGTTGGTCACTTTTGGAAATAAATATCTTTTTTTCCCCTGTTTGGTAAGCGCCTCTCATATTTGGTTAGGAAGGCCTCCTTAGAGACTAATCTTGCACGCATGTTGCCAAACCAAGTGACTGCATTGCATGCTAATATACAAGTATATGTGAAACATTGATTGCATTACCAGTGTGTATTAATGCTAAATTAATATACTCATTCTATAGCATTTGTAATGCCACCACAACTAAAAGCTACACAGTGAAGTTAAATCTTTGATGTTGTCTTACATATCTAGTACAAAGAAATATTGTACAAAGACCCTTGAGGACTTGAATAGCTGACTGGTGCCAACAGTTATTTAAAACTGTCTTTTCCCATTGGCATGCTCTTATTCACAGAATCATAAACTCCTCTCCCCTCCCTATCTAAGCTGATAAAGACCGCCCCTGTCACAATAATTGCTTGACAGATTTATAATCCTCTCCCATCAGAATATGCACAGCCTGTCAACCGTTCCAGCAGGGAGTCGCTTAAAGAAAAAGAAAAAAATCTCAGTTCGCTCAGTTGTGTTAAATGTCATCTGTTTATTCCAGGCCGACGTTTGCATTCTGTTTGTAAGTGACAGTAAAGGTGATTGTGTCCTCAGCAGTGATTCAGTTCTCATCGGTTCCACAGGGGTGAGATTATCTCTTTCTGTGGCGATGTTTAGCGAGCTGCGCATTTGTCTCTGTCATTTCTCCGTGACAATTTTATTTTGCGCTCCACACGTTACACCCAGTTCAGCCTTTCACTTGAATGCAAGAGCTATAAAGCAGTTCACACTGCCTCGTAGCCGTACAGGATAATGCATTTGTAGATGGTGGGTAAACAGTGAGCTGTTTTTTTTTTTCCTGAAGTCAGTAAAGTGTATTTCCACAGTAAGTGTAACAGGTGCAACTGCAAATCACCCACAAACCAAACTGCATCCTAAATAATTTTATTTTAGTTAACATGTGCTTTAGCTGTGGGTGGATTATACTATGCTTTGGACAAAACAAACAATTAAACAGTTTAATACACTAAAAACAATCCCTTCCATATCAGATTATTAAAAAAATACATTGAAGGATTCTTAACCCTCAACACCAGGGGTGTCCGTCCTAATTCAAAAAAGACTAATGTGGGTGCAGGTTTCTGTTTTAGCTCAGCACTACAATACTTATTCAACTAATTAACAAATCATGGTCTTCAATCAAGTAGAATCAGGTGTCTTAGTGCAGGGCTCAAACAAAAAACACTTTTTGGATAAGACCGGACATGCCAGTTCTACACAGTGTAAAGAGAGTGGAAACTGTTATCCTTTATCCATCATACAATTTTACTACTACCACAATCTCCTGCCCAGCATTGCTGAAGAGGCAGAAAACACAACTGTGCACAAAACTAATCCAGCAAACACCAGGGGCATGTACATTTAAGACATTTAAAAATGTGAGAAAAGGGCTTCATAATGAAAATATCAGATATACACAGAATACTACGAAGAGCAGGGCAAATAGGGGATCTGCTGAAAAACAAAAAGATCACAAACTTCCTAACTACTCTCTCTGACTGTTACCCACAACACAATACCTGCTTAGCAAACTCAGGGAAAAAAAAACAGTAAAGGAAATCAAGAGAACGCAGAGACAGTCTTGAGCCGGGGTGGGTAATTTTGGTCCTCGAAGGCCAGTGTGTATGCAGGCTTCTGTTTCCACCAGTTACCCTGGTTAAATGACCTAATTTGGCTGGATACAGCAACATTGATTCACTTGATTAGATCACAGTAGAACATTTGATATAGGGACACAAGAATGGTCTTCGGTTGTCATTCATGCACTTGTCAAGAAATGTAGCTAAAAAGTAATTAAGGCCAGAAGTTGGCATGAAAACCAGAAACAGATATGGCCCTCATTGCCAAGCTCTTGGGCCTGTAGCACGAAGTGGGATTACTGAGTTAGCTGAATATGTGCACTGAGTAAAACACAAAACAGCTCTTTTAGGACGATTCTGGGTTTTACTACAGCTATCTGTGATACAGGCCCCAGAGGTGAAACCAAAAAAAAATAAATTACAAAGAACACTGATACACCAGCACCCTTGCACTGGTGATAAAGGAGGCAGCACAGGTGAGTCGAACAGGCAATCAGCACACCAGGTATAGAGTCAAAGAAAGGACATTTCAAGAAACAGTTGCAAGGATCACGTCAACATAACAAACATGCCCATTCCCAAGAGTCTGTACTAAAGCCCTCTGGATCTACTGTATAACAAAAAAGACACTGGATCACGTTCGCTCAGGAAAAATCAGAATTTAACACATTGCCTGTGAGATGTAATCTGTCAAAGTCTTGAAAATACTTTGCTGTATAACTGCAAACTGTACGCACGCAGGAAGGAGGAGTCTCTGTAACTGTGTCACACCCATATTTAGTCATTGAGAAGGTATAAAGCCAATAAAATGTGCCATAACATATCAGTCACTCAGCGGGGTCGTCCTGCTCAACAGTTTTCTGCTATTGTCGCATTGAGGCCGGTTAACTGTGGAAAGATCAAGCGCTACCCCTGGCCCCTCTTCACAGTAAAACGAAACCGCAAATTCCATATGCAGGGATCCTTTCCCCGGCAATATAAACATTAAGAAGGACCTTGTACTCCTGGCTCTGAAGGCCGGAAAATAACCCTCACTCCCTCATTTCATATCAAGGGTTTTTCCAAAAATAAAAATTGCTTTGGGTTAAACTGGCTACTCCGACAACAGTTAACAGCTAAGGTAAATAAAGGCAAACAAACAGCGTTTCCGTAGAGACGGGAGGGGAAGGCTTGGGCCTTCTCGTTTCGGAGAGAGTGCTGTGTACGCTCGGAGGAAGTGTGTGTACGCTCCGAGGGAGTGTGTGTACACTCCGAGGGTGTGGTCTGCTCCCAGAAGGCTTCCAAACCCCTCGTTTGAGAGCCCTCTCTGCCTGGGGAAGCTGTGGTTTGGAAAGGCAACAGCTGTTTAATTTTACTCCTGCAGTTTATTGCATTTGGCCGTCCTCACAAGAATCCCGAGTACAATTTTTGTCACTCGTGATTAGTGTCCCCTTTACCGCAAGATTTGATTACTTTGGATTGGGCTGTGTGCTCTTTTCCTCTCCTGTGATCAGGTAGGTGGAGTGAACCAACCTCCATGCTGCCTCGTAATGGATGGGACCCAAGCACATAATTACTGCAGGTACTTATTAAGCTTGAATGAGGACTTTAAGCCACTATTTATTTTTTCCATTCCTGAAATAACACTATGTATACGGCAGTTGCAAAATTAGCAAAAAAAAAAAAAAAAAAATGGCTGTCGGACAACCCAATAATTTGTTAATGACAAATTACACAATGAGGGTATCAAACGAACCAACGACGGTGTCATGCCTGACTGAAAATCATTCAGGTTTGTTCTATGTGAAAGTCGGATTGAGGGAAAGTAACCGCACCAAATCTCTACAAACCAGGCTTGTCCAGTAAGTACTTTCTGTGAATTGATGCGTAGAGCTGAGCTAAGCTAAACACTTTCTCCGGATAAAATTTTCCAAAACCGCAATGGCTGACACAATTAAATCTTATTTCAAGCTTCCATTAGACATTTATGTTGAATTATAACTAAGCCCGGAGTTCTGATAATTTTTCACTGACTAGCCGCAAGAATCTCTCACTCTGAGGGGTTAATGTAAGAGTCTGGCAGTACACAGGTCACTAAATGAAACAGTGGAGGGCATAAATGGAAAATGTACAGCAATGAAAAAAAATTATGAGCTTTAGTTTCAACAAAGTCTAACTCTATTGTTGAATTTCCAGTTAGTGGAATTCTGGAAATGCGATGTACATAATGTACTGTATCATTATACAACAGATTTTATTTTGTTTTCACATACATTAACACATTATGAAAGAACATACCTTTTTTCTGTCCAGAGAGAGAAAAAAAAACCCACCAGAGGCCAAATAAGTGAAATCCTGCAATTAAACACATAATGCATGCCAGAAGCACAATTTTAGAAACTGGGTTAGTGCTCATCACATATTTATACATATACCATGACATCTGCATCCATGTAGCCGGTTATCTTCCCCCTCAGATGGACTCATAATGCCAAGGGATAAATGCTTTTCTAAAGCTGGGTGATATTTTTGTTCAGTGTTTAGGATGCTTAGTGTAATCTGATTACGGATTGACTGAAAATGACCAGTTTGTGGTCGAGGGCGGGGGAGATAAGTATGTTTGTTTCATAAGATGGGGTACAGGTACGTGTGCCCGTCCCACTGGTTTGGCATAAACCTCTCGTCTATGGATGAAGGAGCGAATCTGTAATTAGGTTAGTACCTCAGTGCGGCCTACTACATCTTCTTGGGGCCACAGCTACAAAATCCTGTTCTGGGGAAGAAGGAAATAAGAGATGTTTTGAATATAAACAGATGCCTGTTTTTTCCCCCTAAGCTACAGGGGAAACGGTCTGTTGTTGCAATTTTAAGGAGCCAAAGGGATAAAACTCTGACTAAGTCGTCGTAATACCACGAAAGGCAGCAAATCCCACCCCCGACCAAAACTGCTTTTTGGAGCAGATGCTGTTTTTATAAAAAAAGGAACAAAAAGATCAACGAGGGGTCAGATTTGTTTCTAATTCGAACCCGTGAAGAGTTAAGAGTCTCATGGAGATGAGGTCAGGTGCCCTCACCGAGCTTCCCGGGTCACTGCCTCGCTGTGTACCAGGAACACGGGGCTAACCGAGGTCGCACGGATTTAGGAGCGGGAGCAGAGAGACGCACCTGTACAAATGGCACCATCTCCTGTTCTATGCTCAGCAGGCATTTGGAGTGGATTGTGTGATCGAGTATCCTCACACCCCGACTCTCAGTACAGGTACATAGGGGAAAAGAATGAGGAACATCCCCACCCGCTGTACTGAAAACCTCGCAAATAAAGACGAAATGCCAGTGTGTGAAATGATGTCCTCTTTTGTCATGTAATCGTCAAGCGAAATAAATAAGTAAATACATAAATAAATATGTTCTCCCTCACCATATGGGGAACTGAGGCTGCCTTTTCCACAGACCTGACACCAGGACCTTAACTGAATCAGAAAAGATAGACTTGCTGGCAGAGAGAACCTGCAGCAGTTTCAAATTATACATTGCCTGTGTAACAGAGGCTCAAAATTATAGGACAGACACCGCTACGGACAGCGTATAATTTAAACACTACCAAAAAATATGCACTGCACAGGAATGCGAGTTCTCTCGACTTCAAACAATTCACATGCGACACGCTATAATTTTGCATTTCCAAGGAAATGTTTATATTACCCTTAAACCAATATTGTTCAGCCATCTCGTGTTTTACGAAACAATATCTTGTTGTCGTGCCCCACCCTATATCATAGATATGTATTTATATGTATATTATGTATAAATATGGACCAAAGATTATGCTTTATGCTTAAAAGCCGCACTGCTACAAGATGTAAAATGCCAACATCTCAGCCAGGATATATTAAAGATTCGTCTTAAACTCGGTGTTCACTTATTTTTATTTGAAACCTTCTGAGAGAATGTTACATCAGCTCCAAAGCACTCAAATTCAGGTGAAAGCGGGTTAAAGCTCCTTATAAGGGAATGTGTGTCTCTGGCAATCTTAATCTCTGGAAATGGATGAGATTAAAACCGCTTCGTCTCAGTCACTGTGATGCTGACGTGCTGCGTCGTTTTTGGAGCTACACGGATGTACACGTGTAACCGAGGAGTCACCACCGTCGCGAATGACTACTTCTGATGTCCCAAATAAGAGACGCCTGCACATAAGCGAGGGTATGGGGGCCCCGCAGGCCCCATTGACCGCTAACCTGATTTTACAACTGCATACAAACAAAGAGGTCTGATTGGTCATATTGTTTTAATTATTATTTTTTCTTTATTATTTTGAGACGGCCGGGTGGGGGCATGTGGACTTACAGAAGTAAATACAATGACCTGTCAATCATCCTCATCGTCAGACTAGTGCTTTTTTTGTTTGCATTTTAAAATCATAATTATATTTACAAGCATAAATGCTGAAACATCAACAAATAATGAACTTTCCACAAATCCCCCGTGTACCGAACTTCCTCTCGGGAACAAGCAATATTGTTTTACATGGAGGCATGAAGGCCGGGTCAGTGGAAAGGCAAAAGCGATAAGTAAATTCCTCAGGAAATCAATATATAATGAGCATGTTTGCCTGCGGTCCCCAATACATCTGCCACACACGTTAAAAAAAAAAGCATACAAAAAAACATGGCTTTTCATAACAAAAAAAAGCAAGCTAGCTTAATCTGTGTGCTCATGACTTTCTGCTTAATTTATGTTTCAGCATTGAAAGCATGTTTAAATAATTTTGGGGCTTGGAAGAGTTCCAGAACTAAAATGGCAGTTGAGGTTCTTTTTTTTCCTGATGAAAATCACTTAACCTCTAAGCTTCCACTGTAATCCTTTGATTCCTCGGGACTTCAGTTATTTAAAGACACAATCCAAGGAGTCGTGTAGTGTCTGACAGGTTAGCATTGAGACCCTCACAGGTAGTGAGCATTACATTCATTTGGACAATTTGGAGTACAGCATGATACAGCAAATCAAACAAACTGGTGTGTGTGTGCAAAACGGCTGCACACACATGGGTATGTACTGAGAAACCCTGTCTCACCTTTCACATCATTGTTAAAGGTGTACCACCTCCTTATCGAGCCACTGAAGATCAGTCCCCAGCAAAAGAATGCACCGGCATGGGCACAATTACATTTAATCGCATGTAGCATGCACATTGATTTACATAAAATCCATTTAGACATCTGGATATTTGCTGAAGCAATTCAGGTTAAGTACCTTGTCAAAGGTACAACAGCAGTGCCCCATCTGGGAATCAAACCTGCAACCTATGAGTAACAAATCCAGTAATTATGCTACATTACCGCCCGCTTCACATAGAGACAGAAGTCAACGGGAGGCCTGAGAAATCCTGACCAAGTGAGTAGGGTCAGCCACTTCCAGCTCACAAGCGCTCAGCAAGTCCATTTTCTACTGTAGTAATACAACAGAAAAAAAGATGATTTTGTCTCCTATGAAAGGGTCAGCTCTGCCCTTTTTTGTGCTTTCATTAAATATTTCCCTTGGCAGAGATGAAGGCCGAGCTTTTAATTAATTAAAAAAACGCCTGAAAGTGCAATTAAGCTGGTGACCCAGATTTGCATATGGAACAGATCTTTACCGCGGTCACCCCCACGGGCATCGGCACCCACCCCCACCGCCTCGGCCGCACCCCAGTGGGGATAGTCAGGAGGGAAAGGACTCGCCACGGGCTTGACCCATGCCCCGTTCCTGGACCCCGGCTTTGATTCCGAGCGCACGCGATTCTGACGACCGAGGCTGTGTTTCCACTGGAAAGTAACGCATCGTTCATCTACAATGGTCGCAGTTATGGTCGCAATAGAAAACAGAAGAATGGCAGCCAGCATTCTTATTGCAGAGTCAGCAGATCTTTCATGTCTTTGTGCTTGCTTTACACGGAATTTCAGTGTTTACTTTTCGTTCCATGGATTAAGTGAGCGATAGCAATTTGTATATTTGATGCTAAATATTTGCACTCGCTTGCAAGTGGAGGCAATTGATAAATATATCTCCTGTTCTTTTCGCTTCTCTGTGATCTACATTTCATTAACATTGATAACCATAAACAACCAGACTTGTCTATTCCTTGTAGTGTTTCATTGAAGAGAACACATCCACTTTCTGTCTTTCTTTGTGTCCTAAAAGGAGACAGATCATGCTTTGGGAAGGTATGGCAAAGGGAGGGAAAATAAATGAGCCCTTTACGGAAGAGTACGGTTTCCAGCATTCCGCAAAAAGAACTACCCTGGGAACTGAGAGTCCGTTTATATGCGTTTATGGAGAACCGAAGAAATACTACCTCCACCCACCATCATCTCTCCTGTACTGGGGATTATTACCTCCTCTGCCAAAACCATTTTAGGAAGGAGAGCGAGAGAGAGAAAGAAAGAACAAGAGAAAGAGGGAGAGGGGGCACGCAATCAAATGGGGGGGGGGGTTCGGGGCACCTTAACAGGACAGCTGTTCTCTCCCTGGTATGTTTTATGAGTAAATGAGTAAACCTGCCCAACTTTTCCTTTTTTTTAAACGTATTATTTGCTCCCTAGCGGACTGTGGTCGTTCTCTGTGTTGTCATGTAAGACCCCGCACAGGAATTCCAGGTTCAGGTGTGGAATAGCCATTAAGCATCGCTGTTCACATCAGTGCACGCAAGTTACACTTTTTCGTACAGCTGTTCGGTATTACAAATCCTTGACAGCCTGCACTGCATGATGAATATCTGAAGGAGATTTTTTTAAAGTGCTACTTATAATAACAAATGAAAAAGTCGCCTCTTTTACTCTTTTCTTGGACCCTGATCCTCCACTTCTACACAATTTCATGCATTTGTGTATTCTTGTGGGTCCCTTTTGGATACTGCTTCCCTGAATATTACATATACAGCTATTCTCAAAGCCTATAGCGACTCAAAATCGTATTTTTCATATATATGGCCATTCGTTTCCATATATTCTTTTTTTTTATTGAATACTCATCTGGGCTCATTCTAAACATGAAATTCATGTCATATTCCTTAACTTCTCATGAGAAAAATAATGAATAAAATATAAAATTAAAAATGCATATTGGTGTGCAGTGGTATTTCAAAGCAGTGTGTAATGGCATGCTATACCGTATACATTCAAAACCATCATGTCATACAGTGTTTATCATGGCTGCAAACAGATGAGGCATGAATCCCTCTAACTGCTAAAAAATATCCTAATTAAAAAAATAATAATTAAAAGGTGGTTTTGATTTCCAGTTGATTATGGGGCTTGGGAATTTTTTGGAATGCGGCGGTAACTCTATCCTTTCATCAGCTTTTACATACATTTGAACATTTTTTAATGAATTCATGCATATGGTATACCTTCAGTTTCACTTGGCTCACCATACTTAGGATGGAAATTCTGAGAGATGTCAGATTTAGGGGTGTGTTTTTTTATTTTTTTTATTTTTTAAACAAGTAATGCAGCAATGGGTTAGTAAAACAAATCCAGTCTCTGCATTTCCCTTTTAAGGGGGTGGGAAATGGCGGTGTCTCATGTGGCGTAGCCCGTAGAGCGCTTTCCATATGCTCATTGCGAGCCGCAACGTCGGCGGCGGTTCGAGTCCGACCGCCGACCTTTGTCGCATGTCTCTCCCTCTCTCTCCTCCTAGTTTTTCCTGTCTCTCTGCACTGATCTGTCAAAATTATAAAGCTGACCCCCCCATTTAATTCTGCTAGTTTGTTTTATTATTTCACAGGAAGCTCTGCAGTTAAATGTTTAAAGCAGAGCTGCCCAACACTGTTCCTGGAGCTCTATCGTCCTGTAGGTTTTGATTTCAACCCTAATTTGGCACACCAGATTCCACTAATCAGCAGCTGAACCAGATCTCTAGCTGTTGGATGAGGTGTGATTTGTTAGGGTTGGAGAGAAAACCTGCATGTTTGAATTTATTGAACTTTTATAATCTCAGAAGATTATGAAAACTTTTATAAGCTGAGACTTTCTTGAGAACAAAATATGGTCCCCCACCCATTAAAAAAAATTAAGTCATCACATTATTCCATGTGTTAATTTCTTTCGATTCTCCTGATAGGCTGACCTTTAATTATCGATGACTGAAAAAAAAACTACATATTGAGTTTCTTGGTATGTCATTGTAATGTAACTTGCTGCATCAGTGGCAACATTTAACACACTGTATACCTGATTGTAGTCATTGAAATAAGCATCATGAATGTGCTTATGAAGCCGATACATACTGCTTATGAGTTATGTTGCACTTATGAATAACGGTTCACAAACAGTGCTGCAATGTTGATTAATTTATCAACGACTGACAAAATTCCTCAGTTAAATCTACACAGTAAATAGTGTATATTTGAGCCATTTTGGAGTCATGTGCACCCTATTGGAGTCAAATTAACACTGGGCATTTATAATGTGACAAGAACATGAAGACACCAGCTATTTTTCTGAAAAATCTATTAAATTAAAAAAAAAATAATAACCCTTTATGTAAATAATAATTTACATTTAAAAAAATGATCAATGTCACTCACCAGAGAAAGTAAACCCTTTTAAGCAGACTAGTGCTTAAAGGTTTTTTTCCTGAGTTTAGAGAGAATGGCCACTCTGAGCATTTTTTTATTTATTAATTTTTTTTTTTTTGTCAGAGTCTGACAAATGACAATGTGCTATTAGAAAATGCAATGCCCGCACACTACATTACATTTTATAATAAATAGCTGTATAGTGACATCATCACACAAAACTGCTTAAACAGTACATTTTGGACCAGATAGTATATTTTGCATTCCTTTTTCATGCTTACTAAACATCAAGTGATGAAAAATATAAATGTTCCGCCTTGGTTGGAATTATTAGGGCGTGCATCGAGGGGATAAACCATGATTCAAGAGGGAAAATCCACCGTTTCCTTTTTTAATACCTACCTCAGTGTGAGTAATCACATCCAGATGTTTCCAAAGTACAATATACTTCACTCACCCAGCCTCTGGTTTCTCCAACAATGACTTAAGGTCAGTGGCATCAAGTTCACTGACACTGCTGAAGTGTGCATCTGATACCTTTTTCCATATCATTTGTCAACATAAGGAGTCGTTGACTTTTTAATTTAAAATAAATATTTGCGTATTTAAAATGGGGAATCCATCTTCGAATCTGCGATTTTCCTCCCCCCCGGAAGAGCTTCTAGAATTCAGTGATTCCCACAGAAGGTGAAGTTTAAAGGAGGACTGTTTTTGTTTCAGCAACAATAGATTTGTTACCACAGATATAGACTAAGAGGATTCAGTTTAATAATGATCATATAACAATGGCTGACCTTGAATGAATCACAAGCAGAGATATGCTATGAAAGTGCACCTTAACATTACACGTTCATGACTGCATAGTAAAAAAGTTAAAACCACTGTTCATAACTTCACCTTACAACAATCATTTACAGTGAATTATATCTGCAAAAAAGATGTGTTAAGAACTTCTAAGAAAGAATTGTATTGGGGAAGGGAATTATGTGGGTTCAAACCTTGTGTAAGTCACACCACACACCCTGGAACACAGGACTTGACCTGTACATCGTGAGAAATTATGCAACTGTATCAAATCAAAATACGGAGGATGTGTGCTATGCACGGAAAGTTACCCAGAATAATAACATCTGCTTAGAAAAAATGGTGGACAGGAAGAACATTCTCTCCCACTGGAATGAGGTTTACAAGATGAGCCACACATCCTGCCCAAATTACCAGGAACACAGAGTCTCTAGGTGAATTAGTCCTGCACTGAAGCCCCTACTAACACATACTATGCAACAGCATCCTCCACCAAAGGAGTTTAAATACATCAAAGTCAAACTTTCTTTAAGGTAAAAGTTCCAACCTCTAAGATTGGATGAATTACCTCCTGTAATCTTTCAGGATTGCACACCCTTGTCAATATTGTGACCACTGTAAATATTAAATACATTTATTGTGGAAAATAGCCATTATGGTCTTTTATAGATCAGTGACATCATGGCTGATCTCATCCATAGTAGGCGCTGGTTAAAGGTTAAAGTTCATTGAGGTGGGCGGTCTCAGCCCCCCGGTGAACATTTTATGGGATATTCAGATGAAAAGGTTCAGGAGCCCCTGCTTTAAAGTACTGTGGAAGATGAAGCTGAAGAGTTTCAGTGTAGCATGCTACAAATGTGCTGGCAAATATGAATCTGGGCAAACTCTGCAATGAGCTGTAGGGACTGCATCCACGGTGTCCTAATAAGCTCATTAGTTATTTATGACCGTAAACCTGAAATAAACATGTCCATCACAGCTCCCGTCTCTCTGTAGCGTGTGGCCTCTCTGTTTACCCCCGGAGTTTTTCATGTTCTGTCTCTGATGTACAAAAGCAGGGAGGAAAAGGAGGGAAGAAACCACCATACATATTTGTGTGTATCAAAATAATATAAAAGAGAATATGTGTGTTCAATATCCAGAGTTGTACGCATCACTAGAAATAAATATTTGCACCATTGGACTTTGAAACCCAGAGTTTGTGTGAAATCCACTTATTGGCTTGTGTTATGAAAGCAGAGTTTGGTAAAGTGTTTAAGGTAATAGCAGGCTAATACAATATTCACTTTAATACTTCACAGGGCATAGGAAAGTCCCTCTGAATCCACAGTTCCCACAGCTCCGTATATTCAAATAGTTGCTCTTTGAGTTTATTCGTTCTGATTATTAGAGGTGTTGCGGTTAAAGCGTGTTTATGAATGACCTCATCTCACAGAACATGATGAAGGACGAGAGCAACAAACATGTTGACTCCACACAGTGCGTTGAAACTCTCGGAGTTCTTAAAACAGCAGGTACAGAAAGTCGTTTAAATATTTTACTACCCTCGCTGGGAATACTCAAAGCAGATATACCAATCGACTTTGAGCATCTTTAAAAAGAGAGGGAGAGATAGAGAGAAAGAAACGTAGATGAACTGAACATCTCCGTGACATTGGCGAGAAGTTGATTAGTTTCTCTGGGCCCAGAACTCAACTTCTAAGAAGACCCATCCTTTCTTCTGCCACTCCTGCCCACTGAACCCCCGCAGGCCACTGGGGGGGAATAAAGCGTGTAGCGCTTCCAGTGATGTAACGAGCAGGCCTTTGGTGTGCCGTACGGCGTGGGAGCGCAGGACTGGGGCCTTGGGGTGGGCGGTGGAAGGCTGGGGGTGGGGGGGGGGGGGGTGGTACGCTCTGGGATGTAATGAAAAGCAGGCCACACCAGTTTCCTTTCAACAGCTGAGTACCTACGGACCATTATTTCCTGCTCTCCGCGCACGGTAGGCCACAGTGAGAAAGTCCCGGGTCAGAGCCAGGAAGCTTCCCTGTGGAGTCCGCAGACCGTAATGGCTTGAGAAAGCGGAGCAGAGTGGATTAACCCTCCCCGCCCCCCGCGTGGCGGGGTTTAAAGGCCGTCGTTTCCTGCATGTGTAAGGGCCATCACAGGCTGGAGTCCAGCGCAACGATGGCGCACATCTGACTGCCAATGAGAAGTTGGTAGAGAGGAAATATATTCTCAGCAAAGTTTAACAGTGTGTTGAGTAGCCACACACAAAGTTTTATGAAAACCTTTGTGGAACACTGAACAGGATTCCTTATTCTTTTTCAGGTGTCCATATGCAACTGCTAATTTAAAATAATTCATAAACATTAACAGCAACTTATTACAATGGACGTATTACAATGAAATATAAAAAAAAACATTAATCTATCATAATGACATTTACTGTAATGTGAACTGTATCAATAGACTAGCTAGGAATTATGGGGGGGTGGGGGGGGGGGGGTGGTGGCTAGGTGTGCCTGAAATAAACAAACATGAATGCATATTAAGTAGCTTTATGAATGTTCCAGAAAAGTTATTAATGTTATTGTGTATTTAAATATAGCATTATAAAGCTTGTATGCAAAAAAATAGTATATCTAAGGGACCTCCAAAGATAACAGATCAGGACAAAGTGTTGTCCAGCACTATTGCTTTATTACTTGACCTGTTTCTTTACCAAGTTCACCTGTTTCCACATGCATTTTTTCTCTCAACGGTGGGGCCTCATGAGCAGCTGGTGAGAAGGTATGCAGACTTTTACAACCCCTTGACAAGCGCGGTCTAAACAATTTAAAATATAGAAATTTTATCCGGCAGGTTTAGAGGCCGTCGCTTATTGGCATACATTATTATCATTAGATGCGCTGTTTGGGCATAAAAAAAGATAATTACTGGAGCTGCAATTTATTTATTCAATTCCCTCTCTTGGCCGCCTTTTATTTTCCTGAAGAACAGAACAGCCTTCAGGAGTACCTGGAATCCTGTTCAGTCAAAAGCTTTGGGAAACCAGCGGTAATTGGGGCCTAATTTGCCCTGGGTATAATAAAATGAAATGCGGACTAGGATTCAATTTGCTCGGCTTTGAGGAGCATCCTTTGCCAAGCTAATGTGTGAAGATAAGGCTCCCTCCAAGGTAGCTTTCATGAGAGCGATTCGGGGCACCTCTCACAATATTATCTATCCAACTGACGTGGGGATCAAACGCAATTTGAGTGCGTTACAATAATTGTCTCTCGGGGCACTTTTGTAGCCGCACTTGGCGGAAAAGGTTGGATAACACTTCCCGCATAAAATTATTTAACCCTCACCTCTACCAAAGCATTGCCATTAAGCCGTTGAGTAGCCGTGTGTGAGAGCCACTGCTTGTGGAATGACAGTAGACGCTGGGGATACTGTGCTGTAGGAGCCGATTGATGCTACTGTAACAGCAGAAAGCCCACCTGTGCCTGTCTGTGGGAATGATGTCATCCTTAAATATTTACAGTCAAATGGAATAAAAACACATTTCTACCAGCTCTGGTTCGGGAAGTGTAAGGGCTTTCACACAAGTACATACTCATGCAGACAGCCAAGCCAACAAACAGCATGCGCAAGCCTAACACTGCTGTTTATGCTATTTATTTTACAAATCTATTAATGTTCTCGGTTTTATTAACATTTTTATTTTCAGCACATAAATTTTTATGGCTATGGGCTACGTGTCACTGAAAAACAGCTCTTTGGACCAAGTAGGTCCCTAATCTAACCCCACTCTCTCTCTAAAAAAAAAAGAGAATTGTGAAACTTGGGTAAAATGAAAGGGTTATAGGGGCAGCCAGCTACTTAATCATGGCGCGAAATTCAATTTAATCTCCGTTTCACTGTCATATGAAGTAAATAAATATATAAATAAATAAGGACGAAAATAAATTTGACCAAAAAATTGTAATGCTGCTGCAGGGGACAGGCTAATGAACGGAGAACAGGAGCGCTTTTTATTCCTGGAGTCCTCCCCCGTACGGGTCATTTGGAATTCATTTGTCTCCGTCCTGGACTGCATGTTAGAGGGGGGAAAAACACAAGTGCCTGGGATCTTAAGAAGGAATGTAACAGGGCATGGGAATGGCGGTGTCCCGGTATTCGCCGGAGTACTTTGGCTCAGCTTAAAGCGCTGGAGCACCCTTAGACCCCAGAAGGCTGCCGCTAGCAGGCTACCTATTGGCGCGCGTGGGCTTGAGAAAAAAGTTGCGTGGGTTAATTATTTATTTGTGTTTGGCCATGCAAAATCTGGGTTCCTGCCACCCCCCACCCCCCTCTCCACCTCCACAGTTCTCCAAATGGGAGGGTCTGTGAACTAACCTCAGACCTCTGACGGCAGAACGTTAGCGCTGGGATTTATTTCACTCGCTGGTAGGGCTGCAGCTGACAAGGCCCTTTGTCAGGAAGGAGTGCTCACAGTTCCCATGGATAAACTGGAGAGGCTACGCTCTCAGATGAAGAACTGACATTACGCACTCTCTCTCTCTCTCTCTCCTTCTCTCTCTTCTCTCCTCTGTCGCCCTCTAATTCTCTCTCTCATTCTACCCTTCTTCTCTCTCCTCTCACCCCCTTTCTTCCTGCCTTCCCTCCTCTCACTCTCATTTTATCTCACCCTCTCATTCTCTCTCTTCTCTTACCTCACCCTCTCATTTTCTCTCACATACGCCCACACACGCAAATGCACGAACACCAACACTGACACCACAAACCGCAAACGTGACTGTAAATGTGAAGACATACGTTTCCACTATTGCGCATTGAACTTGTGAGCTAATTAATGATACCAATGCTGTTATGAAGGCTGCTGATTGCGTGATTGTGTATTATGTGTCTAAAATTCTTACACGCCTGTCGCTATTGTTAGTCACAGCTCCTGTACATCCACCAAAACTGGGAAAATCATATCTTAATGTTTGTTAGCAAACAGTTTCAAACCATTTACTGTAGACATAGCATCCAAAAAAAGTAGCAGAACATATTGAATGCTTCCTCGATGGCTTTTCTATCACTTATTAGTACATTCTTATTATTTCAGAAGGTTATCACTGTCAAAACACAGGTACACGAGTCAACAAGTTTAAGAATAAATAATCTGACATAAAGAATGAATATGAAATAACACAAGATGTGCTATACCTGCTTTGCAAATGGTATAAAAACTAAAGCACAAACAAGTTCATGTTTATTTTGGAGCACATATAAAAAACACATTTAGTCCCATGCAACGCTCATCACTGAACTATGTCTTGAACGGCAATTATTGCAGTTGGTACTTTGAATATGCAAATTAGCTTCAATATTAATCTGAAACAACAGTATTTAAAAATGCATGTTCAGAGAGCGAATGTGGAATGCTAAAAAGAAAAATTCCAGATGGAAAACTAAAATTAACAAATGAGTCTGATACATATAATGTGTTTCAACCAAAAGTTAATTAACAGACTGTTAATTGAATACAAGGGCTATAATTGTTGCTTTAACAGCACAAACATACACTTCCTCAAATGTTATTAAAGCATTTTCTGTTGCACCTATTAGAGATTCTTGTCTCCAAGTTAATTTCATTATGCTAACGAGCTCTCGTCCTTATAGAACCTACGCTTTGATCCATGTTAATTGTCATGATCTTCAAAGACAAAGTCGCCACTTGCTTTAAACGAATTTCACATTTTTTAAAGAATCATATGGAAATGAGGGGGAAGTAATTAAATTTGTATGATGTGTCTCCGTATTTTTCACAAGGGGGAAGTCTACGGCTCGGGCTGGATTTCGTTTCAACATTTAACTGGGGAAAAGCGAGAGAGGCGAAGAAACAGTCAGATGCGAAAGATTAAAGAAACCATGAAACCAAGACTTAATTCATGCTGATAAACTTTACTGTGTATTATCCTCCTTTGTGTTCCCACCATGATATCATTGCACTGGTGGTGGGGGGGGGGGGGGGGGGCGAGGTTGTCCTACTGAAAACTTCCTCTTCAGTTCCCTTCTTTTTCAGCTCCCCCCCCCTACACTTTTGCATTTCCTGTTTGGCTGTAAGAGGAGAGACGACCCAAATAACATCCAAACCTGCAGGAGATTGAAAAGTAGAGCTCACGACAAAGATGGAAAAAAAAAAAAAAAAAAAAACACCCACACTTTGTCCTACATTTATTTAAAAAAAGAAATCTGCAAATCATACACTGAAGCCAGTATTTAAAAAAAGACGAAAAAAAAAAGAAAAAACACTGGCCTAAGGGGTGCCAAAGTAATCAAAAAACGGCTCCGCGAGCATGTTTATTTAGACAATAAGCATCTGGAGCTTTGGATGTTCTCAACATAAAAAGGGATGAAGAGACAGCTTTGGGTTCCGCAGGGTAATGTCACAGTGGCCAGGCAAGATTGCGGGAGGTCATTGTGTCCCGAAGCCTTGCCAATGACCCCTAACCTTGACCCACAGGTAATTACTTGTTCAGAAGAGGATGGGATTGTATCTCACTTGTTTTCCTGAAGCCCTGGGGCCTCTGGGAAAGACCGTGGCCATCCCCCAGGGACCAGCTTGTCCACTTAACTCAATCGCAATTTCCGTTTGTTCTGCTACATGCAGAAAACTCCCTCCGTGTAACAGACAAGTCCATATCAAGCTCGGAATCTTCTGGAAGGCTCCAATGCAGTTGTCAGGACACATTAAGCTCCCACAAAATCAAACTGGTCATTTTCTTCCCAGACAGAGAAGTAATTGCCCTGTACTCAAAAGAGCACCTTACTTGTTAACACTTACTGGCTACATTGTTTTTGTAACTCATGTTAACCATTTGTCCAGTTACACTGAATGGAAATTTCATACAATCTTAAGTTTCTGGAAATCCTATATTAGAAATCAGCTTTAGAAAAAGGAAAGAAAAAAATAATAGTTTCTTCTTTTTTCATACTCTTTAGCTTATCTACCTGAAGCACCATCCTCATGTTCCATTGAACAGGCACATTACTAGCAGCAATTGTGGTGCTTTCGCAAAGCTATATCACTTAATTAAACAGGTAACAAACGAATACACAGAAAAGCCCTCTCTCAGCATGACCCTGACCCTCTTGACTGCGACATAATGCCTGCAGCACACTAATAGTGCTTTTTCACTCTCTCCGACTGAACACGTGAAGCACTTCTATTAAATCAAGTGTTGCCCTTTTATTTTTTTTCATTATTTTTTCTCATGCCATTGCAACGTTTTGGCTTCCCGTGATGCCCTTGCTGTTGACATTTCTTGCGTGTGAATTACTTTAGGTCTGCAATGTTTGATCACATAGGTGAACGCTGTGCAGATTATACTTACCTTTTAAATCTGGCATTAAATAAAAAAGCCTCTTATGTGCTAAAATGAAAATCCTTTCTGTCCGTTTGAGTGCTTAGGCAGCTGGCCAAATGCGGTCAGGTAATAGAGCATGGGCAAGTACCCCCCAGGATGCACTGAAACATTATCACTGCACATCTATTCAGGGCCGCCCAGTCCTGTTCCTGGAGATCTACCATCCTGAAGGTTTTCATTTAAACCCTATTTGGGCACACCTGAGTCTACTAATGAGCAGCTCAATGATATTTATATCTCAGGGCTGGCCAACCCTGTTTCTAGAGATCTACCATCCAGTAGGTTTTCAGTCCAACCCTCCAACAAAGCACAGATCATTTCAACAGCTATACATTACATTACAGGCATTTAGCAGACGCTCTTATCCAGAGCAACTTACATAACTTTTACATAGCATTTTACATTGTATCCATTTATGCAGCTGGATATATACTGAAGCAATTCCAGTTAAGTACCTTGCTCAAGGGTACAACGGCAGTGTCCGTCGAACCTGCGACCTTTCGGTTACAAGCCCAGTTCCTTACCCACTGTGCTACACTCCGTCTATAGACATACCAAGACTACTAGGAGAATGCAGTTTAGAAATGTTTATGCAAAGGTACAGTAAAAATCTCTCTTCATTTCCTGTCTCCTTCTATGGTGTTTAGTGAACCCTTCCCTTCCTGAACCTCTTTAGAATTTGGTATGTTGATACTATGTTCATTCTAATGTAAAATTATATTTTTGCCCTCAACCTTATTTGTATTTAAACGTAAATAAATAAATACCCTAAGTACTTTATTATTGGAATAAAGGGCTAGTTAAAAGTAAATGACTTTAAGCAGAATCATCTCCCTTTCCTTCATGTGGCTTGAAATCCTGACCCCATGCCTGCATTTTAAAGGTGATATGAACGCTGTTAGATAAGCAACAGCATGAAAGGATGTTGTGGCAACAGGAAATGACATCAGATCACTTTTTCCCCATTAAGGAAATACTATGATGCAAAAATCACTTACTTTGTTTGTTACACCCAGGAAGGATATTATGGCTTCAAAGCTCCCGAGAAGCTCGAATGGTTGACGACTGCACGTACAACAAGACAGACTGTGTACCAGTTGGCTTTGTTGAGGTTTTAAAACGGGGGACCTGGTGGTTTTAAGCGCTTACAGACTTGCACAAAAAGTATAACTTGATCTATAAAGAGTGTGTGTGGTAAATTAGAGAAGGGGATAGTGATCTAAGAACTCTGATTGGATTTGAAGGCACCAGGGGAAGCTTTCCAGGATGGGCACAGGGACCCCGCCCAACACACATACCACCCACCACCACCCCCGCACCATGCCTTTCCTCTAAAACAGCGTCAGGAAGTGCACTTACAAAATATCAACAGCCCAGAGCTAAACTAAGCTCTTTTGACAGTCTCTTTTTTTCATGTGACATCCATTGCCTGTGTTCACATACAGTAATGTTAACAGATTCAAAGACTGAGACTTAATTTGCTAATGTATGATACTGCTGGAGACATGTTTGGTGTGATGAGGGTGGTTAGGTGTTAGCGGGCTCAGCTAAAGGTATTGTATTCAGGGCTGTAATGTATTCAGTTAAGAGCATTAACTGTGTCAGAAGAAAATTATGACATCTATAATTTCACATTATACACAGCAATAAAAAAACAGAAATGTAAAAGAATGCTCCAGTATTGCTTATGCACAATAAATTTGACATAACTTGTATACGAATACAAATCATGAAAAACATTTAATACTGGTAAAAAACACAAATAAATAAATAAATAAACCAGGAATTATTAAACTATCATATGTAAATTTCTTATTTAATAGCCCTTTTCACAGTCACAAATCTTCTCTGTCATTTGTACAGGGCCATATATCAGACTCCCCCCCCCCCCCCCCCCAACAATCTATAATATAGAGATTGTTACAAGTCCCTGTAGTTCCCCTCAAACCTTTTTGCGATGCTCCACACATTTCCTGTATTGTCATTGTAAAAAAAAGCTAGACAAAAAAAAATAACTTTTTGTACTGTGAGGATATTTCCACCCACTCCTAGTGACATCAGGCCTCTCCCCCATCCCCCCTTCTCTCTCGAATAATTATGTAAGAAATGCAGCATAAGTACCTCATTGGGGTCACAACCCTAAAATATACAAGAGGGAGAAGGGAGGAAGAGGGAGAGGGAGTGTGTGTGAAAAGGGAAGGAGAGGGGTAAAGTAAGTGAGAGAGGGAGAGAGATGGAGAGAGTATGTGAATAAGAGAAAGAGAAAGAAGGATAGGACAGGATGCAGAAGATAGAAGAGGAGAGGGGTGAGAAAGAGGGAGGGAGGAAAAGGGGAGGGCGGGAGACAGAAATCAGTGGAAATGTGCTGTCCAAATTCACTTTTGGCAGTTTGTTACTTGGATTCCCACAGATTTATGTCACCACACCCACAGTGTAATAAAAGTCTTTACTTGTCCCATAGTATTCTTTTTTTATTGGTTTCTCTTCTTCACTATGTATTCTCGAGAGAGCATCTGACATGGAGAGATGTATACCAAAGTCATCCAGATGTTATCACTGTCAGTACAGCTTGTTTTTTACTTACACACTCTCTCTTTCTCTCGCTGCACTCCAAGTTTCACGCTACATTCCGATGTGAACTGCAAAAAAAAAAAAAAAAGAAAAAAAAATACATCTTCAGACCCTGGTAAGCTTTATATAAAGCCTGTTAGTCCTTCCAGAGACAGAGATAGTCTATTCTGTTTATAAATGCAGACTTCTTGCATTACATGACAGCTCTGTGTTTACAGCGGCTCAGATGCACTTGGCAGATGTAGGGCCCGTGACTCCGGTTCGGCCTCACGTTGATGCGATGCACACGTGAACGTAGGGCTTCGGGCGGTCATTCAGCATCCGTCAGTGATGCAACATCACATCTGTCAGTAAGCAGTGCTCGTCGCCACCGAAACCCAGTACCCACTCCTGGCACGTAAAAGCAAAGCTGCTTAATCCAAAGCAAACGCTGAAAGCACAAGCACAACTTTGTCAGAGAAAGCTATTCTGTGGACAAAAATAACGTCTTTTCTTCAGCAGACTAAACAAATTTGTTGACCAAGATCAGAGGATCAGTGTTCTCTTTTTTGTTGTTTTGCTGTTTATACTTTTCACCCTTTTTCTCAATTTGAAATGGCTAATTATAGATATATCAGCACTGAGTGCAGACAAGCAATGCTCTCCTCCAAAACACACAATCTCAAGAGCTGCTTCTGACCAAGCCTTAGTTCTCATTTAAGACTTGCATGAGAGATTGCAGGAATAGGCTTCATGTGCAGCTCAACAGACTGACTTGCGGGTGCTTGACTGACCAGCAGGGATCGCTAGTGAGTGAATTGGGGGGGGGGGGGGGACATTGGAGCAACCTTAACAGAATGAGCAATATATATATATATATATATTCACACCGCTTTAGTCAAGATTTTCTTGATTGCAATATTCTCAGACTGTTATTATTATTACTGTTTGCTTTTCCGTTTTGCTTTTGGAACAGGAAATTAACAAGATGCTGTATGCTACATTAGCTACATGCTACAGGCTTCACCTGAGTGAACCTGCGTGGCTTGCAGCTGGTGTATAATGAGTTTCCGCTGTGCAATGCTGTTAACCTAACCTTCAATTTGCTCGGATTTGAGCTCTGAATTAACGGCTCGCTACCATAAAACCCAGCTGGTACAAGGCCTTCTCCTGAATTTTTAATCACATGAATTAAAGATGGATTGAGCTGCTTGTCCAACCTTATGAAGCAGGAATACAATGCACTGACAGTCAAGTATAGGGGCTCTTTGGTGGATAAAGGGGCCTACTCTTCTACTGCCTTTAAAAATGCACATTAGGATCTTAAAGTATTCACTATATACATATATATATATATATATCTATATATATATATATATATATATATATATATATATATATATATATACTACAAGCGCCACAAATTGAGTTAAATCACTAAACATGTCTTTTTATCTAAACACAATATATGTCTATAATTAAATCAATTAATTAATCATTTCCCTCTTTTATTCATATTAACATTGTTAGAGTTACAGTGTAGTATAGCAGTAGTAACAGCATAGTAGAAGTGGCTGTGGCAGCAGAACCAGTGGTAGTAGCGGCAGCAGCAGCAGTAATAGTAACATAGTTATATCAGTATTTATTTATTTTTTTTCCACTCACCAGATATTGAATGTTCTTCAAATTGAAAGTTCTGTTTTTGAAAGAGCTTGCTTCACCACCATATGAGGTTTTTGTAATGTTTCCAAACGCTGAAGCTGAATAATTTCTATGTGTAACCGTAATCGTGGCATTGGATCCTCAGCGCTGTAATACTAACCATTATTGTTATTGTGACAAACCAGGGGCTTGCTTCACCACCATATGAAGTTTTTGAAATGTTTCCCAGAGAAATCCCAATTTCCTTCCAATGTATGTTGAAATATACACAAAGCTTGTGAGAGAAACTGCCTGCTTATTCAATCATTCTCTGACTTCTGCCTCATCTGGTTTCCATGGCAGCGAGTGGGTGCACGCATGACCAACACCCATTGATGGTGAACAAGTCGGCGACAAATCATTTGATTGCTCTTCTTGTCTGTACAAGCAACACAATTGGCAGTTTTAAGAGGAAGGTGGGTCTGCGGCGACACTGAAGAGGTGGCATGTGCATTCATTAACTGCTAGCGACTAAATCTCTTGAAACATTTTTGTAATAGTCTCCTATCTGAGACTGCCTTCACACTTGGAATTAACATGCATCTTGTGTATCTAGATATGATTTAGCCAGAATACATTTATGCCTGGCATTATTATGCGTCTCCACTGTCCACATTTAGATTAAATCGGGATCCAGTCTCACTCACTTCCAGCTCAAACAACCGCACACACGACATCCTCCTCTCCCTAGTGCGCAAGTCCCTTGAAAGATATTGTAGCCAACTTGTTGTAGGCTAACAATACACTGTTACATTTGCAAATAGAAAAGGGTCCCTTGAAAGCTAGCGGTGTACTTCCGTGAAGCTACGCAAACACGTATTTCTGATTAAGTAGTTGTTGAATGTGGATTGAAAACATGTGAATTTATGCTTGTGTGCATTTACACCTGTATTTTTATGTGTTCAAGCACTGTCTGGTTGCAGTCAGTTTAGCCGAGACGCACGCTAATGCCAGGAGTAAAGTTGACCCGAGAGTGAAAATGAAAATGTGTCACTTTCACGAAAGCCCTACAATCATTCCTCAATCCATCAATTATCTATACCTGCTAATCCTGGGCAGGGTCGTGGGGGGTGCTGGAGCCTATCCCAGCATGCATTGGGCGAGAGGCAGGAATACACCCTGGACAGGCCGCCAATCTATCGCAGGCCCCACAATCACCCGTCATTATAAAGCAGAGAGGAGGACACAAAGAAAGCAGGATCTAAATCTGAATCTCTGGCAGTAAGCCTTCTCTGGGTTGCCTTACATTTAATATATTACCCATTTCAGACACCATAGTATTTATTGAGGCAGTTCAGAGAAAATACCTTTCTCAAGAGCTTCCCACTGGAGTTGTGAACCTGTAGCCTTCTAACTATAATTCCCTACCTGCCCACTGCATTGTGAATTTTTTTTTTCTAAAAATTGATTTCTTTGCGAATAGCACATTCACATGCACATTATTTCCTCTAAGTTGTCAGTTAAAGGGTGGTGCTTGCTAAACAATTGTTGAATCTCAGGAGGCCACAGCACCTGCAGGTTTAACTCCAGTCCTGGAGAGCCATAGTGCCTGCGGGTTTCTGTGGTTTCCTTTCAATCTGCAGCTGATTTAAGCCTTGGTAACAAGGTGTGTGGAGTCCTTAGCCGATCAGCAACTTAAATTAATCACTTTAGTGCACAAACACGCTGAAAACTAGCAGAAACTGTGGCTGGCCCTCCAGGATTGGAGTCTGACATGCCAGCCTTAAGCACTGATCCCAGAACAATTAACCCACCCCCCACTCAACAGACACACACACACACGCACCGCCAGTGACACCAGGAAACTCTATTACAAATGAGCTTCTGGTCCCAGCTGACTGATGTCTTCCTCAGTTCAAATGGCTAATGGCAGGTGGGCAGGGTGACTGGCTATCAACACGCCACTTCACAGTAATTACAGTTTGACTGTTTGGCCCAGTCATTTAACACAAAGAAACCTCCACTTCCCCAGTCCTTTATCCACCTAACATCTCTATTAGCAGAGCACAGGCCTCCTCGGGTCCTCTAGTTAAATACATGAAGAGGGAGAGAGGCATTAGCTGAGGAGAAAACCCTCTTTGCACGAGTGCTTAACATCCTTTTTACGATTGTCGACGGCCTGCACTGTTTTGAATATTGGCAATTAAGGAGGTAAGACACTCATGTTTGCTGAATGCATTTTCACACTATATGGCTCCATTCCAATACAAAAGCCAAATTACATTTTATTTTTCTTTTCCGAAGCTCGACTTTTCTTAATAGACGCGGCACATCCGGTGTGTGAATAATCTCCGCCGTGCCGTAATGTCTTCTGTTTACGGCCCATTATCTGTAAGAAATCTTCCCTCGGTTTCTATTCTAATTACGTTAGCCAATGTCTGCGCCACTTTGATCGCTTAATGGCACTTAAGGTGGTCTTCTAGTGTTCAACGGAGGAGAGGAAATGTCAAAGGCTGCGCACTGACATACGGCAGGCTGCTTGCTGGGGCCTCTGCTTTGTCAGTAAGAAGAGTAGGACAGGCAGCGCGGTTTGTACAAAGTCTGCATCAGCAGCGTAATTAAAACAGACACTGCGCCTGAGATAACTCACACCCTCGTCAAGTGGTGAATGACCGCCAGGTTACATAGACTATAAACCTTTTTTTTCCCTCATGGTCCTCCTTTGTTTGTATCCTGTCACCAGTTACCAGATTTTGACCTATCATAAACCAAAAATATACGCCCGCTTGTACACACGAAAACACGCAGAGATGCACTAAAAGTCCATTTTTGAGTTTAAAATTCGGAACTAAAATGTCAGTTTTTCACATTTCAGTATTCTTGTTTTAAACAAAGTAATTGCCTTTATTGTATTCAGACATGCTCGCAGAAGCTTCGATCACCGATGCCACACCAGAGGAATCGTGTGCGTCGGACAGTGTTCTCCCATGGTGTCGCTGCTGTCAGACGTGCACACGGGACCCCTGCAACACCGATGGCAAAACAGGCGGGCTGACAGAGACAGGAGACGGACACGATGCTCGCTCGCTATGTTAGCTTGCATCGTGCGCCATCTGGTATTGGCAGCCATGCGCCAACAAAGGCAGCCATGCAAATGATCCGACACAAAAAGGAGAGGACAGTCCTAGTGACAAATCAATAAGAAAAGCCGATACCCACTTACTGCACCACATAGAACACTGAATATCATGTATGCAACAGAGCAATATTTAAACAGACTCATAATATAACCAGGGAATGGAATTCTGTGGCAAGCCCTGACAGATTAAGGTATGGACACATCATTGATACAGTATCAACCCATGTGTGTGAAAAATGAAGGAAGAAACACATGCTTAAAACACATGCACACACACACACACACACATACACAGTGCTGAGCAGTGTGGTGCAGCAGAGCATAGGTCCAGTTCTGAGGGGATTCCCAGCATCACAAAATTGATCAGCGCTGGACAGTAGACCACAGTCCACAGAAAGAGGAAGAGTACTAACCAGAACTGAAGCCAGTGCTGAGTATTTATTAACTATTATCAAAATGCAGAAGGCAGTCGTAATTTCAAATAGCAGAGAGGGAATAAAAAACATATACCAACAACATGCACTCATTAAAAACATGATAGTGAAAAATGTAAAAGTGAAAACTGTTTTGTTGTGGCATTGCTTGACATTTTAACTTGGACCACGTCTAAATGTTTTTTTAAAACATAAAATGTACAGTGGCAATGTGAACTGCCGATCATCAACAATGCACCCTAGAAAAAGAGTTATTGGGTTTCTACTGAATTTTGTGTTTGTAGGTGTGTCTATGTTTATCATAATTACGTGCATGGATAATATGACTCAGATATTTACGAAAAGAGGATGAAGGTGGTAACTGCTGTTTGAGGTCAAATTTTAACACAAACAGGGCATAACTAGGGCTGCAACACAAAAGCTGGAAAGAGAGAAACAAACAAAAACATGCATTGAACATGAACAGGTCTCCATCTCCATTTCCGTAGATTAAGTCATCACCTTTTCAGATCTAGTCTGCAGAGGAACAATGGGATTCAGGACAGAAACCGTGTGCCGTGCAATCAGTCTGAATATCTCATGCATTCCCGATGACACTGACCCACATTCTGCAACATTTACACACTGACGTCAGCGCCACCACCCCAACCCCCATTTAATAGTGCTGTTCACTATTATTGACTATTGGCTTCAGTGAAGCTTTTTGATTTGGAGATTCGGAGGGTACCAGTTGGGTCAAAGATTCATGACAGGGAAAATGTGTGTGCGCATTAAACACATCCTTCAGTTTGACTGCAAAACAAGAAGTCATAAACAAGAGAAAAAAAATAATGTATCACATTCAACCTGGAAGCTTTTTTTTCTTTAAAGAAAATGTTAAATGCATACAAATCGTATATTACACAGTCTGATTGACTGATGATCTACTTTCATAGCCTGTATTTTATTCAAACTTCCTATAATGTAAAACATGGGGGTGGAGGTTCTTACTGAGACTCTTACAAGCCTCAAAATTCAGTTTTCAAATAAGGGTGTAGGCTCAGGTGGCTAATATTCACACAGAAAATAAATGCTATATATTTCTCTATAAAAATGGCAGCCTGTGTGGTAGTAATTGAATTTCTGAGCCATCATGCCCACCTCAGTCGAGGCTTTTAGGAGGATTAATTACTGTTAAGACCTTGATCACGTGAGACTGAGGTAGCAGACATTTAACCAGGGCGGCAGCATGAGCAGATCTTTAATACCATAGAGCGCATAACCCGATATCATCTCTCACATTGTTGCATAACCAGTAATTAATTTCAATAAAATAATCCCGTACAAAGCCCACAGCTGCATATATAGTGGGAAAATAAATAAATGAAACAGATAAGGAAAACAATGCCTTTAGGTGGTATCTGTACACAACAGCACGGAACACAAAATTCTCTCTGAGCTGAAGCAAATACAAAATGGGGCTTGGGCCTAGCTTTTGAAGGTCTGTGAATTTTTTGCAAGTAGGCAGATGAAGTGAGATCATATGTACAGGAGAATATTGCTGAATGATGGCAGGGTGTTGTCCATACATTCATACACTAACAGCAGATACTTTTTGTTCTCTTATACTTTTGAGTGGATCCATTCTCCTGAATGGATATAATAGATACATTTAAAATGAGCTTTTATTTAAATATTCTCAGAATAAAAGGCAGAAGGCATGCTAATGATTGAGGACAGAGAATATTGGACCTTGTAAACTGTAGATGTAGTTGAGGTGGTGGTGGGGTTCATGCAGTTCATGCTATGCAGTTCAGAGTAAGGATGAGTAACTATTTTTTATTTATAAAATCATTTTGTCTATGTTTTAAACTTGATTCAACTGTTTGTTTTCCTCCGTGCTATAAAAGCCTGTTATGGCTATATAATATATTGACCATTGTTTGTTATATACAGCTTTATAACGCTTACCTGTTGTTAAACGGGATTATTGTTGATTGACTTTAATACTTTAATATTTGAACAATAGCAGTGATTATAATGGTAAATATCAGGGATTTGTGGCATTTTATACAGCTTCTGGGTTAAACTTCGCCCACTTCTGTTGGACCAAAAATGAATTCCTTTCTTTACTATGTATTCAGTGGAAAATTCCTTTAGATTTTGGGAATTTCTCCAGAGATTGCATGGCAAAACATTAGTTTACTCTCTTCAAAAAAAGAAACTGGCTGTCAACTTGAACCTCTGGGAATTCAGTCTTTTGCCTTCATCTCCACGTTGCTTTTTTAGTGGCCCAGGGGAGTTGGGTTTACCACATAATTTACTCTCTTCACTTCTCTGTAAATTATTGTGACACTCCTTTTCCATTTGGCAAATCTTGCTTTCCCAGAGATGGGTAAGCACCTTTAAACAAAGAAATAATAACATGCAAATAAATCAGCAACATCTGAGCTCAGTGCATTTCAACAGAACGATGAATCAGTTGCGCCCTTACTCCCACTGAAACTAATAAACATTAAAGCAGCGGGAAACATTACACACAATATGTATAAATTAGTAAACTAATAAACCACTTTATCTTGGCAGATTTACTTCAACAAAATAAGTGTACTTATTTATTGTTTATTTAAGAAGAAACCTTTGGAAAGAAATGACACTCACATAGCAAATCCAACTTATATACTGTATATAAACAGTAGCTGCATGGGCAGCAGTGAGCTGGTTTCCACTGCTATGGCAAAAATGGCCAAAATGGTTAAAAAATAAAACAATTAATTCAATTCTATTTGAGTTTCAGTAGCCATCCAATATTAACATGAAAATACCTGAAATAAAATAGGCCGTTAAAATAAAAAATGACCTAAATTTACCAATATTAAAAATTGTTTTCCTTCCCTTACTGTTTTAGGTTGCAACTTTTTTTTGAAAGTTGCCAAAGTTCAACTTCATAGATGTCAATGGCTTAGCTGTTAAGATGATTTGTGTGATGATTAAGAAGGTACATATTGAACAGCAGTGCTAATGAAACAGTTCAGTCCAAGCGTGTGCATAATCTGGTTGCTCTGACCGGTTCACTGGATCTCACATACATACTCGAAAGTAAAATAAAAACCAACTTGCATAATTACAGGTTTCTATCGATCTTTTCTATCTGAAAATACCCAGTGTAAGTACAACTATGCATTGCAAATACAACAGCTTTACCAATGTACATTCCATATAGCTGATTTCTTTTCATCACATCACGTTTAACTTAAGCTAAAAGCAGGAGTTTGATACATGTACAAGCTTGGTGAATTCACATGCTATCTAGCTGGAATTCCAACATAGATTGTTTTTAGAGACAGAGAACATCAGTTAAGCACATTCTTTCATGTGAGAAGAACACATTTTCGCAGAGCTATCTTACAGTACATTAGCTGCTCAAATTTGGGTTTATCCCTATACATAGCTTCACAGTCCAACGTTTTTGCTATATGCTATACATAGCTAACCCCTCAGAGTTTTAAAACTCACTAAAACTCATTTTGGCAAAGTTCAGTGAACTCATGCTTGTATCAGTTTTGTTTCCGCAATAGTTTTACAGTTGTTGGATTGTATGTATGTAAGAAGCATGTATAAACATGCCATTTGTTTGAGTGTAGTATTTTATGGGTTATTGAGGGAGAAAAATATGTTAACAATGTAAAGATGGCATGGCAAACACAAACTGAAATGGCTGCCATTTTGGCATCTTTGACGCTACCAACTTCTAACTTGGTGGAGCTCTATTCGGTCCCGATAAGAATGAAGTTCATGAATTTCAGACTGCAGGTGCAGACTGTGGTGCACCTTTCAGAATTCAATTGACAATACGTTGAAATTTATGGACAAAATTTTTAAAATTATTTAATTAATATTGCTTCATGTTTTTGCCTGATTGCTTTGTTCAGTAACATTGACTAACAACACGTACCAAATATGGAATCATTTGGATTTACGGTTCATGGGAAGTTGTCTTTTGAACGTATTACAAATACAACATTTTGGTGGCCAAAATTTACAGATGGAGCTTATGAGTTCTAGCGGCAAAAATGTCAAGCATGAGGAGATACACTGATGTGGTTTGGCAATTCTAGAATGAACAGTGGCAGAGCTGATGATTTGAATTTGGGCCCCCTAATGGCCAATTCATACCATTTGCGTTGTCCAGGTTACACATGGCCTGTACTATCTGTGTGCCAAAATGGAAAAAACCTGCTGATATTTGGCAGAATTATTGGAAAAAATAGGGGATAAAAATAATAATAAGGATTTTCGGCAAATGTAATTGGTTTACCCTGTTTTGCAGTGGAACCCTAATTAAATATGAGAATTAAATACAGACTTGTATAAAATAAGACACTGATAGCCACCTCTTTTAAAACTTCTCTGTATGTGAAATCCAATATGGCCATTAATGACCCAGGTATGAATGCACAACTTAGTGAACAGTTGGGCATTTCCAAAATGGTGGCACAAAATATTATGTGTGACATGTGCAGGAATAATAATTTATCATCATTATCATCCACCATTATTTTATTCTTTTTAGACAACTGCATTCTTGGTACTCCATATCCATCCATCCATTATCTATACCTGCAATTTAGGGTCTCAAATTGGCCTGCCTGCATGTCTTTGGACTGTGGGAAGAAACCAGAATATCTGGAGGAAACATGCAAACTCCACACAGAAAGGCCCCAAGCCGAGATTCGGACACACAACCTCCTTGTGGTGAGGCGACAGTGCTACCCACTGCACCACCGTGCCGCCGGTACTCCATGTGTTTCATGTATATTTACGTATCACACCACACCATGGATAATGTTGCAATGGGTAATGTTAAATATTAGAGGTGTGAAACAGGCATTCAGGTTGATGTGTTTCTTAGTGAATTATTTCTGCTGGCATTGTGTTGTTATGAACCACACAGAGCTTGGGCTTCAGTTAGTGTATTCTCATCATTAGAGCAAAAGTAAGATTTTCTTCTGTGAATTGAGGTGTTTGTTATTCATACAGAAGCAGCCACACTGAAAATTATGCAAGAATTTAATTTTTATTATGCACCGAAAAAAAACATTTTAATGACAGGGATATTGAAAAAAAAAATGTTGCCTGGGGTATGTAGAAGAGAATGCTTGTTAATTTAGGGGGTAATATGTTGACCACCTCCAAACAAAATAATTTGAGAAATCTCCATAATCTCCAAAGAAAGGTTAACTAAAAGTGATTGGCACTCATTTATTTTAGATCATTTAGACCGATCTTTTTAGGTATGGAGTTGTTATAGTATATTGACTGAAAACGCTCTTGCATCTGGGGTTTGGAGTTGGCTCAGGATGTAGTCATTAATTAGATTACATTGGCTGTAAAGGATTATGGGAGATTAATGTTGAGAAATGTGCGCAAGATACCTGAGTGAGCATCAAAGTTCAGATGACAGATATGTTCAACTGCACTTCTAACTGGAATTTTGTGAAACCAGCATTTTATACAATTATCTCTTGTATGTGCTGCCCAGCAGGTAGATAAGTACATTCTTTATGTTTCTTATATGTATTGTTCTGTGCATATCTGTCATGCAGCTGCTTTCCCCAACTCCCCACAGAGTTGAGGGAGATACGCGTGACAGTCCTACAGTGAAACACCGCCACATATCCCATCATGCTCCCTGGTGGCTGGCAGGAGGCAGCCCGTGTCATCCATGGAACCAGTACATCATGTCATCATCTGAGACACAGGCAAGCACTCCTGTGGACCTGCAAAGCCATCTGTCAGTGTATCGTTGTCATCTCCATCTTAGTCTTGGGAATTGGGGGCTCACATCAACAAGTCTGATCAAACAGTACTGCAACAGGGGGGAAATACATATAAAATAGCAAGGAAAAAGAAAGAATTAGTAGCATTCTCTTGTGTGTTACTGTATTTGTTATTGTATTGCATTGCACTGGAAAATTGACAATCTGAAGTCAGAGACTTCTAATGAGGTTAACAGGTGAGATTGGGGGTTAGGAGCAAGGTCAGGGGGAGGCTGAGGACTGAGTATTTGATTATCGCTTCTCCCCTCTGCCTTCCTGTAACGGTGAATAAAACCAGCCCACTACGGCAGTCAAGGTTTAGAAGCTTTTAGCTTCTAAAGAGGATGTGTAAATCACACCTTCAGTTAATTAACAAGCTCTTTAGAACTTCCAAGAGAGCTGTCAGGTGGAGCGTTGCTTGTTCCTGACGTGGCCTGTCTGAAATGGGGGTAAACACAGTGAAATGGAGAGGGATGTGTCAAAGTGAAGCGCATGAGGGAGGAGGGGTGGGGGTGGGCGGGGAGCAGAACAAAATGTAGGACATACTTCACGACACTGGGAGGGAGTAAAACGGTCGCGTGACAAATTTTCGGATTAAAAGAGGAAGGAGGCAATTAGGCGCCGATAACCCCGCTACGTCTCTGCGCTGCTCCAGTGGCGAAAACCAGCCCATTATCTGGAACGCGCTCTGTCAATGCAACGCTAAGTGGGCACGGAAAAATGAATTTTTAATGCGTTCAATTCATGTGAAGAAAAAATGAAAACCTGAAATTATATGATTTTATTTCTCGGCTGGTATACTGCTTTAATGAAGAGGACCTACTAAAAGGTTATTACAAGTATAAGACGATAGGGAAATAAATAAATTAAACACGTTTCAAGCTTTTTCTTTGAATTTTATGAGATGTTTTATAAGCACTTAAATACACCCATTTTCTATAAATACCTGGTATTAAAGTGTGTAATCTGCTTACAACAGTATTACAGGATATACCTTGTCTGTGTGACAGGTGTTTCCACATTAGCATGCACTACAAAAGATTACATGGCTGTGACACCAAATTGACTGTGTAACGCTGAGGTGGGATTGGGGGAGGGGAGGGGAGGATTGACTCTCGCTAAGGATAGAGGTACTGTAGGTTAACTTTTGAAGCCATTTTGGACCTTACCTTATTAGGTCACTATGTAAATTGTGTAAGTAGGATTGATACCTGTGTAATTCCTGTTCTGGTCACTCAGAAAAATTACATGCCCACAGGGTTGCCATGTTGACAGTAGAAGGATGGATTTAACCCAAAGCAACTGCCATGTTACAGTAATTGCTGAAGGTAAAGATTAGATACCATACTGGTAAAAGAAAATGTCCATACCATAGTTACCAGGTTAAAAGAAGAGGGCATCAGTAGACATGTGTGGTGAAACATGGTACTGGAAGAAAGGTTACCCATCCTGTTACTACACACAGTTACTCCTCCTCATGACTACCAGGGAACATACAATAATACACATGATATGTCTACAGTGCAAACACTGAACAGAAATGGCAATGTCCACAGTTATACTATGCTGGTAGAAGTGGGACATGAGTAATTCCAGGTTAAGTATGTCATATAAACCAAAAAAATGAGTTTTCGGACAAGATTGGAATCCTCGATTTAGGCCCTAGACCAGGCAACTGAAATCCTAGTGGCCATGCTGTCTGCTGGTTTCAGTGTGTCTCAGCACTTACAGGATTAGGTTACATCATTTATTGGTTTAAGAGTCAGCACACCTTGTTTCCAAAGCCTAAATTATCTGATGATTAAAAGGCAATCGCAAAAACCTGCACTGTGAGCCTCCAGGACTGGAGTTAAACCTGCAGACATTGTGATCCTCCAGGAGTCAAGTTTAACCTGGAGACACTGATCCTCTCCAGTGCTGGAGTTAAACCAGCAGACACAGCACCCCCTCTAAAACTCCAGTTTGAGACCCCTGTCCTAGCCTGTAGTTCTGTGTAGTTGCTGTTTTTAGTTCAAGTCAGCAGTCTGCACATTTAGTCACAAGCAAGTGCATAATGGGACCCTCAGAAGCAGGCATATTCATGCTTATACAGCATAACTGTCCCATTGTAACCTGGCTACGCATGGTTACAGGGGGTCGTGAAGGGTCGGCCAGTCTGTGTTTCCCGTGTTTTCGTTCACACAGGTTATTTTTAACTTGCCGTCCACCGCCTGTGAGTAAGGCACAGCGCTGGAGCTAAACTACAGAAGACGCACTGTTAGCCGCTGTCAGCTGCATCGCATCACACGTTTCCTGTGCTCTCCAGCAATGGACTGAGGACTACATTTCAAACGCATGAAGGATGACTCAACTGGCCTCTAGCAAGGAACATGTCGTGTGAATGGATGGGTAGACCACTAATCTCTGGATTTATGTATCTGTTCTTCCTGGGAAAAGCCTGATACCACTAATAATTACTCATGTGTCCTTACAGACCCTAATTTGATACGCACAGTTACATGGTGCAGTGAAACTTGGATCTGAACCTATTCCCATTCTGTCATTTGAGCATGACCTGTTACTCTGTGCAACTCCCTTTAGTGCGCCCGCTAAACAGTGCCCCTGGGTTTTCTGGGAGGGGAGCAGTTAAGGCCGCCAATGTTGATAGAGGAGAGGTTGAGTTTGCCATGTCAATGTATATAAACCACACTACCTGTGCTGGTGCTATTTGAATGCAATGACTGCTGATGACTCCGGGCTTTCATGGTATGGTCACTGCAGATTGCAAAAGGAGGAAAATCTTTAGCATAAAAATATTTGTGTAAACTGTGCCATGAGTTAAAATTCATCGTGCTAATCTGCAGCATGCAGCTGAGGTCCCGGTTTAAACTGATAGGCAAGCTGTCCCTGTTTTACACTGTCATACACTATCACACAGAGAGTAAGCATAAATACAGCTGTTTAAATGTCTTTTTTATGCCCCCATAGGAAGAAGAGAGAACCATGTTTTTATATTGAGAGGCATTGCTAATGGCTTTGTAGGTATACAGCAGTACCATGCCAAAACAGATCAAGGCTACTTCAGACCTAAATGTTCTGTGCAGTATAATACTTTATGTTCCTTGGCTTCAGGGTAATGTGATTTCTGATAGGGACACCTTTCATGAGCTAATCAGACACGTCCATTTGATGTGTTGGATGTGTTTTTAAAAAGGAGAACAACAAAAAAGGCGTGTATTTCCTCTGCTAACAATCCTGCCACTCATTGTGCTGATAACTTCCTCAGTTCAAACCCAGCATCAGACTGGGCCAATTATGAAAAATGAAAGCAAAACGATGGGCCGGGTTTCTCCGAGTCTGACGAGGCCTCTTTGAACTGCCCGCACTTCAAAGGTGTTCAGAAAGCGATTACGAGGTGATTGTCGGAAAAAGGGAGGAGGGAGAAAAAAAAAATCTTCAAATTGCCCATCTAGGAACGGCAGTGTTTGGACTGCTTTGAAAATGAGTAACCTGAGGACCTCAAATGAGAGGAAGCTGTAAGGAAGCAGAGTTTTTGAGGCTGGGAGAGAACAGGAAGTGAGAACGTTTAACCTGACTGGCAGACAATCCCCCGGGACTGGGGATTAGTGAACTGAGCTTGTCTAGAATAACTACAGAGCTATGAGAGATGGGTGGAGCTTTTTTTGGATCTTGTGGTCAGGCTCCATTGGCCTCCACGGATAGGTTAACAAAGTCCAAAAACACAGGCCTTACTTTTTTTGCCAACGCCTCAAATCATGGACAATGCCATTATATGACATTTTATGCAGATGCTTTTATCTAAAGTAATGTATAGTAAGTGCATACAGAAGGTCATTAGAACAACTACAGAACATGCGTAAGTCCAATGAGGTACAACTCTCATTAAGTATCAGTTATCCATAGCTATGAGTCAGGACCTTGAACCTGATCCTGGCGGTGACCGGTAGCCAGTAGAGTGACCTCATCAGGGGAGTGACATCCGAGAACTTAAGAAGGTTGAAGACAAGACAGGCAACATTCTGAAGTTGTGTTGGCTGTAATGCACAGGCTAGTGAACACACAAGAAGGGAGTTGTAGTAATCTAGAAGGGAGATTACCATGGCCTGGAAAAGTAGCTGGTTGGAGTACAGTACATGATGAGATGTGGTCGAGTCCTCCCGATGTTGCACAGGAGGAAGAAATACAGACCTCCAGAAATCACACAGTTCTTTTTATATTATTTAATCCTTTTTCTCCCCCAGTTGCAATGCCCAATTGTATTCATCAGCACTCGTTGTTGCCGTGAGTGTGTTGCGGCAGCTTACATAAGAATCGGTCGATATGGCCGCAGCGTGATAATCGATTGCCATTTGTAAGAGTGGGACAGGCGGGGGTTGGGGGAGTGGGGGCTTGGTGTGATTGTCAGTGTGCATCTTAGTTCTATCACACTGGGCAGCTACCATTGCTGCGCAGGATAAATGATGGTGCATTTGCAGGAATAAGTTGGCAGTTAGTCATATCTGGGAGCGCTAAGGCCCAGCAGAGCCTTACATCAGTACAGCGGGAGACACAGTACATAAGACACTGTCGGTTCTGAGGAGGCCCTCTATCATATTAATCAGAAGACAACTTCTATACCTTCATAATACATTATGCTGTGCTCATTTCTCTAGCCTCTTTCTCCCCATCTCTCCAGCTCTACAGTGACTGTATAGACCAGGAAGGTAAATTTTATTTTTTACAAATATCATTACATTTACATTTTGGGCATTCCGTTGTTGTTCTAATGTAGAGTGACTATGCAAGCTTGCATTCTCCAAATACAATCCATTTATTTATGTAGCTAGAAATTTAGTGAAGCAGTTCAAGACCAGGTTTTGGGGGGGAGGCATTCATTTTGAATAATCATTTATTATTTTGATCCACCCATAGAAAAAAATATACTTTTTCAAGTTAATATTTCTCATCTCATTTCCCACTCTTTCTCTGTTTAAACAATCAGAAAAATGCTTTGTTCAAAATAACAAATACAATTATTTAACCAGATACAAAAACAGATAAGGGCAAACATTAAAAAAAAAACTTTTTAAACATTACCTTTGTGCTTGCTGCTTAATTTCTCACTGAAAACGACTGAGGGGTCCTGAGGTTCAGTGTAGTAGCGTTCAATGATTGACAGTGATGTATGTCTAGTCCCTTTTATGGACAGCCATTCCACTGTGCTGCCATTTTGCATACACTCAGCCATGCTTGAGAGTCTTGAACATGTGGAGAATTACTTGGAAAAAATGAATTTAGCTATTATTTACCCATAGTTTGAAGTTGTGTTCTACGGTTCTTGTTATCCTTTTGAAATTAGAAGGCGGCATTAGAGAGAAATACTGTTACTTTTAGTATTTATTGTACTTATAAGAAGATCCTGCTCATTTGGGCTGCTTCTCGTTGCTCTGCTGTCACTTTGGAAGACTGGCGGAATACTGCCAGAAAATACTTGGAATTCTCAACTTTTGTTATTATTTACCAGTAATGTGACGTTCTATGGTTTCCTGGAGGAAATCGGAGGAAGTCGATTTAGAAACCTAGTGAGCGGCTTTCTCTCTGCCAGCAGCTGCCCCAGTGTGAGTGAACGGCTCCCACAGTAACAATGTTTCACCACTAGAGGGCCGGAAAGGTCAGGACCATTGAACAGGGCCTTCACAGTTCTCCTCTCTGAGCATGTGTAAATATTTTATTGAATAAATGTTGCGAACCCCAAGGCATCTGCCGACCCTGGGACAAAGCACAGACAGCACCCACCACCCCCCCAACGTCTGCCCGCACAAGGGGTCCACACAACAAACAGGGGCGCATTGATCAGCCTCGACTCAGTGCCTCCGAACATCTGGGCAACCCCGAACAAGCAGCTACTGTGCATGGTCACATATATCACTAATACACAAATTCATAATTGTCCAAGGAGGGATGATAGCCATTCACATTTTTACCAGTTCCTCTTTAGAAAGCTATCATTTAAAATGTCGTTGGGCTTGTATACCAATTGATCAAGATTTTGTCCGATGTCACATGCGCCAAGACTTGTTCGTCTGAGAAGAATAGGCTCGTTCGTCTGAGAAGAAGAGTTTACTTGTGTCACGATAAGATTGGTGTCTCCAAGCATGGTTCAGCTTTCATTTAAATACCCTCATTTAGCACCTACTGAAGATGCAACAGTGTTCCGAGTAATCTTAATAAATGAAGAACAGTTTGATCACAATTTTTACGTGATATATACTAGGGATGGGCATTTGGATGATTTTTAGTGCTTGTGTACCGGAAGTTATTTCGAGTTTCTGAGTGCACGTTTGTTCCGAGGGTGGGGGGGGGGGTCATTTCCCTGATTATTGCCATTTTTAGCAGTTCCGTGTCTTCCAGTGTCTGTTTTCTTTCTCTTCTTTTTTTTTTTTTTTAACTATTTCCATCTTGTTTTTTACTATTTACATCTTGATCTCCATGTTGTACCAAAAAAAACTTTAAAGAAAAAAAATGATAGCTGAACCCTGTTTTATTATTTAATAGGGCTAATACCTATGTTTAACATTCTTACAAGCAAAAAAAAGTATGCTTTGTTTCCATGATAGACAAAGTCATAAAATCTGCACTGCTCTATCAATGCATTTTACTGGTATATTTGTTCCTATAGAGGCAACCGCCTCTTTTTTTCTTAACCTTGTTACTGTTGGTGCAGTTGCACATTGTATTTCAGTCATTTTGCATTTGAGATCCAATAATTTACTGAATTAATGTTTTTTTTTGTTAAATACTGCCGTTTTTTGTTTTCCATGATTCAACTTTACTGTGACTGCTTCGTGACTTTAGCCAATAAAGACGTAGCACTAGGCAGGGCAAATGATTTCGCAAATCGATATAATTAATTAAAATATTAATTAAACCTTAAATAAACGTATTGTAGACAAAACATTTTTTTATCCTTACATAGAGTTTTAATGTGATACACAATTTTGACTTTAAACTCACATTTTGATGTAATTTTCAAGCAGTTGAGCATTCAAGGTTGCTAAGAATCAGACAGAGGTCAAAGAACATTGGTGTCGATCACGTTTATATCCTTCATGAGGTTGACAATGTTGAAAAGTCTGCCATATTAAAGTCACAACACCTGTTGAAATAGCTACAGACTGTGGAGCAAGGATTTATGAAACTAACATTGTTACCCATAAAACAACAAACTGCTGAATCTGCTATATACAAATAAAGAATGAAACTAAACATGTTAATTCACACAAATTTATTTTTAAGTAATTGTTTTCCCGATTACTGTGTAGTGCTCAAGCTGTCCCTGTCTTCAAGCACTAAAATCCTTGTGCACTCATGACCATCCCTAATATTTACAAGCCCTTGACGGACAGAAATAATGGAAGAAAGATGCTGATTGGCTGATTTAAAATGTTTGTGATTATGGGTGGAGCATGGGAGGGAGAAGGCAGTAAATGTATATCAGTGAAGAAATCAGGACACTGCTTACAATATGAGTTCTATTCCCAGTCATTTACAGTTCCCAATCATGTCATGATCTTGATTGTGTATATTGTGATGTCACAATTTACTTATGCTGACAACAGCAATTCATGCATTCATTACATTTATCAAAGATAATGGATGTATTAGTTGATCTAGCTTCAAAACCTTTTGTCAATCCAAGATGCACAAGTTCTCATGTACAACAACAGAAGCAATTTCCCAAGCCAGTCTAATTACAAACTTTCTCTGGGCTATAGTAACAGCTCACTTCACCATACTATGGGTTGATCGATGCTTTTGCATCTTTACACGTGCATCTGATGGCTATGAAAATCCAAACATGTTGTATGTGGGCTGTAGTTTGTGACAAACAATGACAAGATCCATCAGGTTCCGTGTTAATGCAATAATCCTATGTGGAATCATTTTACAGTAACAAGCCATCTCTAACTGATCCAGCACTAATTTTCCCCTATAGGAAAGTGAGATCGGGGTGTGATGTTGATGGAATTAGGAGGATAGATTTTGCAAGCCTTATAAATTAATTTTGAACTTCTATTAGGTGTCACAAGTCTTACATGAAATCAGATATGTATTGCATTAATTGGAAAAGATTCATGCTTGGAAAAGATTCCCCTGTTCCCTTGATGAGACACATGCCTTGGTGGGGGCACCCCTCTCGTGCATTCTGGCCCTCTTCTGCTTGGAGCGTTCCGTGTGTCTCTGCGCAAGAGCGGCCCCAGAGCGCAGTCATGTCAACTGAGAGGCAACTGCATTCTGGGATACGGGAGCAGACACTAGCCCAGGGCCAGCGGGGCCAGTGGAGAGTGAAATGACTGTTTGAATCCATTCCACTGACTCCATCCTTTCCATTTAAGTCAGATAAAGGACACCCCTCCAGCACAGAGGGCCGTATGAGAGACGCTCCTATTGGACACTGTGCCTCTGCAGTACAGTCTTATACTGTGGGTTTAAAAGGAAACATCCTTCCCGTTCTTATTGAAGAACGTGACGTATGTTTCAAAACCGTCTTCAGAGATGTATCGACTGTGGAGGCTCGATGTTAATATTATTGATTATTACAGTTGCAAGTAGCTTAACCAAGAGAAGCCTTGACTTGCTTTTAAACATGCTACCTGTTTAGGCAGTCCAATATTTACAGAAACAGCTGAGGTAAGTACCTTGTTGAATAAACAGCTCTCATCCTGCTGGCCACCTTAAGGGGACTGCAGGGGAAACCTCAGCATAATTTAAAATTACGAGAGGGTAGAGAGAGGAAGTGCTTTACTTTCCATTTTATATAACAATGATAATACCTCATTAAACCGATTTGTCCTTCCTTTAGTGAAGAATATCTTCTCTAATAGCCCGGAATGACGACAGGGTGATATAAACTGTTTGATGCAACTTGCGACAAGTAAGCTGTGCTCAAATCCCAGGCATCAATCAATCAGCTGGACACCGGTCATCTACGGTACAAACGGAAAATGGTTCAAGTCGTCTGATCCCATGGTCGCTGCCCGTGGAAGCTCTACGGGGGGAACTCCGGCGGCTCGGCGGCTACGTGGTTTTCGCGCAGTACAGGACCGGCTCCCGTCCGTCTGGAGATGAATGCTCCCGTAATAAATTTGCGCGCCATAAATTCTTAAGCGAAATGTCAAAGTGTCATTTTATGAGCTGCACATCGTAAGATCAACTCATTACCTCCTCCCATACCAGGTGACATGAAACATGACATCCTCCAAAGATAATTTTTAAAGAGCTCTGATTTATTGAGTGCATGCGAGTGAATGAAATCAGTCTGCTACATTATTTCGAGGTTCAGCTTCTGCAGAGCAGAGTGCATTCATTTTGATTTTTTAAAACTGTGCCATTGCTGGTAGGAAACAGTAAGACATGTAAATTCCTATAACAATAAATGTAAATATGAATGCTTAAAATAGAAAATACAGCATATTTTAATTATATATGGGAAAGTACATTAAAAAAAACACACAAATCGGTGGCTTTTCAAAAACAGTTTGGAAATCATAGTAAATCCATGCAATATATTCACATGTTGAACATATTTCATATTTATCATATTGATGCCTGAGTATAAATATGTCACATGTAGATAGCTATCAATACATTTGGTGAAATCCATCCATTATACATGCATTTTCTATGTATTATTTGTTTTTGGAAGGCCTTGGCATAAACAGGATTCACAGTTTTACAAAGTCAGTGATTACACTAAACCAAACCTATTCAAATAATTGTCTGGCTTCAGAACATTTTGTAAACTGATTGGGGTCCATTAGAAAAAGGCCAAAACAAATATATTTAGCATTAAAAAAAAATGCAGTTCAGTACTATTTGCCTGATTCCCTGAAGGAGCCATCCAGACCATGGATTGACTATTGCATGTGGGCCACCGGCTGTCTTCATTTATGAAGTAAAGAACGATACAGTTTTTCAGATCAGTGCTTCAAGACTCATCGACCCCTTCTGCCGGTCAGCAGTTAAGCCACTGTTTACGGTCGTTCTTGAATGTGTAGTGACCAAAAAATGTGCAAACACTCCTGTTGGAATGGAGCTTAAAAACTCACAAGCAGACCCAGGGCAGAGGCCACGGGCAAAGGGGGAAAGAGTGCCTGTTCTCCATCTCATTAGCAAACGCTCATTTCAAACCAAAGGACTCATTGGTGAATTCTCTTCCTCATACTGCATCAAATGTGACTTGTTTGTGACTTGTGCCTGGTTAGGTAAACTATTGCATTCTCATTTTCCCATGAGACACTTGTGTTTATTGCATAAAGTGAAGGATTAGAAAAAGAAAACTTTAATTACCCCCCTTCACATACAAGATTTGTTTGTTTGTTTGTTTTACAGGGACAGTGTTAGCCAGAATTAGCTATCAAAGCTGCATTTAATCTGCTTAATCTGTTTTACCCAAAAAAACACTATACACACAGACGACACAAATTGAGTATCTCAAACATACACACTCATACCTCAGTGTTAAAACGCATACAATAATATCCCCATTATTAGTAATAGGAAAGGAGATCAGTGCTGTTCTAATTGTATCTAACTGTATCGTTTCGGCTCCTGAAAATATTATTAATATCACATCTCAAATGAGATCAATTTCACATAATAACAAGCATACCCAAATCAATTGCCTGTTGAAGGGCTGTATAATATGATGATGTATTAGTTAAACAGTGTTTAATCAAAATTTGGATATCACAAAATGCACAAAGGCAAAAATCTACACTGTCTATAATGTTGAAGGGACACTGCTGTGTGTGTTCAAGGAAACAAGAGCCAAACCATCCCTGCATGCTATCCATGGCTGAGGCTGTTCCTGACAACCTGACACTTCAAAACCTGTGTTGTAGGCCCCTTCCATATGTTGACCTGTGACTGTGAGATTCTCCAGCGTCTAGAAACTTCTGGAGCCGAGAGGGCAAAAAGTGGCGGCTCTGTCATCGAAAATCACACGTGTGCAACGGGCTGGATACCATCATCATCCTGAGCTGATGAGATTTAGGCACACTCTTCAAGCAAAATAAATAAGTACATCAATAAATAAATAAACATCAGTTTGGAAGGCAATGACCTTGCAGGACCAAAGGCCACAGGAGAGAGGTCTGTCTGCTTGAGGCATTACTAACATAATTTAGTGCCAAAACATATAAGATGAGAGAAAACACTCAGTGTTGAAACCAACAATCTCTGGCCCTTAATGACATACCACAGGTATTCCTGCTATTAAAAGTACTACACTAAGAAGGATGTGCGTCAAATCCATAGTGTATATCATAAGAGAAGTATTATTTTAATCGAAGGATTCATGCAGAGGTGGCCCAAAATAATAATAATAATAATAATCCATCCATCCATTATCTATACCCGCTCCTAGTCAGGGAAGGGGGTGCTGGAGCCAATCGCAGCATGCATTGGGTGAGAGGCAGAAATATATCCTGGAGAGTCTGCCCGTCCATCACAGGGCACACACACCATTCACTTGCACTCACATTCATATCTAGGGGCAATTTAGGCTCTCCAATTAAAATGTCTCTGGACTGTGGGAGGAAACCCATGCAGACACGAGGAGAACATGCAAACTCCACACAGAAAGGCCAGGAGGCAAGAGTGCACTGCACCACCATGCCACCAATAATAATAATAATAATAATAATAATAATAATAATAATAATAATATGTATGTAAATGCCCTCAAATTAAAGCTGACAGTCTGCACTTGAACTTCATATTCATCGTTTCATTTCAAATCCAATGTGCTGGAGTACAGAGCCAAAACAGCAAAAATTGTGCTGCTACTCAAATTCTTACAGACTGTATATGTATGGTTTCAAGTGTATTGCTCTGATAAAATATAACGAAAATATGGTGAAGACATACATTTGAAATATGCAAGCTAAATCTTATATTTAGAAAAAATGCATTTTATTTATATATTTTTTAAATACGAGAATTTGTGCCTTTTCGTGATACATGAAGGAGTGGGAATGTACATGTAAAATGTATTTAAAATGTATGTAATTACAATGCATTTGTTACATTGTCTGAACTGAAATTGCATGCATTTTCAAGTATTTGAAATGTTTGGCATGGGAATATCCAGCATTTTTTCCAGTTGTCTTTAAACGTGAAACGTTGAATACTCACAGTACTAGGGAACCGAACGATCACATTTACTCATTGAACAACTTTGATCTTTGAATCAGGTGGTAAATTGGCTCTCTGTACCAAAGGCTTACAGAAATTCTAGCCCTCCAGAGCCAGGGTTAAAATGGCTATTAAAGTACTGCATTTCACCTAAGCAATGATTTATTTAAAGACAGCAAATGCAAACTATCTATATTATAAAGGAGCAGATTGGAATGCTCTTGATGAAATAAGTATTGAAAATGATGCTTTCGGTTTGTGCGACTGACCTCAATGTCAACACGTCTTGTGCCCTTGGCTACATCTGGGCCATGACAAGAAGCAGATGACACCATATTGGAATGCTGCACTTGGTTGGCTGTGATGTGGGAGGGCAAAGCGAGGGTAAACGGTTAAACACATTGGTCCATCTCCACTTCAGCATCACTGAAGACAGCTGGGCAGCCAACGTGTGGGCGGAGCTTGGTTAGATTATCTAAGCACATTTTTAAAAAATGAACTTGAAGTCACAAATATACCTCCTTTATGAGATCACACTCTCTCAAATGACAGAAGCAACCCACATTTGGGGCTTCAGAAAACAAGAAATGGCTTCTTGGGGATTACGAAACTATTTGAATACAAGTGTGTCAAAAGATGTCATTCACTGAGGATCAGATGAGCTTAAATAAGCAGTTTGGTTTTCAATTTGTATGCTGCAAAAAATTAGTTCACCTCCATTCAGAATTGTTGAATCGTGATTTTACCATTCATGATTAGAAAAAACTCTCCTTATCACAATATGATGGAAATATAATGTGTGATAGCATGTTATCACATCCATTATAAATATGTTTAGTCTTTGTCATAATCATACACATATTCAGTCTTGCACTTGTGACAAGTCCATTCAAAAAAATAAATTATGAATGATTGATTGATCTGTTTTTCAGAAGCAAATATCTTTGCATATTATAAGGCATCCCCTTTTAAAAAGAGCACCATCTCAAAACTATGCATTGGAAAGCAGAATGGACAAGGGGGAAATTATGAGGACTGTCTCTTCTGGAAAAATCACTTTGAATTCGGCCTCGATAATTTGGTCAGGCTTAATTGGGACTCTGTCATTGCATCTGGGGAGAGAGAGATGAGGCCACAACGTCTTTTCAAAACAGTCAGTAGGACGGGCAGTTGCCCTAACTGGGTATTCAATGTGAGTGCCTGAGTCATATTTTCAACAGAATGCTCAAAAACCTCAGTTCATATTATTATACACATGAAATGTCTTTCTGATTATATTGTTCCACAGCAACGTTCTTTCTGCATTATGTTGAAAAATAAGCAAAAAATACTAATGTCAAATAGACAGTTGTGGCATTTATCAAGAAGGACTCAAGTGCTGGAATTGGGAAAGTGCTGTGTTTCTCACAGAAGGAAAGAGAAAAGAGGAAAGGGCATTTTAAGCAGAGGACAGATGAAACTCAAAGGCAGGATTGCAGCCACTTCAAAACAATTTTAAGCGTCTCAGTACAATAAACGATTGTGAATTTGAATTTACTCGCTAATCTGGTTTGGTACACATTGCCAGGTATCTGAACCCATTGGGACAGTCGCAGATAATCAGTGGCAGATGGCCCCGTTCCAGCCTTCCACTCTGCAGCCCTCTGGCCTCTGAGCCGAACGGTACAGTTGAGAGCTAATGGTGTTCCAGCTCGGCGCTAATGCTAATCGTGAGCACGCTCAGCAGTAAGTTTGCCCTGGAGCTAAGGTAAGTGGAAGATTAGGACCCCGATGTAGCGTGGCGCTCCATAAATCTAGCCCGCCCGTGGATTCGCTTTCTAAAGACTCTATCTCATGGTTCAGACAAGCCGTGCCTACAAACGGCCGGGGCACTGCGGAACAGAAGATATAGCCGGCCACATAACACACAATAAACCCCGACGTGTAAAAGAGGCTCGTATAAAACTAACTAGATCAACACTCCATTTTACAATGTGACTGTAAAAGTATTACACACGTACATACAGCACAACACCATCACTGGTTGGTTCTGATAAATCAAGGAAAACTGACACCAAGTGATGACAGAATTTTATTTAACATTGTTGTTTTTGGTTATGCACTCTGAAGTCCTTCTAACTGGCTGCATTGTCCAAGGATTGTTACTGATAGGTAAACCTTCCAAGCTGATTAAAATTTGATACGGTTGCACAGATGGTTATTTATATATGCTCATAAGACCAAATTCATTTTTGTCCCCTGTAGGGGACATGAATCTCCAAATGAACAGCCTTGTGCTTTGAAGGCCTAATCCTTATCCACTAGGCCACTACCCAGTTTAATGTGTTAGAGGGTGGAAGGGGTTGTAATGGGGCCATGACAGTTTAAGCTATGTTGAACACCTCAGAAAGAATAGTATATTTTTTATTATCCCTTCCATCAGTCAGTCAATTTAAACATGGCTTTACAGATCTTGAGTGTTATCTTGAGATTGTCTTGAGAATCCAGATGCCATATACAGTATATGCCATACAGATGCCATAAACTCTATATTGAAATTTTCACATTGTTAATTCATCAGACCAATTAATTATGTCTGAACATTTCACTGTATGCTCAGTTTTTGAGATATCACAACTTCTGACGTTTATAACTGATGGCCTTCAGAAATCATCTTTTTTCAACAATGTAGGAAAACAATGCAGAGGGATCAAGCTTGACAATTAAATTGCCATCTGTGGGATCAATAAAGGATGATTCATCTCTCCATTAATCAACCTCAAAATGGGTTTTCAAACATTTTTTTATTTTTTCAACACTTACTAAACACAAATGCTTTGTTCATATGCATTTTAGGCAAAAAGAAAAATGTACAATTAATATACTGAAATAAATAAGCATAAAACTAAAATCAATGGCATTATGTCCGCATGAACAGAATGACAAGATCAAAAGGCTTTTAATGTAAATATATGCATTTCACAAAGCCAATTTTACACAATTGATTCAATGTTTTTAAACTCATGTATGCAGTAGTTTAAAGTTCTAATGCATTTTTCTAACAAAGAAACAAAAAAGGAAACCCCTTAATCCCACAACTTTTGCAAAGAGATTGTCAAAGAGATGGTGATGCAGTTAATACTGGATGGACCAATAATCACCAGATTTCCAAACAAAAGTACTGAAAACCAACATTAATTTAAATGGCTACTACAGGACAAAAGTTGCCAGATTGGTGTGCAGTTACAAGGTCATCTTACTTCAAATCAATTAAGTCATCATCCAGGTCATTAAATGTTGATGATGTTTGGCCTTTGCCTTTTTTTGCTGTTGGACACAATTGGGTCTTCTATTGCTTCTATTGATCCTATGTTATTTTCACTGTCAATTACCAATTTAAGGTGTTCCAATATCAACTACTGCTGTTCCACCAACACAACATTTGATTTGCTGAGTGCTAATAAAGCTTTCGATCAGAATATGACTACTTACTTTTATTTTATTTTTTACAAGGACTGGCAGTTACACTACCATTCTTGCTTTGGAGTGTTCCAGACACTCAGGAGTTCAACGTAGCTTGGACTGTTGTGACACTCCATCTCTTATAACCCCTCCCACCATCCAATACACCTTTCACCTTCCTCCAGCCTCCAGACTTGGTCCTGGGGCCGCCCTGTGTATCTTGGTTTTCGTTAAAATCCCAGATTTTAACAAGCTGCTAACTTTATTAACTGTTCTTAATTAGGTGCTTTTAATGTTTATATAGGGATTATTTACCCTCTTAAATTACATTATGTCAGAAATAGCCATGTATGCCACATCGAATAAACATCCTGTGTTCACATTGTTCACAATATAGCACAAACTTTTTTTTTTTTTTTTTTTTTGCTAGATGGAATTTCAGTAAAAACAATATTGTTCCAGCAGCATGTGCTTGGAACCCTAAATACTATTTGCACTGCAACATGTTTTTGTCATCCAAGACACTTTTATTATGTCAAAAAAATAAAATATTTCAACTTTCTTTTTTTTCTGCAGGGTCTCGGGCGGATATGGAAATACATCAAAATATTTGAGTACAGAAATAAACATCTCTGAATGTCTCAGTTGTTGGCTCTTTTCTCTAGCCTTCATGTTCAGTTCAGAGGGTTTTTTCCCCATGTGAGCAATGAATTTCCTGGGTTTTCCCAACCTGACCATTTAAAATTACAGCACACATTTGCTTTTTAAAAGTGTGGGCATGGGAGTGCTTCTCTTTCCCCAACACTTTACCTTCAGAACAGAGAGCCTTGGGATCAACTGGCCATTTTATGTTTTACTGGTCTATTTAAAGTTGGGTACAAGCTATATGCGATTATTATAGACAATATCCATTTTGCATTAAAGTAGTTTCATCCGGCTACTGTAGTTCTTGTCTTTTGACTCGCATTACCACTGTGTTCCTCAAAGCTATAAGAAGTTAAAAAGAAAACACCTTTGACCTTTTGTAAATAACAAGCACAAAAGAGACATAAGGCATGTGTAAGTACAGCTCGTACGTAAGGAGTCTGGATGGTATCAGCACAAAATTGATGCAAAGCAGAAAAGCTCTTTGGAGAGGTGGGAATTTACAGTCCACCATTTTCTGTCTTCATACTGGGCTGAGATGAGCAGATCTCTTATTTTGCCTAAAACTTATGAATATATAAAATACAGAAGGAATTCAAGAGCCAGCACTGCTTAAGTTACTAAAAAGGCCTAAATTAATCATGGCATCTAGACCACAGCTTGCCACTTTTCACTAATGTTCAATATGATAAATAAAAAATTATGTATAATGTGTTAATCACAACATGATTACATATTTTCTCTTAACACATTTGGATGTTTCAAAGTAACATGATCATGTAGAGCAGCAAGACTAGTACCCCAGACAACTCTCAAGCACTATTCGACATACATATTCAGACATAAATACCAATATACTAAATTGGAACTACCAGCAGAACTCCCAACACAATATCCCAGACATGCCCGGAACAGGGCCAGGCCTGAAGTAGGAGAGGTTATTAGATTTGGAAAGAGAGCCTGAAATGTGACATATCTCTTTCATAATTTTCCTCACTGGTTTGTTCAGCCGACGCGCTAAGCCGCGATCGACCGCCTCCGCGGAGCCCTGCAGGAAGTGTACGAAGCTGAGCACCGCCGAGCAGACATCCCCAGTACTTAACACACCATGGGAGAGGGGCTCTCTGCTGGACACGCTAAAGGGGCAGCCGGTAATTATTGTATTTACAGCATTTTCTGAAGCCATGCCTGGGGTTAATCAATCCACTTTAAAAGGGGGTCTGCTTCTAGGCAAGTGCACATTCAACTTATTCATATAAAATCTATGTAAAAATAATAATAAGAATAATAATAATAATAATAATAATATATTTGTGTAGAAGAGAGCCTATGGGTTTATGTGTTGCTTGGGATTTATTGAAACAATTCATCAGAAGGGTAAAGCAGCAGTGGCCTCTTGAGAACACACTAAAGGACCTGCTACTGTACATTCTGGTTGTTCCACAATCCAGTTAGTGCAGATCCACAACTGCCCCAACTGGAGCAAGGGAAACGTGAGGGGAAACGTGCAAGGAGAGTGGGAAATAAGAAAATCCAAAGCATTCGCCATCGCTGCTCAGTTCAGTCCGCTGAAAATAAGGACACGGGGCAAATTCGAATCTCACCAGGAAGTTTTCAAAGGACCAGCAGAGTCAAGCCCAGCCTGTGTGGATATGCTAACTCTCAGCTAGCGTGTGTCTGACACAGTTAGGAGCCTTAATGGACAGCAGCGTGTGATAAGAGCAGTGGCGAAGATCAATCAGAATCAGGCTGTGCTTTTAAAAGGCCGGGGGCTTCATATAGATTTAAAAATAAGCCTTCTCTCAACATGGTTCTCCAGGAATACAATACCACAGCCCAGAGTGGCAAATGATCGCAAATTCCATGAAAATTGAAATAGAGTTTTAAAACTTTAAAAATGTATTTTAACATCAATAACCTTGTTCTAAAGCAGTTTGCACTTTTTGTGAATTATGTGCACTAACAATACATTCAGACGCACATTTTCCCCTCAAAAGTACAATGCAGTTTAAAATTGTGTGCATCCATTTTGGAGTAAAGAGAAAGTGCCTTGGATTCAAATTGATGTGTGAACACTTTGTCTTTATCTGTGAAAAGATTAATGCAGGTGTGTGAGTGTGTGTGTGTGTGTGTGTGTGTGTGTGTGTGTGCGCGGGCGTACATAGAGATTAATTGACAACATTACATAATAACGATTTCATTTCAAAGAATGGGTAAAACAAACCACCCGGATAAATTAAACACTGCCCCCTGTGGCCTCGGTCTCCACAAACACCTCCTTGATAGCAGTTATGAATTGAAAGCTTTCAGGCGTGCACACATGTACGCTGTACGTTCTGTCCTTTTACACGGTCCTTTTCTTCCTCTTAAAACCCCTCTTTTTGAAAGGGATCCGAGATCAATAAAGCCGTCACAGATGCTTAATTTATTCTACGTGGTTTTCATTCGAGCGAGGTCCGACCTCGAACCTCTCGCCCTTCTTCGACGGTTCACCCCCGTGTGCGTTTGGCCAGCGTTTCTCTCCCTGGTCCACGCACTGATATATATATTGTCATCTGTCCCCGGTTTTCTGTACACAGCTGTGGCGACGGGGACACTGCGGCCTTTCTTTCAGACAAAGCCAAGCTTGTGTCTCCTCGTCTGGTCGCTCCTCATTCTGGTGGCTCGCTCTCTCCCCCCCCCACCCTCCCCCGTCTCCCTCAGAGAGACAGGGGTAAATGAAGATATTTGTTTCCAATCAGGTAGCGCTGGCGTGCTCATCGCCGCCCCGCGCTCAGAGACAATTAGGCAACACCTGCTAGCAGCAGATTGTTCTGGCAGATTTCCCCCCCCCCATACACCCCCACCACCCCAAAACCCCACTCCACCCCCAGACCCCACCCACCCCCCCTTCCCGCCATCTGCCTCGGTAAAGGTGTTTGTCAGGTCTCCACGCTTCAGAGAGCTCGGGAAGCACTACAGAGAAGAAGGGAGGCTCTGTGGGTCCCTTTCTCCTCCTTCCTCCCCCCCCTCTCTCCCCCTCTCCTTATGGAGTGAGGCGGTGGCTGTTGGAGACGGCGGGGCGTGTTAACGAGCACTCACGCGCACACGTGCGCTAGTTGCACTTTGCCCTCACTTCGCCCTCTGTGGCCACGTACACCTGGGGTACAGGGCCCAGCTGTGGGATCCGTACACTCACACACACACACACAAAAATTAGCAAACGTACCATTATATCATCACACCGCCGCTGTTTATCTATGCTTGTTTCATCGCTGGTCCTAATGTGCATCATTTATGAGCCATGCAGAGACAAATTCTGCTCCACATGTTGATTGCTTGATTACAACACACACCTGCATGGCAGTGTCTTTCCAAAAGGATTCTGGGTACATGGGGAGACACACACATACACACATGCACATACACACATACATACACACACACACTGGGTACATGCACACACACAAAAACATAATTGCACATACAAAGGCACAAACTCATAGACTAGCACACACATCAACACACGTGCATACACAGTCCCACAGCCATACTTGTGTATACAAATGTGTGCACAAACACACAGGCCCCCCTGTAGCTCTCCTTTCATCCACTGACCTACACAGCTGTTCTTCAACCCCCCAGCCAACCTCCCCCGCCCTTCCCCTCCCCCTCCCCCTGAGATAAAGGCTCTGTGTTGTCTGCTGTCCCCTGCAGTACATCCATACCGTCCGAACCCTCGATTAAACATGCACTCACCTAGGTACGAAAATCCATGCATTATACATGGGATCAAGTGCAAAAGAGAAAAACACACAGGTCAACTTATTATACAGTTCAGTGTGGATGTCAGTTGTGTGGTCTGCCATACAACCAAGAATAGCAGGTGAACAGAAGTAAATTCTTAGAAATTATAATTATGTGTCTGCAAGCACAATGTACATCATAAGGGAAATGCTTAACATGATACCAGATACTTCATTTCAATAACACACGCTGGTTATGAAACAAATCGGTTACACATTACAGCCAATGGGTACCTTGTGATTCCTGGAAGTAAGTATATGAATGTGAGCGTTTGAGCCCGGGTGCTTGATTTGTGGGCGTGGCATGTAATAAGAGCCATGGAATCTATTGCAACAGCCCACTTAGACGTCTCAGCTAATGGCCAATTAGGAGGTCATTTCCGGAAATGCTGCTGTTGCTAAAATAATTAGCAAGCTGATATTGTCGGGGACCTGCATAGATGTGGCTCATATGTGTAACATGTGCATATGTTTGTAGGAGGGCCATAGCCCCTCTCACAGTGAACTCTAATTTCCTGGCCTTCGCAGTTAAGATACACAGTGTTCAGGGCATGGTAATGTCTAATGTGATCACTGAGGTCTTGATGCATTACAGCATTTTAACATTTTTTATTTAAGATTACATTTTCTTCTGAAATTTCTATTTCATCAAGTACATTTATTTATTAAAAAAAAAAACTTTTTATATACACACGTTACTTGAAAACCCACCAAAACTGAAACCTCTATATTTGAACCTGCCTCTCTAATCATTAGTCAGACATCTTCGTCAGACCTGATTTCCTGGTTACGAGCTCAGTTCCCAAACGACTGCTCTGCTCGGCTACCCGAGAGCAGCGTCTCTGCGTGGCCCAGGAAGGTCAACCGCTTGGATCGCGGCGCACGCTAATGCTACACAAGCAGAGTACGGAGAGGAAAATACTGAATACGCAGTGCGGCCGACGGGATGCGCATGTAACCGCTACACCGAACGCCGTATGTGGATTAATTGCCCTTTGAGACCGCATGCTGCACAGACGTAGCGGGCGCCCTACATCCAGGGCAACCCACAGAGCCCACGTCCAATAACACACTTGAGCTTGTTTACACAGCGTGTATAATGCAGCGAGGGGCTTGTATAGGAGCCCGCTGTAAGAGGATGCAGTAATGGACTGAACTGGCTCCGGGGTATTAGAACCCTCTCTCTGGCGCGCAACGCTGCAGCCCCTGCGACCGCGGCCCGTGGGGAGCCGCAGAGAGCATGCGCCGCTGCTTCGGTTGCGATCCACTGCAGTGGTGACTCTCGCCTGCGACCGGTCAGTGAAAAATGACTTTACATGGCATTCATTTATCCTCAGCACATTTCATTTGGAAAGCTAATATTCTGTAAAATCACATTTAAAAAACTTTAAATTTACCGCAAATAAACTTCATAAATACCACCACCATCTACTTCAATGAATGCATTCAGCTATCGAAGTGAAATTTAACTATATTGTTGCCTACTCTATGTCTATAAATTTATTTCAGACAAGCACGTCTTATTAAAGACATAGTTCAATAGCGGCATTGTAAACAGTACACACCTCAATACTCACCTCAACTGGCAAAGACAAAAATAACAATCATGAATTGTATTGGATTATTGCTTTGTTTTTCAGTTTTTTTTTTTTGTCAGGTTTGTTTGTACGAATCTTTAGCCATTTCTTTTCCGTAAACACAGGAGAGCTGACAGGTGAAATAAAGCCAGAGAACATATTCCCAGTTATGTTCTGGCAAATGCGTCATCAGCAATTTAAAGAACCAAACCGCAGACGCGCGGCTGTTTTCCCTCAGTGCTTTGCGTTTACGTTCGGCGCCAATCAGCACCTCCACAGACATCACTGATGCTATCGTCACATCGATGGCACTCACATCCTCAGGATTTTTTTTCAGCAGAAACAGGGACAGGGGCGTGTGATTTTGGGAACACTTCAAAGCCGAACTGCTGTAGCGCATGACTGGGGAGATGATACTCGGTCGTCATAGCTGGCAGAGGAGTACTGGGGGTGTGAACTCATTTCTGAGAGTTGGGTGGGGGGAATTGGGGGGGGTTTGTGAAGGGGGGGCAGTGGGGGGGGAGGCTGGGCTGTCCCGTCGGCAGGCACAAATGAACAAACAGGTGGAAGCTGAGAGGGTTGGAGGAGCAGATCTGAGCGAGAGCAGCCAGGAGGTAGAGCCCAAAAAACTCTAATCCTGTGAACCCGAGCCAAACTGGCAGACGAACCATCGACAACCAAGTCTGCAGATGTTACCGCTCGTCTTCTCCAACATCACCCTCAGCTTCTTCTGTGTGTGTGTGTGTGTGTGTGTGAGTGAGTGAGAGACTGACAGACTGTGATTGCTAAAGCTCTTTCTGAAGTAATTGCACTTGTTTTTTTGTCGTCGTTTTTTCAATGGACAACTAATTCCAAGTAACACACAAAAAAAACAAAATCACTGGTAATTTTTCAGTGAACAGCACTCTGTACCCTTGAAATAAAACAGCACTTAATATATAAACCGTAAAACTTCCATCAAAAGTTCTTCAATGTGCTGGAATAATCCTGTGATGAAAACACCTCCCCTGGGCCTGCTTGTATAATCTGTTAGCCAATAAAAACCCTTGTGAGCTCCAACAGAGAGACGATATCCGTTCAATAAGAACACCCCCCCCCCCCCCCCCCGTCACCACCCCCACAATCCCACAATCCCCCTCATGCTTTTAAGGGAGTGCTCCAAGCAAAAGGGTTCAACACAGAGCCCTCCACATCACTCTCGCTCAGAGCGAAATCACTCTTGGCAGTCCTTGGAGGACGCCCTGTTACGTGCCATTTGAAAGCATTATAAAACCTGCCATCTTGACTGTGTGAACTAATAACAACAAGACAGCGATGCTCGCCACCTGCTACTCACATTGAGTGGGGTGTTTAAATATGTAGGCCCTAATGGCACTCGCTCCCACGATAAACGCTACTGCGCAGATCAGAGCGAGGAGAGAACCAAGGCCCTCCTCCCAACGAGCAGTCTGGCGGCTTTGATTTTATTAGAACAAACAGGTGAACGACAAACCTATGTTCGCAAAGCTCGCCCCGGGGAATGCGTAAAGTGCCTGCTCTGAATCTTTCAGCATGAGAAACAACGGTGGGGCAAACAGCACTGAAAATACCTGAGAACCGGAAAGAAAATCAGGGTTGTCAAAGGGAATAATCAAAGGTTTCTCTGACCACAGTCTGTATAATTATCATTTATCAACTAACAATTATTTCCCCTTTTTATCAAACAGTTTTATCTTAAAATTAATTGGTTAGGAAAAGCAAAGAGTGCCATATTTAAAACTAATAATAGCCTCAGAGAAAGTGTTTATTTGGACACGCCAAACACAAATTGAATAAATGTGAGACTGATTTACTGATGCTTACCTCGTCCAACTAAATACTTTCCTTGGCATTTATTTGCTCATACAACCAACTTAGATGGTTTTTAAATGTAAGTTGAGGGTTGAACCAATCAAACACTCTCTAGCAATTTGGCAGCAGTGTAACAAAATGTGTACGACCATGAGTGATGGCTTATTTGTGCCTTGTGTAAATACTCCACAGAGCAGTGGGAAGCCGATTTGACTGAGGAGCTTGTATTTCCTGTCTTTTCCAGTTAAAGATAGTGAGTAGTCCGTGACAGAGAGCCTAACTTGGCTCCGTGGTTTCTCACCTCCAGCGACACAAGTGATATTTTAGTCAGCCGTTAATTACTGCCATGTGGCAGCGACACCTTTTCTTTTTTTTTCTTTTTTTTTTTTTTTTTTTAAGATGACAGAAACGGGAGAGATCTGAGGCTAATCTCCGCACACACCATCCTGGCTCACCTGATGTCGGAAGGAAATTATTTTACTGTCTGTGGACGTTGCGTCAATTTGACGGTGCGCTTCCCAGAGGCACCCTATAATTATGACTGCATAACAGTCATAATTAGTCATGAATTTGTTTGACTAATTTGTTCATTTGTTAGCTGCAAATAACGCGGTGGCGCGTCACAATCGATTACTGGCCAAGGCATGTGTCACCGAACCAGTGACCTCGGAGCAGCAGAGGAATGCCTCCATTTCTTGCCAGCCCAGCAACCCTCCACCCTCCATTTCCTGCTTCCGTATACAACTTGTAAACACATCGTGCTTTTTTTATATTCAAAAAGCGGTATCGCAAATGCAGTAGTCTCGTTCTGAAACCTCTTCTGTGTGTGTCCTCATCCCCTGGTTGCACTGTTTCTGAACGTGTCTGTCAGACAGGGGGCCCAGAATGTGATATGACTGTGTTGCATAGTATGAGCAAAGGTGCACTGCCCATCCGTGGCTTGTAGAGGAGATAACTGGTCGAGCGCTTTCCTCCTGGAAACGGTGCGTTGCGACGGCGTCAAATGACAGGAAACAGGTGCCAGGCTATTGATAGTGTCAGAAGGTTACTGTGGCAGGAAGGTACAGTACGTGGAGCTCTGTTTATGAAAATCAGGTGGCCCACGGCTGTGTGCTTTCCCGGTGCCATAGCTAATCACCGTTACCAACGGTTCATTTCCATTTTTACACTCAGGCCAGGTGGCTGTGGTCGGGAGATTATTATTTTTTATTGTTATTAATAACGGCATTTTTCTTAGTAATATTACCTTGGGACTTCCTGCCACCTGGCTGACTGAGAAATGACTTGTTTTCGTATTCTGCGCGTTTCACATTATAAACATAAACCTTGAAAACAACAAAAGAAGCTATTCGGAGAGCAGAAATGACTTTATAGGAGATCTGTAGCTCTTTCTTATAATGACACCTCTCAATTATGAACTGGAAGAAAAACATCCAGGTAATAAATCCCGACCATGACCAAAAGTGTATAATACTGAATGTCTGCTGTTCCATATTTGCTGCTCCTTATCTCGCAGACCAAGGGTACCTGTTCCAGTGCTTAAACGGTCCTGTGGTCTACCTGTTTAAATCTGCGGTTAAAACTCCAGCTAAGTTTGATAAAAAATTTCACCATTCAGGCTTTGTGTGTCCGATCCCTTCTGCACGTTCATTCGCCTGTCTCACGCTGTCGTTAGGGGGTGCTAGAGGAGGCAGCATTGGCTAGGGAAGGAAACTGCCGGCCCGCTAACCCCTCTTAGAGCCGTAATGGCACAAATAAGCCTCCCTCAGCTGCAGTGGACGACAGCCGAGAAGGCGGTGGGGCGGCGTAACTTAACACCGCGGCGCTGCCTGGGACGCTTCCATCGATCGGGCCGCGCGCGTCTGCGAGAGCCTGTTGCGGAACGTGCCGGCACAATAGGCTTATTGTGAGCGGGGGGGGGGGGGGGGAGAAAAAGGTAGAGCACTGTTGTGTAAACAGCAGGGCCGGGAGACTTGGCAGGTAATAGAGCGGACATAATGAGCGCTAAGTACCTGTAATCCTGGGAGATATCGCGCAGGGTGGAGGGCCAGCGAGAAACTCCCTCAGGTGCGTGTAATTGGTCCCCTGCCAGGTTGGATGTGTGTCAGGTGTAAGGCATGAGAGGCACTGAGTGCGGACCATTGATCTGAGAGAGAGAGAGAGAGTGTGTGTGTGTGTAGAGTGTGTGTGTGTGGGTGTGTGTGTGTGTGCCCCCCCTTCCTGACCTGAATTTACTGTAGAAAGCAGACAGCTGGTGTGGTCCCTACCTGCCTCATGTTTCAGAGACACGGGCGCAGACCAGATGGGGGGGGGTGGGGGAATGGGGGAGCACATCTGCGCAGGTTTGAGCTGTAGCCGTAATGGTTTAGTGTCATGTTGCTGCTTCTCTACTCAAAGATACGGAATATTGGCAGGGCAATATCTGATTATACAATGATTTCAGCCATATATCTTTTGAATCCACAAACACACACACGCATTCACACACACACACAAACACATATATCTAGAGAGAGGCTCTCTGACTGTGATTTAAATTTTAATTTTCCAAATACAAAACGTAGTCTACAGAGCATATTGACATTTAGAAAATGTTGTGTTTAAAACAAATGTTCCTATATGTCACGTTCTACAAAGAGTGTGCATTACATGTGCAGGAAAGAGTCCAAATTGAAATTTTCCATTTGTGTTCACAGGCCTTTTAATTTGCCATTTATTTGCTTAACTGATTTTATAAAAGTGGGGGTGGTGTGTAAGTGTAAGGAGGGCATTTGTGTAAAAAAAAGAATGCGAAACAGAGAAGACAGCTGCTACATTTCTCTTTCTTTTCACTGCCTCATTGGTTAATTCAGTGGAAAAAAACGTTTCTGGGGATTTTAGGTCAGACGTATCACAACCAAGGTAGACGTGTGCTCGACTGGAGAAGCGATATACTATTGATCTGTTAGTGGGGGGGGGGGGGGCATGGTGGGGGCAGGCTTGGAGCCCCGCAGTCTTCTTCCACTGAGGTAGATGATGGTAGGAGAGACATCTGTGCATGATACTCCCAAGGGGTTGGAATAGGATTTTCAAGCCTTTTTGAGAGCAATGTTTTTCTTTTTTTCATCAAAGTGCATATGAAAGGTGTATGTAAGTGCAAGGATGCTGGCCCTTGGGGTCTGTTGTTGGGTTGATGTTGGGTCTGCTACACTTTAGCTGGTGAGTTTGTAGTTAAGTGATACAAATTGTACAGGACAGTACTACTGCTGCTACAACTGCTACTACTAGTACTACTCCACCAGGTTACATGGTTCTGTGAGTCTTTTTATCAGCATGTCATATGCAAATGATTTTAATTTTGGAAATGATAAGAAATTTCCATTCGTACAGTACATCACAACATTTACCACACCAATGCTACCCACTTCCCCAATAGTCTGTTTTGTTACCTCTCTCTGGCCCAATGTGACATTTACATGCTCCGTTATAAACATGATTTTTGCATTATAAATGTAACGTAATGTAAAAAGTAAGCCAGACAGCAATGTAGAGAGGCATTCACTCCACCGCCTTCTCTCCGTTACGAGGATAGACAGAGAAAACAGTGACAGAGAAAAAGAGTGAGTGAGAACAACAGAGGGAGAGAGAGAGGGGGACAGCGAAGGGCAAAGTGAGTGTGAGATGGAGAGAAAGAGAGTGTGCTTGGCAGGTTCTAGCCTCACACAGGAGGAGAGCGTGTCAGGCCTGCAGAAGTGTCAGTCTGCAGGACTTCTCTCAACAGGAACAGAGAGCTCAGCTAGCCTATGCCAGGGACAGACAGGGATCCAGACACCTGTTACCGACAGCCGTCCCCCCCCCGCCCCCCCCACCCTGGTAAACAGGAGGGGATTAACTCAGGCAGGTCTCCCGCGCTGCCAAGCCTGCCATCGTTCGGGAGGCTCTTCGGGGAGAGAGTTCGGGGAGCGTTCCATTAGGTTAAGCGCTCATTGTTCTGACAGCAGGGAGATCGGGGGGCGCACGCTGAGAGGAAATCTGTACCGTGCCCGTAAAGTGCAGGCCCGCATCACACGGTATCAGCCTTCGTCTCACGTTCATAGTGTGAGAAACTTCAGTGTGCTTATGTAAAAAAAAAAAAGTTCCTTTTTTGGACGTAAGAATAGCATTTTATGCAATGTGTTTATCATCCTTTGTAAGGTATTTATTGTCTTATGAAGTACTTATAACGAGGCTATGACAAGTCAATTAAGGTGTTATAAATATTTTGTGATGCCTTCAGGGTAATATACTCTGTGGAAAGGGTGACCACTACTTTGTATCTTTACAAATGCAGATCAGGAGGTGGAGAATGACCTAAATTTCTGTTAATTGAATACCTAATTTATTAAAATTATTATTAAATAAGCCTGCATTTTTTAAGTCTTAAGAATCTTTATGTGTAGCTCATTCCTTGCCAAAAAAATAAAATAAAATCACACGTGTTATAAATAAATACTATCGTTTACACCATTACATTCAAGCTCGCTTGAGTGAATGCTCAGCCTCACATTCATCATCCCACTACAAAACAGTGAAGACCTAGATGGACACAAATTCTGTTCAGTTAGAGTAAAAAAAAAAATCTTGATTTAAACCCACAAGTGCATGTGTGAGAGAAAAACCCACATGATAAATTAAACCAATAGAACAGCAAGGATTTGTCACATGCCTCAGCATGTGGTCCAGATTGTGACTGGCAAATCAGATGCCCTGTCACATCATGTTCCTTGGGAATGGAAAGATGAGGGGAAATCTGGACCACATAGCCACACTGAAATCATTTTTTAAATGTATTTTTAAATGAAAAAGAAACCTCAGGCTATCAGGACTTTCAGACTGGATGTACAAAATTACACAATCAAATGTGCAAGAGAATTCCTGTGTCCCTACACAAAATAAAGTAAGAACATTTAAATTAAAGCCAGTCTAAGTTAGATATTAATCTGGAGATATTGCTGAGGCATTTTGTAATATCTTGGCAGCTCAAACACTTTCATGTTAAAATCAAAAGATAGATCCAACAGGTTCTCCACCTTTTTCGAGCCCTTGGTGTATTCAGTATTAGGGAGGGAAGTTGCATTGGTTCAATCTAAGCAGCCAATTAAAATCGAGGTGGTTACCTAAGCAGCAAGAACAAGTGTGACACTGTAGCCCAATGACACCAGGGTTGTGTCTCTGGAGACACTAATCTTGAAGCATTCCAGGACGAAGCCTGGAAATCCACTCTACAAAATCGGTTGACAACTCTCTTGCAGAACTTCACCTGATTATAAAAGTAACTAATTCACAGTAGATGTGACATAGTTCAGGATTGTACATAGAAGCATGTCCTTTATTCAAAGAGTTTTGAGAATTTATTCTAATAAGAATTTATTCTTATTCTACTTTTGGTTCAAAGAGGAATTTGACTTTGGTTCTTCGGTCCTGTTGCTGAAATGAAGCAGGCGTTGACCCAGTGCAGGATGGGATGGGGGTTAGCAGTAAATCAGTAGAACTGAGAAGATACCACGTCAGGCAGAGATCTGACAGTACCCAACATTCTAATTCTGACAAGCATCCGACATGAAGCAACATGCATGAATTTTTCCAGAAGCCCTCTTTCTACATTGAGGATGGAGTCTGAATGCATGTATGACGTGAGGAATGTGATCAGACTGATGGAGGGAAAGATCAGCGTACCCTGATGATTACAACACACACAGACATGCACATACACACACGCAAACACACACAGTTTCTGCGAAAATGTAACGTATATGCTTGCATGTAACGTGTATTTATGCAGCCAAAATACGGGTTAGGGCAAAACATATAGCCCTATTCATTTGTGATTCGTACTCAGTGACCGTACTTGCTATCATTACGGCTGTTGCTTCTGAGTCAGGATCAGAGGCCAGTTAACTCATGGAGCTGTGGTGGGAAAATCTGGGTCAATTTCCCAGGATCGTTTCCCTCGTGGGGAGAGGTCCAGAGAGGCATCCTTTTGATACCGCCCACGCACCCTTCGCATTCCCGCATGGCCCGTGTGACTTCCATTCCGGCTCATTCTGACACATCATTGTTTCCTATTACGGCGAAGGAACTAAAACGTATTTGACACGAAGCTAAACTGGTGGGTGGGGGGCTCGGCCGGGATGATAGAGATGCCTGCAAGAGGGAAAAGCTTGTCCGGACCAGAACATCAAAGTGGCCTGTGCCTCTACCCATTCGTGCTGCACTCTTCCTCATTGCTCTCCAGAGACAGGTCTCAACCTCTGTCTTATTTTGCAGTGCTAAGTTTGAACTCCCCGTCAAAATCCATCCTGTTACGCATCTTGAGTGGAAAAGAAGAGAAAGGGAAGAATTCAGAGGTGGATAGAGATCTCCACCTGTAGCATGAAATCTGAACAGGAGGAAAAAATATATTCCTCGGGCATAAACACAAAGTGTATTCGAGGCTAGTCGGAACTCTAGTCCCTGTTTGTCACGTTCACGTCGAAGAGCGGAGAGCATCAATAATGCATGGAAGAGAGGAATGTATTAGCAGCCTGCCCAAGCAAAGAGGCACCAGAGGACCACTGATGAGCTGTTTTTTTTGTTTGGGGGGGAGAGGGGGGGGGGGGACAGAAAAGCTTTGCCATTTCCCCTCTCTTTTATTGAGGAGATATTGAGAGATGCATCATTTCGAAGAGAGAGAGAGAGAGAGAGAGAGAGCTGGAGAAAATCCACAGAAAGGGCCTGTAATTGACTTCATTGATCAAATGCAGGAGAGACCTGGACCCCTCGTGAGGTGTGCCATCTCATCTAACCACCCTCCCCCCATCTAGCACAAACAGGGAAACATCTCTGGGGTTAGAAAATCCACTAGCCGCTAGGTAAATGAGGTAGCATCTGGTGTAAATAGTTTCAGCATTCAATCTACATCAAGTGCAATGATTTCTCCTGCTGTATGAGATTAGTCTTATTTTTTATTTTTGTTTTGTGGCTTTGCACCAACAGGGGACAAATTTTAACCGAAAGGAAATTTTTAAAAACTGATTTTATGACTTAGGTGTACACACCTAGAGTGAAAAGTACAAACTTCATATGAATTCTGTAGCTACAGCACTGCAATGACACTGGAGATGTGTCGGTCCATTCACTCGTGGGTAGGGAAGCAACACCTCTGACGCTGAGATCACATGACCATCTCTCGTGTTGCCACCTATCAAACAAGAACAATGCATTTCTAAATCAGCCAGGTCATTTAAAATAAGGCAGGGAATTATGTGTTCTATTCGTCCATTTGAAGTATAATGACTGACTGGGTATGTTCAGATTACCTTTTTCCCCACTCGGGTAAGTAACATTAACCAATAACAACTAAAAAATAAATGTGTTCACAGAAGGGAAAAACCAGGCGACCCGTCTGAAACTGGACTGGTGACACCAGTTACCTCAGTCATATCTGCATAATACAATTAGTAAGAATAGAAAAGTCCACAATGAAGATTACAGCGTTTTCCTTTTAAAACATCGCTCTTTCATGCTTCTTTTAATGGACCTTTCATTGCTGGTTTGGAGCTCATGAATTTCAGGAGCAAAAAGAAAAAATGAAAGGTTGTGCTTTCAGATGAGCGTCTAAACCTTTGCACACATTGCTTCACTTTACATCTCCGTGATAAGGCCAGCTCGGTAATTAAATCCACAGGCCTGTAGATAGTCCCTGTGCCCAAATGTGACACAGCCCATCTGCCGAACAGACACCTCCACTGAACAAATCACAGAAAAACATTAACCTCTCAGATGTCACCATCATTGAAAAATATGCATGAGTATTTTCCTTCTAAAATAGATGTAATTTTCAAACATAGTTGATCCTACATGCAAGCAATTTTAGCCTGATAATGAATCTATTTCAATTCTATATATTTTGTGTACTTACATAATTGGTCATTTGAATATTTCCTTATTCATTAGAACAGAAAAAAAGTCTGTACTTTTGCACAACAATGTAGCTCAGGTAGGCAGGGATAGTCTTTACCAGTACAAATCCAACCGAAGATTAGAATGCAATTTTACACCTTATAACATGATTACATTTCATTTTAGACCAATTTTATTTCTGCAATCACCAGTGATAGCAGCGTGCTTTGGGTTTTCAAATATGATTTTCAGAAATTCAGAAGTGGCACTCGAGTCTTAATCTTTCAGGGCGAAAGGCAAGCAGTGCACGCTGCAGCGTGATTTGCATTTTATTACATTATACGTTTGATCTTTTTTAATGACAGCACGTCGACAAGCTCAGCTGAAAAGATCAGAGACCTCGATGTTCACACTCTGTTTAAAAGTTTAAATTAATGTATGAAATCCGTGTATTAAGGATTCAAAGGGAAATATTGATAGCTAAATTTCAACTTGTGGAAGACAAGAAGAAATAAAGCAATGGTTCACATTAAAATGTTTTTTTTTTTTTTGTTTATCTTAACATTTATCAATTATTTAAGCACAAAGGAATAAACACAAATTCACAGACGTGTCAATGTTCTGTAGCATGCTACAGTGAACCTAAAGTGTGCGTTTATTAATTTTTGATGCGTTTATCAAATTTTATAATACATTTCTTTTTTTTTTTTAAATTTGGGTAAGTGTGATGGTTAACCTTTAAACACTTCTAGAAGACAACACTTTAAAAGTTCAAGGAAGAAAGTACCTACATAGGTCAGAATGCACACTGGAAAGTTGAAGCTACTCAGTCCAACTTTGTTTGCATGATCTATCAACGATCCTGAAGCATGCAGGCCTGCGCAGAACTTCAGCATAATTCAATCTGAACACACAGGATCTCATTGTTGGAATCAGAAATTTAAGCAAGGCCATTCCCATAAGGTATGCATCAAGTGCCAGACTGGTTAGACGGCAGATGGCTGTCACAGGTGTTTAAGGATTTTCGAGAAAGACGTGTTAGCTGTAGCTCAGTAATGAGACACAGGAGGCTGACTTTTAAGGTGGCAACCCGAGGGTGAACTTCTGCAGTCTTTCACCGTGTCTACTTTACTGAAGATCAGAAACGTGTTAATACGGGTGAGAATAGGTTTTTACTGTAACAGATTTTTGAACTGAGACCCAGCTCTGTACTCTGGTCCGTCTGAGGAAGGAAAGGGCAGTCAGGTGGCGAAGGTAACTGATTGTATTTCGCTTACATTTAAAGTCGCTAGCAGCTTACACAATACCCAACTTTAAACAGTCACAATCTGCGACACAGTTCTTAATGTGACAACCTTTATGGAAAGATCTTCACAAGCCCACTCCGGTACAGCAAGGCGAAATTACGGCAAATGAAACATATTAATGAAATGGGAGTGGGAGAATTACACAATGATGTAATGGAAAACAGAGGAACGGCAACCACGGAACAAAATCATTAAACTACCGGCATATAGGGAATTATAAAACCGTGAAGTGCTTGATGAATATACAAAAAAATAAAAAATTCCTGGGGGTAAATAAATTAGAAGCGGATGAAAGAGGAGAGGCTGCTGGGTATTTGCAGACATGTCGGCGGTGAACGCGGGGCTCTGCAGGCGGGATGAAGACGTAAGCGTACAGCGGCCAGCGCGTGGGAGCGTGTTGTCAGAGGTCGCTCGGTCTCTGATTCTACCTCGACAGAGTCGGCCACAGTTCACCTCACGCACCCTCGTCTCATTTGTCCTCTGACAATCTGTGATTCGGCCCTCTCTGTCCGCGTCAATCACTTTGAGTCACGTCTCAGCGGTTCTCTCTCTCTCTCCCTGTGCTGAGGACGCACCTTTATATGAGCACACATACAGGTTTATACACACACGCAGACAGTTTTTTACACACATATATAAACACACACAGGTTTATACACAGACAAACACACAGTTTTATACGCACATAACCACACACACACACACACACACACACACATACACAAACCTTTGTGGAGGAGTGTTCATCTTTGCTAATGAGGGGTGGGGGGACCTGACATTTCTCTTTAGGTAGGTCAGGCCAGGCTGGTGGTCCTTTGAATCAACCTCTTCAGAGTAGTACAAGTCATATTGAGGAGACAGTGACAGTTCATCAATAGCTAGCCAAGAAATATATCCCACAATGCCCTGGGAAGTAACTTGGCTACCAGGGGAAGCGAGGAAGACAGAAAAAAAAAGGGTTATGGGACAGATTCCACCCCAGGATTGGGTGGTCTCCAAATCAAATAGGGGATAGATCAAAGAAAGTATGGAAGCATCTCACTCATCAAGGCCAGGCTGTCTGTGCGGTGTGTTACCGAGACACTAGAGTCACTCTGTCCAATGGAACGGCATCCCAAAATGTACAATGAGGCCCAGAGCACCTGGGGCCCATTCATCTTTACTGAGCTCATTTCTCTTTTCAGGTCGTGGACAATCTTCACAAAGTTAAACTCAATTTAATCTGAACTGATGCAGCATCATTGAGCTCCCATAAAATAAAATAAAAAAAACAGGATACGTGTCAACTGTCAAGTTCTCTCATCTGACAGGTTGAATTATTCCCGGAACAAAGTAAATGTCAGATTTCTATAATAATTTCGTGGAGCTCTATTTAAAATCTGAAAGGCGATTGTCTCGTCCCCACCAACAAGATTTGACTGGATTGTTTGTTAGCGCTGACAGACCAATTTGCCAGCTCTTGTTCAAGTTGACACACAAAGCCTAAAAAACCAAAATAGATTTTTATATATATATATATTTTTTTTTTTGAAGTGGTGTGTCATTACTTGGAACCACAGAGTATTTATTTAATGAGAATTCAGAGTCATTTGGGAGACTTTCCACCCTTCCGAAGAAATGACCTGAAATGCCCGCAACACAAGACAACACTGGAACAAGAGTGCCATAACCTTAAGGGCCAGTGTATATAATGGCAGCACCAGGGTTAGTAATCTTTTTATCCGTCCTTTTATAATTGTGACAAAATAATAGAAAGGAAAGTCACAGAACATCATAGTATCTTACTGAAGGTAAATGTGAGATAAATGTAGTAATGTACATTTACTTTCCATTTATAAATGTTGGGGTCCACACAAAGTGCTTCAGCACAGCTCATTTTAGTTTTTTTTTTTTTTTTTTTTTTTTTTAAATCCCACAGGCTGTTTGTCCTTCCATAAAATCATATTTCATATTTCAGTTCCTCCACAACACGGAATGGAGACGGTCACAGCTCACGCAAACAAAGACTGATTAAGGCCTAATGCTCTGTTCATGACTGAACAGAAGCAAAGCTCAGCTGTGAAATTTAGCCCGAAGGATCAGATCCGCAGTGGTGACAGGAGTCACATGGAAGCCCAAAGCAGGAAAAAAAGCCAGTTTGGGTTATGGTTACAAGGCAAACACATGGAAGAAAAGACAAACACTCGAGAGGAGAGACGCGGTACTCACACAGAAAGAAAAACTAGCACAAAAGATTGAATGAAACACAGTAAACTGTCTAGTGTTCATTTGACTCCAACAGTGTTAATTCAACTCTTAACAGATAAGGAAATTAACAGATATCCCACTCTGGAATGTGGGACCAAATATTATCTGTGAAGTACTGAATTAACACTGTGAAAATTACATTTTATGCAGAGAAAGGTGGAAAACTTGAGATTTAACCAGGGTGGAAACACTCCTCAGATTTAATTTATAAGGACAGCAGAAGGAGTGTCCGCACATCTGACTATAAAATACGCCCAGATGCAGCAAAGATAATAAAGTACTTGGTTTTTAAGTCGAAAGATGAACAGAACGCTTGTAGAATAGCATTTTCAACATATATGAAACACTGGCCATATAATTTGCATTTCAGCAAGTCTTTTTACATGTGATACCTTTTCTAACATTAATTTGCTGCTTTTCTGCATGGAATTGGCTGATTAGTCTGCTATTAATGGTGTAAAAACATGGAACCTGCTTGTAATTAAGAGGCACAGTAATTCCATAGTAAGTGGTGTGCAATCAAAGACTTTGCGCAGTTAAGTATTCACTTCCTGAGTAGCACATGTGAGCAGCCCTCTGTGTATTTGCGGGGCATCGACAGAGGGCTGACTGCGAGGGCGAAAGTTCAGAGCCAGTTTAAATCTCAGGCTCAGGTTCCTCCGCTCGGAGCTGTAGTGTGACTTACACTCGTCAGCGTGGGGCAGCGAGGCTTTGCATTAAAACGTCTCTAATCTGCTATCTAAATCAATAAAATAAACCAAATGGCCGAAGTGCTAGCTCGCAGTGTTTACTCTAAGGAGGTAAAGTTGCAAGAGATCAGTCACTAGAGGTGACGACCATTCCTACACAATCAGGGTTGGCCCCGAGGCTTGCAGATTTACCCTGCCCTAGTTCTGGAGGGCCACTGTCCCGGTAGGTCTACTCAACCCTCGTCAGGGAGGTCCAGAGTACCTGTGGGGCTAATCAACCCAAGTCACAGAGAGCCGGAATGGCTGCAGAGCTACCCAGCTTTGATCTGCTGGCTTTGATTCAAGCCAGCCACTCAAGCACCTGATTGAGCGAATCACTGCCTCAGTTTAACTAATTTATCTTCTTCTCCCTTGCTCTAAGAGGGCTCGCTGTAAAAAAAAAAAAAAAAAAAAAAGGAGCACTGAAAGTTGTTGGCAGCTCTTTTCCAGCCTAGCTGAGAGGCCTTAGTTCAGTCATTCACATGGAATTTTTACATCCTTCTTCACACAAATAGCCATGTTCCGCGGTCGCTAAACGGGGATTAGTCACCACTAAGCACGCTCGGTGGGCTCCTACACACACCTTGTCTCTCTCTCTTGGAGGAGTCAGGCTTGTCAGTCAGATTAAGTGCTCAGAGATGAATGGGCTTGGAAGTGCTCACTCACCTGAATCAGCTGTTGGGAGCAGTTCTCTCGGCAGCCCGAGGCAGCTGTCTCTACAACTGAGGGAAAATATTATTTTATTCTTCTTTGGTCTCCCTGTCTTCTCTCTCTTCTCCTGTCTCCTTATCTCCCTGTATCTCCTTTTATCTTTCCATCTCCCTCTCTCTCCCACTATGCATGTCTTTTTCTCCGTCTCTACCCATCTGACTCACTCTCTCTCCATTCCTCTCTTATCTTTCACTGCTTTATCGCTTCTCTTCTCCTCTCTTATTGCCTCCATATCTTTCTCTTCTCCCTCCCTCACTTCCCTTTTAGTTTTCTATCTCTCTGGATCCATACATGCTATAAGCTAAAGTCCTTCACAGTTCAGCATTGTCTCACAAGAACATGGTGCAACTGGATAGGGGTAATTTGGAGAGGTCTCAGCCAGAACTGGCCCTAAACAAACACTCCACATTTCAAAGGTTTGTTACCCTGGTGGGCCATTCATCTACGGATTACATCCCCTTTAATGCTAGCTTGCCCTATCACTTACAGCAAGTGTCAACACCACCTTTGTGGTAACTACACCTCACGGAATCTCAGCGTTCACTGCAGAATAGGGAGAAGGCATTTCCTGGAGTGAGCCGTTGTATGACCGTGTTGACATCCCCCTGCTGCTAGAAAACAGTGCTAGATTCTAAAACTCCTTTATCATTCAGGTGGAAAAAATCTCATTTTAGAGGTACTACCAATCAGAGCCTCTGGTTTCAGGTAGGTTATTAAGTACTCTTGGCAGAAAATCCAAAAAGTAATATGCATTTTAAATAGAAATGTACTAGTCTTCTCTCAGCCCTTTGGGTTATAAGCAGAGGTGCATAGATCAAAAAACATTCCACATTCAGGAAAGATCCACATTCAACATTTTTAATCACGATGAGGCTAAATGAATTGCCCTCAGGATATTGTTTCAATGATGAGATTTCAGTAAATATTAGATGAAGACCATTCAGAAATTACAGAGCATGGTATAATTCATAATACTTTCCAGTACTCATTTAAATTGTTTATATAATGTTTCAGCTGATATATCACATTTGACCTGCAGTAGCACTCCAACAAAGCCAAGCTAAAAAGTTTGAGTAGACAAATTTAAGACGAGTGCCCTGCACTGCATAGCCAATGATAGCATACATTTTTTGAAGTTCCTCTACTAATTGTATTTTTGTTCATCCTCCAAGAAAAGAGGAAATGCATCTGTTTCCAGAACAAAGCAGGGAGACAGGATAGATGAGTTTACCTCCAGAAAGCTTACTCAGGAGTATTTCAAAATACACACAAAGAACTTTCCAGAACATTTTCAGAAATGAACATTTGCTAACAGAGAATTTAGAGTTCTAGCTGTAACTCCCTAGACCCTCACCCGCTTGCACACACATGTGCGCCATACACTTGCACACACATGTGCACCACCTGCGCGCCACAGTAATATCTCCTCATGCATCTGAATGTTAAATCTGCGCTCGAAACACAGGTGACTTTGTGTGTCACTTTGATGGACACATGGCTCACAGTTGTGATGCCCGTTAGCAGAAGATGACCGGGTGATTAAACAGAGCTCTGGGCCATATGGGCAGCCACACAATCTGACCTTCTCAGACTTTTGCAAGAGCACTGGAAGCCACGAGGCAGGCCTCTCCTGTTCTCATCCCCACACATAAAAGGATGTGATTAAGCTCAGAGGAAAAAAAATAAACAAACAAAAAAGGACAAGACAGAATCTCCTGACAATACTATGAGAAAAAATATATATATAATTGGGAGTTCATTCTCCTTAATATAGTGGTTTATTACATATAATATACAGTATCTCAGCTCCAGTTAAAAATGAATAATTCTGACAGTGGCCTTTTGTTGCACAGACCTTACAGAGCGTACAGCAGGACATGTTGCTTAAAGCGTGGTCTGTGATCGATGTCAGATAAAGCGCATACAAGAGCCATGGCAGGCGGGTAATGCGGAGCACATGCTGATGAAATTACTGATCTAATGGGAAACCAAACTGGGCCTTTTGTTCCGGCCACCCACAGCCAGCCCCCGAAAGTCTCAACACAGGGGGCCTCGCGTTGTGGGAGAGGAGGTGACCCAGGTGCTATGAAGATGGGTAATCCACTTCCTGTCCAGCACTCATGAGACCCGGAGGGGAAGTTGATGCAACCACTGTGAGCAGAGCCATTTCCTGTTCCTGCCTGTGCTCTTACAGAAGCTTCTGGTCTCTAAAAGCATTATAGGAGCAGATCAGCTACCTCCCTTTAATAAAGTAAAAACCCACACCATGTCACAAAACCCAAAACTGATCCAGTTGGAGGCAGAACTAGGTGGCTGCAGTTCCAATAGAGATAGGACTAGATGTCTAGAATACTATTAATGCATGGGCAATGGATCCCCGTCAACTACGCATATGGAGGTGATTATTGTCACTAAGATGCTGATGATGAAACAAACCTTCCAGCAGTCAACAAGATCAAACATAAAAACGTTTACATTACCATGCTAAACTGCAGCTTGAGCACAGCTCTCAAATTCAGTGGGAAGAAAGTCAAATCTCTCAGTGACAGTGAAAAAATATACCATCTGTACAGCGATATCAAAGATATGTGTACATTTCAAGATGAAGAATGTTTTCACTGAGGGGATATTTTAATGGGCTGTCAACCCAAGTTTACAGTCTCAATCATCAGAAATGTACTTCTAATGCATTTGTCATCTTCATCATCTTCGGTTAATCTGCAATTTTCAGTCTCGTCTTTGTCACTTACATCTAACAGCAAAGCAGCCGAAGAAAGATTAAAGAATCTGAATACATACATTTCATAAGTCCATTATTTAGATTGACTTTTTTTTTAATTTTTTTTTTTAAGAAAGCTTGTGTCAAAGTGATGGAATTTTCTGATGCAGTTTGTGCATTAAAAAAATCACATTTAAATTTTTATAATGGTGATCTTTGAAATTCTAAGATGAAACAGCATGGTTTGTCTTTGACTGTTTGTGCCCCAGATTTACTCAAAGATGAGAATCAGAATAAAGACTTACATCCCAAGTGTAGAAAAATTATTGTTAAACAAATAAGTTATACCAAGTGTACTGTGTGTGTGAAAGGTGAACATTTCAAGAGTGAAAAGATGAAAATGCACCAACATTTTCTGTATAATAGTGTTGACATTGTACTTTTTTGGCTGTCCCAGCACATCTTGGTAATGCATCTTCCAAAGACCCAAATGCCATTTTATGCCCCACCACAATCACTCCATGTTCTGCCTCACGAGCTCCACTGTGTGTTTATGTAATATTGCACCATGCTCTCAAAATAACATTAGTCTGGACTGTGTTTCAACACATGAAAACTAAACAATAGCATGTGTTACTGAAAGGTGCTCCTTAGGCGATGTAAGAAATCCACACATACCAATGTAACCCATTCCAAACCCCCTGAACAGCATTGTACCTTTTCAGCAGGAATATGATGTTCAAGATAAATATAGTAAGCTTTCATGAGAAAAATAAACATCTATTAAACCCCAGCATGGTATTCATCCACATAAGGCTTTCGTTCCTGAATTTCCCCTATAAAATGGATGCACACATGCAATATAAATAAATAAATAAATAAACAAAAAATATTCCCCTGCAGCAGAAATAAGTTGGTTTTTCAGAATTTGAAAATGTCCAGTATAGGTAGACCGGTTTTCTTAAAACTCAAATTTCATGAATTTAACAAAAAGGGAACTTTGAACTTTTTTCAGGGCTGTGTAACATGTGGGCAGCCCGACAGCCTTTCCTACCGAAAGTACAGGACATTGTCAGCAGATTTCCCCTTCAGCCCAGCCAAGTAGCAGGTACAGAAACCTTTACTGTAACTGCAAATGCAGCCACAGGATCTGTGTGCTTACCAGAATCAAAAAAGGGAAGAGGTGACTAAATGCTCCGTGTGCATATTGGGGGGGTTAAAAATTGCTGTGTGAGTAAAAAAATAAGATGAGCAAGTAATTTCCTGCACCAGGGGTGAATGTTTGTAGACACTTTACTGTACAAATGTACCTCAACCTGAAAACCAAAAAGCAGTAGTCAGAAGTTAAAATATTAAAATTTATCCACATGAAAACATGGTTAATTGTCCAACAATGCATACCTAAATACATTGAAACAATATGTATACTATTTTAACAAACATTTGAATGTGACCTACCAGAATGAACTGGGAGACTTGCCTTAGATTTGCATTTTAAGTCCTGGCTGCAACCTTGGTGAATGGAGACAGAGCTCATTATGACGGCTGGAAATTTGCATGTTGTGGCAGAGTCTGTGATTGGATTTGACATGTGGTCATATTTGACAGGCATGCGAGCCCTGTGACTCCGCCCTGTCACTTTTAGTCTGTTTGCTTTTGACGCCGTGAGGAATGGGGGAAACTTAGAAACTTCTGGAAAGGAATGTGAATGATCGAGGATGGAGGAACAAACAAAAAAGTTTTATTAATTACATTGCAGACACAAAATGAAAACATTTGGCGCCCTTTTGCCCTGCCCCAATCTACAAGTAAATCGAGACAGAAATTGTGTTTTATAACAAAGACTGTTTATTGCTTTATAATTATATATGTTTGATCATTGTTTTAAATGTTATAATTACGCAATGGAACATATAGAATTTTGGTCCATATCAAATAATACATCAAAATATAATATTGGTCCATATCAGATAATATATCACAACTAATATATTGTTATTTACATATAATTAGGAGGTGTGTAACATAAAATAAATAAATAAAAATAAATTGATCAAAATATATCTGGTCAAGTGCAGAAGAGAATCTGAGACAAAGGTTTCAAAGTGCAGTCAGATTTAAAATAAAACTGTACATTGAGGACGTCTAGTTATGATTCCATCATTGTTAGTGGGGCCCACTCTGCACAAACTCACCAAAATGCCACTTTTTAACTGCAGGAAGCAAAATATCAGAAATGTGCCAATAATCTGTAAGACAAACCTTTTCCTCCATTGTGGCTTTGCTAGGGCACCAAGAGTGAAAGCTGCAGTCCATCACAATGTCGAAGGTTCTGATTGGGGAAGAGTAGGCCCCACCTCTCGGGAATGACTGGACCATGTCCCTAATCAGCCCAGACAATACCGCGATTATGGAATCACCGCAAGCAGGACTGCTTAACAAACCGAGCCCAAAAGTATGCGATGCATCAACAAAAGATCAAACGCATTTCCGAACTCTAGAGAGGAATGGGGAGAAAAACAGCAAAAACTGAAATAAAATTACTGAGGAGACAAATTGGCAAAATGTTTCTCTTTTTAGGATAATCCCCAAACTCTCATGAGTGGTTAATCCAGAGGCATGCCACACATTCTGTGTGCGTGTGCGTGTGCTTGTTGGATTAATGCCGATGGGTGTGAGTGGATTTCTTCCTCATTAGAGGTCATGGATTAGACCTAGAACCATGCGGATATTGTTTATTGTTGATTTCTCACTTTCATTTGAAACTGCATTGTGTCAAAGGAAAAAAGAGCTCCTCTGTAATGCTGGATAGTTGAAACAATAGTATTCTGGTTTATGAATTCTCCCTGTTACGATTACGATATGGCAGGATCTGTGTTCGGAAAGGTCACTCATATGGACAGAGGCACCAGGGTAAAAGCAGAACTTCAAATCCATGAGAAATAGCTCCCCTCAACAGTTTATGGACAGAATTTGTTCCCCACAAACTTCTCAGAAGTATTGAGCCATTAGATCTGTTCCTCAGAGCCATATGAAACAATGCGCTGTACAGAAAAAACTGAAGGCAAAACTCTTCAAGAGAAACATTTTGCGAATTGTTAAAAAAAATGCATATTTAATTTTCGATGTATATTTCAGTTTCCTAGACAACTATGTGTAGCAGACCATCCTCACATTATGGTCATCAAGTCAACAGGTAGAAAGGTCCACCTGAAACACCTGTTGAACATTGACGGCAACACTCCAGAAAGTACTGTCCAGATCAACTATCCTCTGTACCCAACAGGACCTACATCAGATTAACGATTCTTTGAGAGTTCCTATTTTACAGGGCATTGTGAAATTCAAAGCACCACACAAAACGATCCTAAAACAAACAAAAACAGAACAGTGCCATAGACTGCCAGTCACGCCTGAGCAGCACAATGCGTGTGATAAGATTTGAGGCTATTTTAGTCGCGGTTAATACGCCGCTCCTTCGGAGACGGGGCTATCAGCGTGTCACAGATGCCGCGACCCATTATCCCTCTCCGGCTCCACGCAGAGCGGTGACGGGTTCGAGAGCAAGGCACACGTTGGAACCACTTCCTGCACGAGAAGCAAAGAGACGTGGCGTGACACTTGTCAGCATCGTTCTCCGTGAAACTGCGGGAAACGAACCTCGGTTTTAGGCCACCGTGATGGAACCGACGTTGGCAATCAACATGTCATCCATGAGAAAATATGACCGCCACGATGGCCATATCAAATATCAAAGGATAGGGGATTAGCTCTGACTTTAATAATAATAATATTATTATTATTATTATTATTATTATTATTATTATTTTGATTATGTTTTACATAAATATTCATAAAGCATTGCATTATGAATGTAATGTTTCAGGGAAGGGGGCAGATGGCTTGAGCATATGTTGGTGGCTATCTGTGCATGTGCCTGGTTTGACATGAGGATTCATAGCACATCATGAAGCTTCATGAATGAATTTTGATTTAGTTAGTCATGTTTGTTTAGCTAAGGTTTTTTTTTATCAGAATTTAAATGTAGCAGTTGGATTGCATATGCCCATATAAATTAGAGTGGATTTTCAGATAATTAATTGAATTTCAGTTAATTTCCTGAATTGGCTGAACTGAAATGGAAGTGATTCACAACTCTGGCTCCCAATTACCCTACCTCATTAAATAAACATATAAACAAACAAATATATAAATATTCCTCCAATGAAGCACTGAAATGAAATACTTTTCCCAAAAATTCCAAACAAAAGAAAATAGGTTGATACTGTTTAAAAGGTTAATCTCTTTACAAACAGTATCCCTATTTTAAATAAACCTACCCATCCCCTTGAGAATATTTTCATTAATTGTATTTTTGCTGTTCACTCTTTGAATGACTCACTTTTCTATTCATTATTAATAGACACATGAAATATTTTAATTAATCCCCATAAAATGCAGCACACCACTTGCTTTAGCCTCTCAGGTTACCATTAAGCGCTAAATGTAATAAGGCGCATCCACAACGGTGTTGGTGATTTATGACGAGAATCTTTCATTTCTGATTTTAAATAGGGTTAGACAGCAATCTGCATACATATAAATGCGCCCGCAAACAGTTTTTTTTCCTCCCTCCTTGTCTTCGGGCTCTTGTTTAATATTCAAGGATGAGTTTTGTCCACATGAATTTTGGTCTGTGTCACCTCAGATTAAATTATTACCATTTTGCAACCCGAGGCTTAACTAGAATCAATGAAACAGTAATGAAAATCCATTTTTCATACTATTGGACCCTGCTGGCTTATTTTCAGGCAAGTGTGTCTAAGCAAGAAATTCTTTTCACATACAGCAAATGTAAACCCAAGAGAAGGCATTGCAGTGAAAGGGTTAACTGAGACAAACCCTTGGATAAGTTATGCAAAGTAATGGATACTAATAATGCTGGCAAACATCCTGATTTGAATACTAAATTACATGTATCCAACAAAGATGTAAAATAAATATACTCTAAATTGTCTTATCATCCGCTTGTGCATATATTTTGTCATTTGGAGTCTATAAAAAGTGAGTTCATTCACTGTATAGTTTATATGCGATTTGCATTTTATATTTTGTACTTCCATTTACAAATCAAATTTGTTTTCATTAAATATGGCACATTTTTCTCATCTTTATACTGTGTGTGTGTGTGCGCGTTTATGCATGCGTGTGAGTATGAGTGTGTGTCCGTGTGTGTACACTATGCAGGTGTAGTTATGTTTTAACATGCTTCAAACTGTTATGACGCTGTTTATTTGATCTGTCAAACAGAAAAATAACATTTAATCAATATATTGTCAAAGAAGCTTCTCTTGAACTTCAGACATGTATGCAAAATATTCCTATTTCTGCAATAGATCAAAACAATTCAGTTGCAATGCGTTGGAAAAAGTCACAGTAAGATAAATGAAACCTTTAAGAACAATGCTGAAACTACAGCATAGTTTGAAATTATATTGAGGTTATATATGATCACAAATAATAGTAATAATAGTAGTAATAGTAATAATAATAATAGTAATAATAGCAATAATAGTAATAATAGCAATAATAGTAATAATAATAATAATAATAATAATAAATCAAACCAATTTTATCAATTCACAGTATGATTATCTCGGTTAAATTTTGTGGAAACGTGAGTCATTGCATTAAAGGGCACCCACTGCACGACTGTTCTCTGAGAAAGATCAATCCCCCAGAGAATCATTTTGTGTGTACAGTATACTGCATAAAATTAAAATGACATTCATTTCAAAAGGTCCAGCTTGAACCCCAGCCTTCATAAAGCTGATTATAAAATTCTCAGTTTATTCATCCAAACGGTTTTACTCAAGCATTGTCTTACATTGAGCATACATACATCTCATGTGATCCCAGACAAGTGTAAGTATTTAGTATTAAAAAGACAGAACAGTAAAACATCCTCATCTTTTCTTTTGAAAGAAAAGTCTAATCCGATTCCGCCAATGAGGTTCAGTGTTCAGGATTTGATTTTGCAAAAGAATTGTGACAAAAATGAGAAAAGAGTCCTAAAAGTGAAAGAAAATAAAAAGTAATATTAGAAATCACTGCAGTCACTTTACTCTGCCAATGGATCAAGTTGCTTAATTTCCCCAATGCAGTACTTCTCTTTAAAAAAAAAAAAGAAAGAAAACTAAGCTCAACAGTATGAAAAATGTGTTGCACAGTGAAACTCAGGTTACCACGTTCTGTCTTGTGCAAGAAGGGGGAAACAGTCCTTGGCAGGCCTTCAAGTAATTGTGCTTTGCCGTTCGGTGAGATTTGCAAAAGCATCCACTGGGTCTTTCTGTAGCTGCTTGAAGAAAAATAAAATACAGATTTTGAAAGCCGTGTCAGGGGTACAAGTCTGTGGACACAGGAATAAATATCGTTGATAGTACAACAAAGCTCAAAGCAGCACTTTGTAGGGTAGAGGGCGGGCTGGAGGGGGAATTGAGGAAAAGCTTCTCCTAGATTTGCCTTGGCTCAGAATTATGTTCCTTTTGCTGCTGGCAACCTGATCACGTGATCAGTGGAGGTGTGTGCGAAAAGGTGAGAATAAATGTAAAATGGCTAATTAATTACCATGCAAGCAGCCTCAGTTTATAAGCTACTCACTTTCTAATTTACACCAGGGATTAACAGCTCCGTGGGTACAATACACTCAATCAGTGGCACAGGCAGGTACGTCAAGTTGAATGTAGACTGACATTTGTGACACTTAATAGGTCGCTGGCGTGACCTGCACCAAGAAAAAAAAAAAGAAAAAAAAACTAGAGCATTTTAATCGCCATTATCAAGAATACAACAGCATTATTGAGAAATGCAATCGCAGTTCAAATCTGACAGATGGATATACTGGGAGCGAGGTGATTGTTGAGTAATATTTTCATAGGAATATGGAAATTGCACTCCTCTGCTCTGTCCCAAGAGGAATCCAGTCCCGGAATGTCAAAATATTCATTGCGCCATGAGGGGGGGCCGGGGGGGGGTAAAGTTAGATAAAGGCTGATAAAGGTACAGCACACTGCTCCCCCTCCTCTCCCCCCCTCTCCTCCTGTACCTGACTGACAGTAGATGAATCTGGCAGCGCGTAACTCAAGGCATCTGCTCAGCGCATTAGGGGCTTAAGTGAGCAGTCAGGTTTGCGGAGGTTTACCTGCCCGGAGACGCGGGGGAGCGGCGGCTGATGTAATAGCACCTGACACCCGGGCGCCGGTGTGTCAGACGGTGATTCACGGACCTCTCCGGGAGGGGGAAGCACAGCTCGGCAGAGCGAAGGGAGAGAGAGAGAGAGCAGCACGGGCTCTTCCCTCCGTACGACGGCGGCGAGCGCCGCCGAACGAGGAAGCGCACAGGTGCGGATTCAATCTAGCCGCAGAGTGCTTCGTCCACAGCTTGGGCCATTGCTTCTTTGGAAGGGGTCTAAATACTCTGTTTCTGAGAACAACGCTTAATTCAAAGGTGTAACATTTCCTCACTTTCAAGAGAGGGACAAAGACGTGTTAGTAATGTTGTGGCAAGAAGGGGGGGGGGGGGGGGGGTTATGTTATGTAAAATTTTTTGGCACAACCCCATTCCCCACATTAACAAAATTCATAAATTAAGAGGTAGAGGTGACGAAACAGCCGACGCCGATGACAGCTGCACCGAACTCCCTCTCCAGCGCGTATTTGCTCATTTTTCACAGATTAAATCAACTTTCGCTGCAAATAGTTACACAAACTTCAGCGTGTTTAACTTGCAGCAGTAATAAAACCAAAATTCATCACGAATGATAAGTGAACACACATAACACGTCGGTTCAGTTTACTACTTCGGATGAGTAATTTTATTATAATGCATAATTGAGTGATCTCACATTTTTGAACAGCATATTCTAAACATCACTCCAATGTCGTAAAAGAAGACTGCACTGTCCTCCTCTGTTAAAAGAGATTATTGCCCTGAGCTAGACCTTTTCATTTTTTCACAGTATAGCAGTTCATTTATGCATAAATGTGCACTAATTTTTGGCAACTGTGAACTGGCAATATTAATGCAATGTATTTTCTTGTCAATAAGAGCACTGTGCTCTTAATTTGATATTTGCTGTGTAGTCACTCATGAAATAGGCATTTGCCTGCAACAATATTTGCTCAGCATCAGCTGTGGAAAGAGCATTAGACAAGCTAACCCCAACACTATTCTGCTGCACATTACACAGGGTTTTTGACTGCTTTTTTATTGGTACCTTAAGGGGTATGTTCTGAAAAAAAAATCAATAGTTAAGACAATTATGATTTTGCATGAACACCTCATTGGAGCTCTAAAATAATTATTCATTAATCTGTATAAACCTTTTTTATATACATCCTCAAGGCAAAACTTTTTTTTGTTTTGTAAAACTAAAGCACACACTAAGACACATGGGCTCATGGGGTGATCTTCAGGTTTTTTCTCTCTTTTTAAAGTACTCATAGCTTACCATGTTTTTAGCATTGAGCAATATAATATGATTTAGATATTTTATAATATTCCATATTATATATGATATTAACTTTTGTTAACATGTGTTAATGTATCTCTTGTAGTGCATTGCCAGCACAAAGGGCTGCAGAAGAAGTCATATACCTCTAATCAAACTATCAATCACTGGCCACATTTCACAGACCGGTATCTCACAGACCTAACAGGCCATTTACCTTTCCTCCCCCTTCACTCTTTCTCTGTTCCCCCCCTTCACTCTTTTTTTCTCCCTCCGTTTTTCTCTCTCTGACTCCCTCTGTCCCCTTCTCTCACTCTCTCTCTCCCTCTTCATTTCTGACTCACTTTCCAAATGGACTTAAACATTGGATAGCAGAGCTATCAGCCTACGGTTTCTGCCTTCATTTGAAATCGGAGTGAAATAAGGAACTGCAGTTACTGCTCACAACTCCTTCTGCTCACAGGGCACAGATGTACAGAATTTACTCGCTCACTGTGAACCGCACTGTTCATGACAAGGCCTTTATTCTCTTCTCAGACCTGTTCAAAAAAGTCTAATCACAAGTGCACCTGTTAAATCAGAGTCCATATGTTTATCATTCACTTCATGGAAAACACATCGATGTAAATGCTTTATTACTGATTACATGGCTTTGAGCGAAAACATGTTTTTCCTTTTTTTTTTTTCCTCTTTCACTGTTTACACTTGTAAGTGTTCTGCTACAATTAATATGTCAGCGGTATGATCTTCAACAGTGGACATGAGCCCCTTTTTCAGAGTGGATGTTTGCAAATGAAGCAGGCCTTCGGTTGGAAAGATTGAGGTTAGCCAGCGACATGGTAGAAGCGATCGTATCGCAGAGGTTGCGATTATAAAGTCTGGAAAATCAGGTCAGAGTGAGCCAAAGTGCTCCGAGGCTCCGGAGAGATAAGAGTTATCAGATGTATGCAACTACATACTGTTAATCCTTTGGCTAGCAGCTGAGAGTGCCGTAGTGAAATTAATCTGGAGCCTAGGAACTACAACTACGCCGTTGTTTTTCGTACTTCGCGTAGCAACTTGAGCGAGAAACAACAATTGCAAAAGCAGCGCACGGAGACGAGTAATTGATTCAAACGGTTATTGCAGTGGCTTTATACAATAGGCCGTGGCTAATTGTTTTGAAACTAAACAGACGTAACATGCAGCTGCCAAGCTGCAGGGAAAGTTTGAATGTGAGATGATCTCATTTATGAGGTAACAACCTGTTTAAGAAATGCTGTCCAAGGCAATACCTATACCTCAATAGCAATTTTAACACAGTTTCCCAAATTAGTATAGATCAATACTAGTAAACAGTGACTAATAATATCTAATAAGGTCTATTTAAAGAAGCATTTAACTAGCTATTTGATGTTTTAATTCTAATATTTCTGACATTGAAATCTATAAGAACACTGTTATAATTAACCTCTACTCACTGGCACAAGTGTGTTAATGTTGTAACAATATTTATGTGAAGATTAAAAAATGGCATCAAAAATTCTAACATGATCGACAGCTATTTTGCTGAAATGAATATAATTACACTGATATTTATTTTGAGATGACACAGACCATTACTTTGACAAGTTAGTTTTGAAGTGTGGCATGCTGTCAAAAGTTTCTCTTAAATCAGTCCAATAAAGGCCGCGTTTTGGTCTGTACTTGGTCCACATAAGGAAATGCTTTACCAGGGGTCCATTATTAAAACCTTGAAATTAATTTCAAGGTCCAATCAAGTGTATGTCTTGTATGATATTCATAAGAGTGTGCCCTTAAAAAAAATTGCTGTTCTATTTTTAGGGGTGAGGAAAAACCTTGGGGTGGAAAACAATTCCAATGATGATGATGCCCCCCCCACACCCAAAAAAAGAATGCACAAAACAATTGTTATAAGTGTGCTACATAATTTTCTTCAGTTCACGGTGCCCGTAGTTTCTTTTCTTTGGTCTCGACGCATTTGCCTCATGCTTGGCTGTATCCGAGCCGGGAGAAAAGGGACACACCTAAAGCTCTTAAGTGTCCCCTGTGGCCTGTGTCAGTTTTTTGGGTAGAGATTGTAGCGCTTGGCTCTGGCCCAGGGATTAGGTGTCCCTGGGAAGAAAGACTCCTTGGCTCAGAACAGTCGGAGAATGTCATGGGAACAGCCTTTGTCGCCTCCAAACCCCCTCCCACCTCCACCCCCCCATCCCCACCACCGCCACCACACACACACACCCCCGTCCCAGAGTCCCAGTCCACATATCAACAGGCCATCTAACCACTCAGAGACCACAGTTCCACAGAAGTGTACATTAACATAAATGGAATGTGTGAACAGAGAAGGAGGGAGAGAGAGAGAGAGAGAGAGACTCTGTAGGAGGAGAGGAGAGGAGGGAACATAGTGAGGAGAGGGGTCAGGGCAAACAGTGGGAGCACTGTTCGGCCTGAGAGAAAAGGAGAGATAACTGCAGAGAGCAGCACCATCTACAGGCCAGACTTACACATGCAGACTGCAGACTGTTTGCTTCTACAGTGTCTCTATCAGTTTACATCTCAGAGAGAATGCATTCATTAAAACATAATAAAATAAAACACAAAAAAAAAAAAAACCTAGTTGTACAAGGAACAGCTTAAGACATGCTTGATATTTTCTAGTCGTGGCCTTGCTAAAATGCTCTAAAACTGCAAGCCAATGTCAATTCCTTGCCTGGCCCTTTCATACCCTGTGGTTAAACTATGTGAACTATTCTTACTGTTGGACAGCGGTATTTCTTCTTATGTTCCAGTTCTTTCAGAGTTCTTGTCAATTTTTCTGATCTCGCTTTCAATTGGTCCTTCAGCATGTGCGCTGATCCCAATTTCAAATGACACAGGAAACGGCATTTAAAAAGTGAGCAAAGACTTGAGGCTTCAAAGGAAGTCTAGATGCAGGAATAATGACATGATAATCATATCTCAGCAGTATTACTGATCTAAATCTGGAGCCTTTGAACAGGAATAATTGAACAGAGTCAGAATAAAGTATCCAAGCTCTGTGGTGGAATACATAATCCTGACTGGGTGTCGGAGTGGCTAATATTTTTTTGCCGAGTTTGAGCTTCCATGGCTTAGTTGTAGACATCTGGGGTTTGGTGTTCCTCTTAACCCACCCACCCACCCACCCAAGCGGCCAGTCAGCTGAGATTCCACAGTGACCACGTTCAGCCTGCGTTGTCATCGCACCATCGACAGGCACCTATTTCACATTTCCACAAATCTTAACACCGGTGTTTTCCATTGCAGAACAAGGCTTACCCCCACTCCCCCGCCCCCCACCCCTACCCACCTACTCCCAAAGCCTTGCCGAAAAGTCAACATTCCCACACAAGTTTTCCTGTTCCGACGCAATGCTTTACTTGACATTTTTCAAATGTTTTATCGGTGACCAGCTTAGACAGATGGCCTCTCCTCGCAGTTCCACTTTCTCACGTTTAAAGTTGCGCACGTCCCTCAGGATTCCCTTCAGTTACAATAAATACATGCACTTAAATAAAACTACGAATATAAATTTGTGTTTATCTTTTTCTTTCCTTGGCTTAACGCTAATTCTCTTTGTGTTCAGAAAGGATATTAAAAAGATTGTACAACCACATCAAAGTGTATCCAGTCTTTCCTTACCCCTTGTCATCACAGACTGGTCAGACGTTGGTCAGCTATCACAGGAATGATCCTATCCGCTATTCCAGGCCTGCGCCAAAGCAAGACCTGACACTGCAGGATGGAAAAACAATTATGGCCGTGGTAACATTCTCACAGGGAATCCAGATCAATACAGCTTTTCCATGTTATCAATTAATGATTTCATTAGAGCCATGGAGAATTACCTCTCAGACATACAGTAGGCAGAGGTAGAGCCAAAGAGTATATCTATGCATGTCATTGCCATCGAGGTTGTCAGTTATTTTCTTGAAGTACCTTATTTCTATGAACTGAAAAATGAAACACTGTGCTTATTAGGTTGCCAGTAATTGTATTGTTTTCATGTACACTGTGGTTAAATTTGGTTAATTTAGTACAATTTGATTTGTTTTCCCTAATTAGCCAATACCATCAGACAACATAAAGCACATTCATTTAGGAAAGCAGGTAGACCAAATAACCCAATTTTTAAATGTGCCAGTATTTTTATGTCCTGCGAACATTTACAGCACATCAGGACTTTTATGTTGTTTACTTGTTTACGAATGCTTCTAGTAAACACGGAGATTGGCAGGGGAAACCCAGTTAAACGTGAAGACGATTATTCACACAGTTACACACACCTCAGGTGAGGGGAGAGAAGTATCCGCGTAAGAGGAACAAAGCATTTACTGCGCTGTTTCCTGGCACCTGAGAAAATGCTCGAAATGAGTATACCTCCCAGCGGAGCCCATGGAGGCTTCTAGAGCAATTAAAACTCAAACACTCATTACCATGTTCACCAACAAGTACAACAGAGACCTTGTTAAGAACCTGTTATTACTTGTGACAATTAAAAACACTTAGTAGCTGCCTAATTTACACTCTTGTTAAAAGGGGGTTCTGAATTACATCCCTGGCAGAATGCATTTTTGAATAATTTATTGCTGTTCAAAAACATTACTCTGCAACGTTTAGCATACTGTGTGCATGTGTGTGTGTGATGCGTGTGTCTGAGTGTGTGGAACTGACTTTGGTCACAGTTTGCTGGTCTCGCTGAGTGAGGTGTGAGTTTCGGGTTCGAGCTCTACCCCCAGGGAGCAGTTCACTCCATCGTACCCCCATCTTGCCAAAAAAACCCCAACTGCAACAACAAAAGGATTTATAAACACAAACTTCCAGACGCCAGACCCCGGTGATCGGAGTCTACCTCCGTGATACGAATGTTTACCCTACGCGTCAGCTCTACACAACCGTTTTTTGGGTGCACATACAGCGACCCACTCATTGGGTTCTTTTAACTACTGCCTTGTTATAAAAAAAGCTCCCCTGTGCCATCCAAAAAAATCCATCCCCATGGGCTGTCAACCTGTTCCATTTTTGACATCAATCATGAAGACGAAAATATAAATATATATCACTCATTTCTGTAAACAAGGTAAAACCCAAACCATTAGAAAAAGGAATTGGCTTTAATTTAAAAAATAAATAAAATGTAATCTTGAGCAACACTGAAAGTGTACCAGATACCAAAATATAGTAGTTAGCCTACCAGATATTATGAATGGAATAAACTGATGTCAAATGAAGTCATGGATGTGGACTTTTCCAGAAACTTTTCTGCAAGGTTAGAAAGCCTTCAGTGTTTGATAATGTGGAGACCTACACGGACCCAATCTGAATAACATCCCCTCAGATAAATAATGGCATAAACAAACTGCATTTATGGCAAAATCAGTACTGTGCTTCCCCTCAGCTTTGCTCGTCAGAGACTAGATGTTAAAGCATACCCTGTATAGGCTCCCACTGCAGCAGTGTACCACTGCACGTGCTGTTAATACCTAAATATAAACAGCACTTCTGGAACTGTGCACCTTTTAATTATGAACTCCACTCGAAGGAACATGGAGACAAAACCGTGTTAAAAACATGTCCTGAAACAGAAGAGAGGGAGACGCGGTGCTGGGAGGCAGCGTCACTCTCGGACCGCGCGTTTCGGCAGAGAGGCGCATTACTTTAGACGCAGGGTGCGCCGCCACGACCAGCGGAGCTGAAAAGAATCGCTTAATCTGGTAAAAGGGTCAGATTAGGAAGCAAATTGAAACACTTTGCCGCGATACATTTCAGATGGCGACATGGATTAGCACATTGTCCTTTCATCTGGGGCCTCTTGGCGGAAAGCCAGGGCAGATCAAAGCGCCATATCTGGGGCCGGGAAAGGATGGGAGATGAGTGATGTGGCGGAGCCCTCCCTCCTGAAGAAGTGGTGTGCTTAATCCTCCCTCATTCCAGCTCTCCGACACTCCCCTTCTCTCTATTCCTTTCACTAGCCAACTCTCAATGTGTGTGTGCGCGTGCATGTGTATGCATGTGTGTGTGTGTGTGTGTGTCTGACAGCTGTGAAAGAGACTCCACATACACACCATTTGTGTTACTTCGATGAACTGTTGACCGTCGTGCTTGTTTTTTCCGCGACCGAGAGAGGAGCAGAAGCGGACACAAATAGCCCCTCGCTGGTCTACGCATTCAGAACATCTGTCCCGAGCCACAGGAAAGCGGAGACCACAGGCATTGCCAAAGTGAAGGAAATGGCCCCGGGGCAACAAAAAAAAAAAAACAGCACAGGTGGACAGCACACAGTCTAAGAGCGTGTTAAAAAGCAGCTCGTGAAACGTTAATAGAACATGAAGGAAAAACCCCTGGGAATATCACTGGTTGCCCACATGAGGCATGTATAAGGCAGTCTTAACGTACAGGGCTTTCTTGTTCATTCTGAATGAACAAATTTCCAGAACGTAATGAATTAATTTTTACCTAGTTCGTACAGTTCAATGACATGTTAAAATATATATTGATACTCATAGCTCAGGATGTCCTTCAGAGCAGTCAAACTACAGAGAGCCAGTGAAATGGAAGTTAGTACACATAGGGAACACACAAGTGGCCAGACCTCCGTGAGGTAGTAACAAGACCGTTTTGTTTGAGTAAAGCCGAAACTGAAAAGCAGTCTGGGCACCAAAGATTCCCTGGTGAGTCTCCAGCCGACTTCATCAATGGACAACACTAGTGAAGCACAGCAGTATCTGGAGTGGAGTCACAAGAACTCTGATCTCTGTTTTGGGGAGTGAAACATGAGCCGTCAAACCTCACGGCGGCACGTAGCCTGTGAAACACATCTGGATAGGCCATAAAAACCGTGGCCCTAGCCGACCGCACTTCACCTCGTTTGTATCGCGTGAATGTGGAGCAAACAGCGGGACCGGTCAAAATGTCTCAGAGAAGCCAGGCTATGAAACCAATACAGCATCAGGAAAGAGCTGTGATAAATAAATAAAATACCTGAATTGTCAGCCATGTCTGTTACTGCTAAACCTGTTTAAGTAATGTAGTTAAGCCCTAAAATCCAGCAGTACGCCTGAGGTACAAGGTTTCCTGTCAAGCTGGGAAAGGAGCCATTAAAGCCTGTTCATGCAAATTGTGTTAAGCACTAGAAAATGTTGAACCCTTCATCTTTCTTTAAAAATGCCTAGGTGGACAGGAGCCATAGTGGTTACTAACATCACATTGCACACCCTGTCTTCTTAACTTGGTGCGGTTCATTTGGATTAAGGGTGCATTTCAGGGAGTCACATGCTTGCATGAAATAGTACAATGGCATTATAACCACCTGAGGCTATAATATAAAAAATTACTTTGGGAATAACATGTTTGTCAGATGACTTTAAGCAGTGCTTCTGTCAGTGATGCCTTCCTCCTACTTTGATAACTATTTTTATAAGTTCTGTAAACATGGTTGTATCACAGGCCACGTGGGTAGATGACACATTGTAAAGATCTGGGGGTATTAAAAACACTGTCAACAACAGCTGCAAATGGTTTAATCCAGCGACTGGCGGCAGCTCAGTGAGGAATTATGGGAATAGCTTTTGCTACATGTTCAGCAGTTCTCCTGTGAGGACTGTATAGATGTGATGTCACTGGCAGGTAATTGTCTACTGTTACAGTAGGCAAGGCAATGTTCTGCACAGGATTTCTCACCAAATTCTGCTGACTGTCATTCCATTAAACCATTCCATTAAACCGTTACGGCACTATAAACTGCAGTACTACCTTGTTTTATGTAAATTATCACAGCAGGCTTTGAACTTGCAGTCAACTGAGCATCAAATCGAGGGAAGCTAGTAGACATTTTACTTTGAAGTTTACAGAAATAGTCACTCTTAGACTTTGACCAGGATTTCATGACCTAAAGTATTCAGTTTCACCCCAGGGTCTACACTGCCTAGGTAAACTGGGCAATCTGGCCAACGAGAACCTCTTAAAATCAATCGCTGTGGTCTTTTGTTGCAAAAAAAAGAATATACAGTGACTGTAGTAGACTAGTGACTACTTTATATAAAAAATGAACACTACTCCGTTGGCTGGGATCTGAGCAGCAGGGGAGAGAGAAGGCAAAAGGGTTGAACAATGATGTGTTTTTGTTGTATAATAAATGAGTGCATTGGAGGTTATATACAAAACCTCACTTGCACTCTGCCTGCACATTGATTCATTTGCATATTCAGCATAATGCACATTAACATTTAGTACACATTACCCTGTTAACCCTTTTGTGGATTATAAAGGATACATATGCCAAATAGCAACTGATGGAGAACATGCCACCAAACCATGGCAGCATAACCAGCACTGCCTCGCTGTTCTACAAAGGTGAATTTAAAAGAAAAATAATTGCATGCAAGAATTTCAACCACGCTTGACAAATGAAAGTAAAACTTTATTTTATTTTCAAATAATTAAAAGGCCACTTTTTGTCGGTCAGCTTTTACGGGGAAATGGTTCAGAGAGGCAGAAACCAACCAACTGGTAATAAAGCACAGTGACGGCTCAGCTGTGAAACAGGTGCATTCAATTATAACTCACAAACCTTGGTGAACGGAAGCCAGGTAATGCCATGAACCACAGGCTTTGTGCCCTAACATTTTATACTTTGTTAGAGGCATAACCTTGCAGTTGGCAGCCTTTTAGTGCGACACACTGCACGGCTGTACTTAAGGGGATTAGACCACTGAACCGATGACAAAAACAGGTTTCGGACACACTTTTGTGAGGGAGGGGAAGTGTGAAGACCAGACGCGACCAAACAGGGGATCTACAAGTTACCAAAGGGCACTCCAGTAACCACCAAGTCTCGTGAGAGACAAAATAAGAAGGGGGTGCTATACTCCTAAGGGACGTATCCCAAATAATGAATAATAAACCCCTAAACGGGTAACTGAGGAAGAAGGAGTATATAAAAAAATAAAAAGGAACAGGGAAATGAGAAATGAAGAATAAACGACTTCGAACCAAAGCTGAGAAAAAGAAAATGTCTTTTCAAAAACAAACAGAAGACGTTCTGAGGCCAACTAAAACCAGGGGAAAAACTGGTTAGTAAGAGGCAGAAATGTTTGTGCCCCAAAGGTGACACAATAACCCCTAAAAACCGCCAACCTCAGAATCTGGACAAATACTGTCCTAATACCGTTTTCCCCAAAAAAACAAACTGAAGTCTGAATTCTTTTAAACTCAGTTCCTAAAATCCTTACACCTTGCTCAGAAAAGCGACAGGGAACTGGCTAGAGCAAAACACGTTACACTCAAGCACCGTTCCGCTGCCTACTGATGCTTTAAATACCCAGCCACAGGTGTGGCTGGTAATCAGCGGAAGATGTGAGCAACCCACAGGTGAAACAGATCAGAGGTAACCCTGCAGGAATGCACGGAATGTTCAAGCAGGAACAATCCTCCCACAGGAACCAAAAATAACGATTAGCCGAGTGGCTAATCTGCAAGCTCGAAACTCATCGTCCCCACACACCAAAATAACGATTAGCCGAGTGGCTAATCGGAATGCTAACCACTGAGCCGGTGCAGGCACGGAAAAATGATCTACCCTGCACAGAAACCGTGACAACTTTGGCTGATGCTTGGATTGTGAGGGGATATGGAGTGTGAGAACACAAAATGTTTGTTTACAGCTATAAATCTACAAATGTTCAGCTATCTTATGGTTAAGAAAATATCCAGGAAAAAAAACAAACATAAGAACTTTTCTTTCAAGAATCCCAGGAATCCCTGCTAAAAACCATTCAGGGTAACTTTTTTTATGAATACAATCCTATTGTAAATGTCTTAAGCAAAAATGTAATTTTTTTGAGAATTCAACCTCAGGGCAAAATGTTGCCCTCATACCAGGTAAGTCAAACAATATCACCGAAAAGGCACAGAAGGCCCATTCATAATTAGTAAGTATAAAGTTAGCTGAACAAACCAACAACTAGTATTGTAAACAAAAGTTAATTGCACTATACAGCTAAACCTAGACTTACACAACTATACCTATAACATTGCTATCCCAGGATGAAACCCACGCTCAGTTCTGTGACAGAACAAACTGCAAGAAAAAGCCAAAGTTTCACCACTGGCTTACAGTATGAAGAAACTGTTTCAAAAAGCCAAAATAATTGCTGTGACAGTTAAGAAATGCAGATGGAATTAATTACACAGGCCAAGGAAATGGAAAACGGAAATGTGTTTATATGAAAGACAGATCAAAACATTGCATAAAAGGTTTACCTAATGAAAAAGGTTATTAATTGGACTCATGTGAGCTTTAATATTGAGTATATATGTGTACCCTGGTATTCTGGATAGTCTCAGAGATTGCCAGATTAGTTACATCATTGATTACCCATTAAGTAAGCCAAATGTTAGGCAGCAAGATGGCGCAAGATTTTATACCAGGAGTAGAATGTACAAACAAACAGCAATGCTTTTTTTTGGGGGGGGGGGGGGGAGTCATACTATATGAACAGAAACATCTATTCTTCTAAACCACAATCAGGGCTGTCAACATTGGCCAAAAAAGTTGGCATCTAAATATTCCTTAAAAATAAATAAATAAATAAATAAATAAATAACAGATACATTTCAATTAGGGATGTTAACAATAAAAGGTGCGGGTGGGGGGGCGGTTGGCATAGCTACAGAGCCTGTTGTTTGGATCAGATTCCAGCTCAAGTGTTTGTTGCTTGTTAGTAGCTGCAATGGCAGATGCTAAGAAGGCTAGATACAGTAAAGCAAAAAGACAAGCCGACAGGCCTCATTCAAAAACTAGGGTCAACCTTGGAATTGCTTTTGCTTGGTGGTGTCACCAATTGGATGAAAAGCCAAACGGAGTTGGCTTGTTGTCTGTTGGACCAGTAAGTAATGTTACTTTTAACTATTTATGTTAGGCAGCTAGATGCGTGAGGTTGAGTAGCTTTTGTATCAAATTCTGTTCTCTCATCAAGGTGTCCTCCCCCCAATGGGAACTGCTATTACCATTTATAGTTGTAACTAAGCTAGCTTGGTAATTCACCTGCATTTATCAGGGGAACTGAATTTGATACAGCATGTGTGCTATCTAGCTATGTGTATCCAACTTCACTAACAAAGCTAACAAAGTTGCTAACAAAGTCTCCTGTCTTTATCAGGGTCGACCTCAGCATTGGTAGTTCAACTGCTTTTATTTCAATCAGGGGAACAGAATCCGATACAGCATGCATGCTATCTAGCTACGTGTAGCCAACTTCACTAACAAAGTGAACACATTTCTAATCAATGGCTTAGTAAATATTATATTCAGAAGTTTTAGTACTTCCATTGAATTATAGAAAACAACGCTAAATGAATGTTTGCTAAACTTTCAATGTATTATTTCTAACTCCATACCTCAGAAATATAACAGTGCAAAGTTAGATTGCATTTTATTTGGTATATGCGTTTCTCCTAAGCAATGCACAATGGGCCTCATTTGGTTAAACACAACCCAGATTGCCAGGAAAACAGCTACAGTAAAGAAACAATGCATTTTTTTTCTTTCACATTTGAATATTCATTTTCATGCTCAAATGTCATTTTTTTAACAATCCAAATAGTATTTGAACATCGAACCATAGTTTGACATCCCTAGCCAGACTACCAAAGTGAATTTAAAAAGCATAACACTTTCATTAAGTTTTTATTCATAATTGAGACTAAAGCAAATTGTATGTAAGAGCGTTCCATGGATTGTCAAAGCACTTTTTGGATAAGATTGTCTTCTACCCCCCCCCCCAACAAACTGATCAAACAAACACAGATCAAACCAAGAGGTAACAGCAGTTTTGAGTTCAAGAAGGAATAAAAGCCACCATGCAGTCTAGGGACATGTTTTCTCCAGTGAACAACCAACTACCATAGCTGACTTTTCAACCATAATCTATACAAATCTGAAAATGCATAATCATGAAAGCTAATGGCAGGCATACATAATGACCACACACACAAGGCTCCACACTGGCCCTTTTTGGAAAAGACTGGACACCCCTGGACTACACGGTCAAAGGTCATTCCCAACCATTTAGTTTTGCAAACCACATCTCACTCAAAGGTCCCCATGTAAACCATTAAAGGCACGATGTGAGGCTAAACGCAATGTGACATTCAAAGCAGGTTTTTCTTTTTTTTATTTAAATAAATTATTCAAACTCCTCACCGAGGGATTAGGCATTAATGTCACTTACGGGGGAGACGCATCTTAAGGCTGCAACCTCTGGGGATGGACAGATGGACTCCGCTCTGCAGCAGCTCTCCTGTCCCCATTACTGTCTCTGGGATAAACATCTGACACTAATAACTCAGTGAGAAAATACAAAAGGTCATCCCCATTTCTTTTTTTTTTTCAGAGAGTAAGTTTAGAGTTTTTTTTCTGTGCTATTTTAGTACCACATTAATAGACCTAAAGCCCTCAGTTTATGTTGAATGACTGGTAAGACCATAAGATAAAGGTGACAGCTTTTTTGTGTTTTTTTTTTTCTTCTTCTTCTTCTTCTTATCCTTGTGGAATACATTAAGCATAAGGCATAGGCTTAGGGTGACTGGCAGAGACAGAGGAGTAAAGAACACACTAGCAGCTTTATCACTGGCACTCTGAAAGCTGTGTGACTCTCTGTTGTGTCGTCCTCATGTTCAAGTTAAGCTTTCTTTAACCTGAGCTTCCTTGTGTTGTGTAGCCTAAGAAAACAGCTGTTCGAGTTGTTCAGTCACAGGTGACATTTACTGTATCTTAACGGTGACCTTCTCCACTTGTACTGCTCTATATGTTTTACCTTGCAATGAGTTATGATCCATGTCATTTTATGAAAAATCAAAGATTAAAAAGGTATAGATGGAGTTGGACATACTGTTCCAAGCCCAAATTTTGCCAATGGCCCTCATGTTGCATTTTGCTAACTTCATTTGGACATTCCCAAACATGTTGACATCTGTGGTATCCTTGGAACTTTACAATGCCATTAAGACTGAAAAAACAGAGCCTCTAGTATTAAACAGTTGTGTCATAGATTTTCCTGAGTAAGATTTTGCAAGGGACAAGCCCTGTCCAAGAACACAGTTACCGTAATCAGGTTGAGGAAAAACAAAAATAAAGCACTCAAAGTGGCTCCTGGCTGACTGGGGACTTCCCACGATTCACTGGGCCTTTTGTTCCTGTAAATATTTTTGGTCGTCAACAACAGCCACCTAACCCATATGAACTTTTAAATATTTTGATGCCAAGCAGATGGTGTGCAGATTCCCTGACATGTAATAATGTGAATGTATTTGCTTTGTGTACATCAGCCAATCCACATCTTGTCAAGATCATAGAATCTGTGTGGCTTCTGTGCTGCTCTGATCCAGAAACTCATGGCGTAAGAACTGGCAGCAGCATCCAGCAGTCACATACGTTTGCGGATGAGAGTACAGAGTACTCCTCCTGAATCTGTTTCAGTCCCCCCTCTATGCCCCCCCACCCCCCCGCCCCTGTGGAAGAGTGCATGTTATCAGTGAATCCTGCACAGAATGAGAGTACAGTGATTGCCAACATAGTGAATACAATATAATATGGACATTTTTTTTGTCCAGCCAGGGAACTGCTGCAAAGAACTGACCGAGTCAGTACAGTTTGGATAGGAAAACGTTCTTCCCAGGGCTGGAAGAATGATTTCAGTTGTCCTAAGGGACAGGATGCCAGTGAAAGATGCCCAGCTGTTAAGTTCTGATGTTTATACCACATTTGCTTTTTTAAAAATTTATTCACTGAGAACCCTTTTATTGTTTGTGTTGCTTTTTATTGAGCTGCCTTTGCCAAAAAGCATTTATGTATCTTAAGCAAAGGAATTTAAGGCTTATGAATATGACAGCGACATCATTTTGCTCCCATTTGATGACCTCACATGGAGCACTATGAAAATATTCCTGCATTTTCCTGGGAGACTCTGAACTGCCATATTTAGATGTTTTCATCTACAACTCACTACTGTGTGGAGCACTTCTGCCAAGTGCATAGTTATAATCAAGAATTAGCAAAAAGAAAAGTGAAAGAAAAAGAAAAGTGGAGCATACCTTTTTGTAAAATTCCCCTAAAACCACTTGGCAGTACTTATTTGAAGGGCTGACTCTTTTAACTCAATTATAACTCAGCAGTGTTGACTGTAAAAATGCAAAGAGAAACCAACGTGTCTGTAAAAAGTACCGTGAAATGTATTTTAAAAAGGCCAAGCCATCGCCAGCCAACAGGCCAGGGGAAAACGCATCATGCAAAAGCTTAACAAGCAGGAAGCATTCCTTTTTCATTGTGCATTTCCAGGGGTTGGTCATTTATAATGATGCATTACAAGTTCAGCAGGCTTTCAGGGGACACAAACACGTATTTATTGCCAACAAAAATGCCTTTCTCACTAAAGTAGGAAAGCTAACTTAGCCATGAAACAGTATTATTTTTGTTTTTAAACTGGAATTCAATTAATGCTTAAAGTGACTCAATTAAAGAACATCACTGAGTTAAAAGCATAATTAATCTGATTCAGAGATTCTCAGGGAAGTATCCGCATGCGACTGTGGGCAGATTTATCGACTTTCAGGCGGATATCTGCAGAGGGGCAGGAGAAGGACCTCTTAGATCGTGTGTTGTATTTCACTGTTGTTCAAGCTGTGGTCCTAATTAAGAAATAAAGTGCACTCAAGCAAAGCCCATAATGTTGCCGTGTTTTAGGACGCTGATACTGTAATTCCTCGTAACAATGGTTTCGCTGAATTTCTTCATCTATTTATTTTGCCATGTGATGTTTTAATGACGTATTCAATGCAGTGATAACGTCATTGCAATAACTGGTATGTTCAAAACCGTAATAGTATTAAAACATCCCAACTAATCTGAATTTATTGGTTGTTGAAGAGCATTTGTCAATGCTGTACTTTAGCTGACTGTAGCTAAATAACAGGCCAATCAAGAAGAACATTTAGACCGCTAAAGGTAACAAAATGTGTTTTGGGAACTTCCCTTTTGAGTTCAGAGAAACAATACAATACAAATCACAATGAATCATTGCTTTTACATCGACTCTAAATGATGCTCTTTGCCGGAAATACTGGTTAACAACCATAGAAGTCAAAAAAGGAGAGCGACCATATATGCTTTAGAGTGCTTTTTTATTGGAAGTACTTTACACACTGATATTTATTCTATACTCAGTGACTAAGCATAACTGCAACAACTGTATTTTTGTTTTGTATACATGGTCACTTTCCTGGTTTTGTTTTATCATGCAGTATCATGTCCCCTTTCCCTGTAAACAAATAAAGATACATTTTGTATCTGTAATTATAACTGTCTAATGGGTTTTATTTTTTCCTTTTCAGTGATATTTTTTATAATTTTTAATCTAATAACAAAAATGGTAAGCCAAGTACAGGACTCAAGGGTGCAGCAATAAGGGAGAAAACAAACACTGTGTGAGAATGTACTAAACATGTGTCCTCTGCTTTCAGCACTCGTTCAGGGCTAACCAACAGAGAGAGGGGTCTCCAGAATGTACTATGGACGTGATGTGGCAGACCCAATGGGTAGAGTGAGAGATGCCTACATTCATTTTTCAAGATGCTGGTAAAAACTTCTTCATCCAGTCATAGTGGTCAGGGAGAAAAGCTTGTCATTTGCTGGCATCCCAGCATGCACCAGGCCATAGTAATGGACTAAAGTCCAGGTGAGAAGGGTCGTTAGAGGATTAATTTGGCCATTAATGTTCCACTAATGCATTTGCCCCCAGGTTACCTGCATGGCTTCCAAGCATTATAGATCAATGTCACCGCAGAGCACACCAAGTTCTAAAGGTATGGTCATGTGAGACTTGCTGGGATTCCCTGCAAAAAAGGTGAGTCATTATTTGGTTACTCTATGCACAAAATGTACCATCATTAGATGAGATTTGGATGAGACTATTACTAGTAGTAGTAGTAGTAGCAACAGTAGCAGTAGAAGTACTAGTAGAACTAGTAGTATTAGTAGTGGTAATATTATTACTAGTAGTAAAGCTCCACTGTGTGCCATGACTCTGCCGTTGGGTATTTGTGTGGAAAAATCCATTCAAATTTCTGTTCTCTGATCTTGCATGCATTCTTTGCTCTCCCAGCAAAAAGACTAAGCCTAAAGCATCTTGCATGTGAGATACAGCACCAAATGCCCTGTGCATTTTATAATGTGTTGTCTGTAAACACACAATTAGCATTAGCACTATTACCAGGAGAAGTGCTCTGGGAGATCACAGAAGAGATCCTGCAAGGATAATGTGCACCTCAGTTTATAATTAGCTGATTAAATATGCTTTGAAAACATGTAAACTGACTATATTAAGCAAAATTATCACTAATTAAATGCTGCCTAAATGACTATTACTAAGTGCAAATATTTGCATAATGAAGCATTAGATTAAGTACATCCACATTTAAAATCATGTTATGGTCAGAGATAGCTTGTGCTACGGTATTAATACATGAAGTATTAAAGGCAGCAGTCATAACATCCTGTGATTTCTCCCAGCCTGATGAGTACAGTCAAGCAGGTGTGGGCTTGGTCACTTGGACAGAAAACCAATATAAATAGCGAAATATAAATTGATGCTGGAGTGGAGTTGGCGGTAGGGGGGCATTCATCTTCCTGGATATAAATGAATAAATAAATAAAAACCTGGCACCATCACGGAGCGTATATCGAAAGAAACACTTTACCGACTGTTTATCGTAAATAGCAGAGAAGAATCACTTTGTTTTTCTAAAATCAAAATGATTCAGATACATAATTGCTTTACAAAACCGAAACCTCTGAAATGGCTACGGTGGTGTGCTAATCATGTGCTAGGAGCTAATCATGCTAATAACAGCCTCGGCCCTCTGACACCCACTGTGGCTCTGTAGGTTAAAAATCCTCAAACACAACTGGCCAATCACAGGGATTTGAAGAATCTGAAATAAACAAACTGCAAATGGTTGAACACTGCCCCTTGTCCCCCAAAAGACACACCATTAATCCAACAATTTAAAATAATTTGCCCCCATTTCATGAATGATGGGCATATATGAAGATGAAGCATTTATGTGTTTAAATTAAGGCAATATGTGTTTATGGAAACATTATATATTTTGTAAATGATGAATTGTACTTCAGAGTCAAAACCCTTAAGTACACTTGTCCATTTGCAGACACTGTTCATTTGTTTGTTAGTTTTTGCTGCACATTTATCGCAATACAAAATGCAATCAGAAAATCTATAATATACTTTAAGGGAAAGATTATTTGCATAATGTACTATTCTTAATATAATGAAACCACTTATTTTAAAATACACACAGGTAGATTTGGTTACACAATCACTCACAGAACTGTTACGGAGCCTTAAAAGCCTAGTAAAATGGAGACAATAAGATCTGGACATTAAATGTGAAATGAGAAAATGTCGGTTCCCATTTAATTGTCACACAAAGCTGGATAGTGATTACAAAAGCATTTATGGGACCCCTGCAATTATCCATCTTCACAATGTGGTGCTTTTATGGTAACAGGTCGAACTTGCTTACCCCATACCTACTGGCAGCGGAGAACACAGTTATAATCCCATCAATGCCATTTGAAAATCACATGCTTTCGGTCGCAATCAAAACACGGTGCGTGCCCTTCAAATGTTCTGACTGTCTGGAGTTCTTTAGATACGGTCCCAGCTGTAGTGCTCGTGCCAAGCCCCCCCCGCAACAGCGGCATTAGAAGATCGGGTCTGTAACCCGCTGACAAAAACGTCTCTTGGACATTAGAATGGAAGCTAGACAAAACAGCTGGCCAGCTCTGCCAAGTCAGGGCCCAAAGCAGGCGTCTTTATTTGAGTGAGGCTAACAATGGAGACAATTCCAAACGGTTTAGACGGCAGTGCTGTTCTGAACACTGGGACAAATGTACATTCGTCCTTGTCAAAGAGGATATTAGGACCACATTGTTGCCAAATTAGATATTCTATGTAGTACCTTTCGACAAAATACAGTACTTTGGTACCTTATGACGGATAGAAAGCATAGGCCTATGTGAAAACCATTTGTAATGTGTTAACCTCTAACGATTTAATCAATTTACGATTACATGCCTACATAATTACATAATGCAGTTTTCTAACAGCTGGAATGCATGAATCGAAGATGCAGCCACCTACCTTGTGTAAAATATTGTAACGGCGGCTTGCTAACTAGCTAGCCACTGCTTCTGTGTATAGTTTAATGGCCATGAATGACTTCCTTGTCTTGATGTAACGAGTCTGAGATTGGACTGCGAGATAGCCAGTTAAGGCTTTCGCTTTCATGTGTTTGGCAGATTTGAATTTGGACGGTAGGTTTCATTATAAAAGGAGGAGACAACTGTGCTTGAGCCAGTTCTCCTGTGCTTGTGTTTGAAGCTGCAGTCATCTGCATTAATAAGTGAGGAAAATGGCTCAAAATTTGATCCTCCTGGCATGTCTGTTAGTGAAATCAATGCAATATGCACAGGAGTTGATCCCAAAGATAACCCCTCCATTACCGGAAAAGTACAAAGTAGAAAAGAAGTCATTCATCCCACCGGTTGACAATCTGTCCCAACAGTTCCATTCTATCTGATGTTTGGTCATTGAATCCCTGGCTATGCTGCAGTTATATTATTTTCATTGACTGTATAACGGAGGACTATGTTTTCTGTACTGAAAGTCCTTCTGTGTTTCTTTGTGGTGACACAACGTTTTTTTTTTTACAAAATATTGACTAGTTTTTGTTCTGTAGAAAACATGAATGGCAACCTTTTCCAGGAGGACCTCACTGAGAAAATGCAAAAATGCAAAAATGTCATCTTCACAGACTCTACCTCTGTTCCAGAACCAAGGAGCATTGTATGTGGATCTCAATTTAGACTTAAAACCTCCCCACCCCCCCACCCCCCAAAAAAAACAATAACCATTAGATTACAACCAAAGATCACAATCAGCGTTCAAAGAAAGAGCTTTTCCCTCCTTTTTAACTGAGTAAATATCACTGCTTCAGGCTTGTTTGATCTCCTCTACAATTAATTGCAGATGTACAGGAAGTAGAGATGATTGGTTCATTTTTTCTGGCACCTAAACCTCTATGAAGCAATGTATTGGCAGCAGGCTCTAGGGCAGAAGGCAATGTTAACCGTTTGGCAGAGTGAACACGTGACTCAAGAAACAGGAAGCACTGGCGAACACATGTTTAATTTTGCACGTGCCTTACCTTTACCTGATTTCTGCCAAACTGAAACAAATTGAAAACTCAGAGCCTTTCATTTCAGCCGAATATATTTATTTTATTGAAGATTAAATATATCATGCCCATGGTTTTGAACTTTTGGATTTACAAAGAAATGGGAGACGGACTGAACAAAGCTATCAAAAACATGACGCGATCCCCAAGGAATGAGTAACAGTAACAGACTAACACAACACCCAAGACAGTTGTGCTGTATGAAGCCAAAATTCTGATTCCGAACATTTTGCGGTTGGAGCAGAACACAGAACAATGTAGTCTTCTTCTTTTTTTTTTTCTTTTTTTTTGGATGATCACATCTTTCAGACGGTGATGTTCCATTAATCATGTCTGACAATGTGGCGTGGATGGTGCACTACCTGAAGGATTGAGGTATCAGGCCTGACCTGTGGTGTGAGCACCACTGTTTTTTCTTGCACGCAAACCGAGGCCATTCCAGGTGGCATTGGATTTGTTTTTCAGTTTGACTTCTTTATAGTACAATTTAGCCAAATAAAACAACTTGATGAGGGACGAAAGCCTTCCTTGCTGGGCCCTTTAAAAGTGATATTTCTTATACGAGTTCAGATGTTAAGTTTGTGACTGAAATACATGCCTTTTTTGAGAGTTAAGAAGTCTCAACCTCTTTCATTCCCGAGTCTGTCACATGCTCGCTGCTTTGAAGCTGCAAATTAACAACGGAAAAGAACAGTAACTGTTTTACAGAGAAAGAATGACCTCTTTCTAATGACACACAAAGAATGTCATCTGTCTGCTATGTCTAATTATGTGAATCGTGCAGTTTGAAATGTGTCTTAAGGCTGTTTGTGAACAAAAGGAGCATTTCAACTCAAAGTTCTTTGAAATTCACAGATTCCTTAAAATACCTTCCGTGGAGATCGCATTCTTGTTTTTTTTTTTCTGGCCTATGTCATCCTTTTGATACAACTCATTATGTTAATTTCATACTATGGAAGGGACTGAAGGCTGTTTAGAATATCGGGGAGTGTGGAGGGGGGAGGAATGTGAAAACTGGGGTCAGAGTTATGAAGTTCTTTTTTCATTTTTTACACAAAGTAATATTCAGATCTGAAACAGAAACGGTCTTGTACTAAAAATACAACAAAGAGCCTGGAGTCATGGCCATCTTTTGCTGTATTGGGTCATTTTCCCAGAAAACAGTCAGAGCATGAAGGCCAGTCATTCAGAGAACAGTATTTGCATAAAACTGGTGTCAACAGTGAACGGACTGCTTCCTGCCTTTTGTCGAACACGATGTGCGCACAGAAAACTTCAGATGTGTTATTGCCGGTTTATTGCTTAACCTGCTGTGCTTATCAATAGAGAGCAAAGCCCATGAATTTTATGAGCCCCATTTTTGGAAAATATTCATACCGTGAAATACTCTCTGAATACCCACATGACCTCATAGCATTCACCTATTTTAATATTTGAAATGAATATGAATAATAAAAGCTAAAATATTTTTAAACAGTCATGCTTAATTGGCATGACTGAATATTACAGTAATGCCAAAGTATAAAATAAAAATAAGACAAAAGACATCAGTAAAATTGCAATTTAAATAAATAAAAGAAAGGGAAATAATTACAAAAGAGATAAACAGGCGAGTTAAACTTTTTCATTCTTTCAATACATTTTCATTATGGATCGCTCTTTTGTAGTGTGTTTTAACAAATGTTCACTGTACACGTACAGCTATAGTTAGGTCTTTATAAACCTAAAGGACACCAGCTCTTTATAAGTTGTGCAAATATTTAACGTGTGTAATTTAATATCATAGCACTTGATCGACTGCATCATTTGTAATTTTGGAAAGTGTAATGCTTCATGTGTTGGGCTTGTTAAAAAATATAAAATTAAGTGTTTTCACAATTTCAAAGCATAGGTCATATTCTAACAGGAAAATACTCAACCATGTGATCATGGAAAATACACTTCATACTAAAAAATAATCAAAGACTACAAGTCCACATTTCCTCATGTTTATGTTAATTTCTCCACTTATGTCATGCAGTTGATATATTAAATATCACACGACAAATAGACCAACATTCATTTCAAAGCATGACTTTTACAGTAAAATGTTCAAAAGACGCTTTTATAAATTTAGCTTCACATACACAGACACGCACGCATGCGCAGGCACACACACACACACACACACACACACTCCCTCCTAGTCATCTCTATACAGCCTCCTCTAGCCATACCCCCCCCCCCTCGTTAGGAGTTATAATGTGTGGATTCAGGCTAGTTTCCATGCTGTAATGACTGCATACTGAGATTACTAGGATCCCGCTCATGACAGTCCCATTTTCTGTGCAATTTCATGCTTGTCTTCTTGAATGAAGATATTGGCTGCTGTGAATGAGGTGGTCAAACTTCCTTTATTCCATAGGCTGTTGTTCTGTATAGTGGCTTTCCTCTAAGTTGATGAAAAGAAATTCATCATTTACACGCCCAAACTCAGTCAATATTTTTTGATGGTGTTACATTATCTCTTTTATTTTTTGTGGTGTGGTGTGCTAACTTCAGTAAGCAAAAGAGATAAATTGATTTAAGCCATTGATCTTGGAAGAGGACAGGCACTGGAGATCCCCCTCTCTACCTCTCAGACCTTAGGGCTGGACTTCTTTCTGGCTTTGGCACATAGGGCAGTACATGAATTTAACACTGATTGGTCAGATTTCTGACAGCCTCAAGCCGCTTGGCCAACCACACGACTGGACCTCTGTGGATGACACCTAGGGAACTTAATGGGGTGAGAGTTATGTGACCTTAGAAGAAAGATTTGGTTGCTAAGAGACTGACCTAAACTGCTGCCTTCTTTTCCATTGGCTCTTAGCCTCTCAAAAGCTGAAATGTGTTGGCATAAAGAGCTTCAAATTCACGCTTCTGCATTGTGTTTCCTGTTCCAATGTCCAAAATAACAACTCGCCATTCCTGTCATATCTGAACACCACACAAAGTTGCTGGTTGATGTTGTTCTTTGGAGAAAAAAAAGTGCCATAGACCACCTTCCAATTATCATTTGACATAATTGTAGCTTGAAATCAATCTGAGGCCTTCTGGACAGTTTAAAAAAATGGAAAAAGATTCATTTTCGAAAGGGCAGTCATGTTCCTCTTACGACATAGTTTAATGGTCAGTCGGGTAGTTGATAAGTTGTCAGTTGGGTAAGCACTTCACTTCCTCAATGTTGTACTTGTTTACATTGCAAGTCAAGAGTATACTGAATGCCTAAATGTAAAGAAATGCAATGGGTTAGCAGGGTCAGTAAGGTCGGTACTGTCAGTAATGCAATGGGTTAGCAGGGTCAGTAAGGTCGGTACTGTCAGTAATGTAATGGGTTAGCAGGGTCAGTAAGGTCGGTACTGTCAGTAATGTAATGGGTTAGCAGGGTCAGTAAGGTCGGTGCTGTCAGTAATGTAATGGGTTAGCAGGGTCAGTAAGGTCGGTGCTGTCAGTAATGTAATGGGTTTGCAGGGTCAGTATTGTTGGTGCTGTCAGTAATGTAATGGGTTTGCAGGGTCAGTAAGGTCGGTGCTGTCAGTAATGTAATGGATTAGCAGGGTCAGTATTGTTGGTGCTGTCAGTAATGTAATGGGTTTGCAGGGTCAGTAAGGTCGGTGCTGTCAGTAATTTGTTAGCAGGGTCAGTAAGGTCGGTGCTGTCCATGGTCCTGCAGGACTATTGCCCTGTTGAGTTGGGTTCTTATGGAGGCTGAGGGGACCTCATTAGAGCCGTCTTCTTACTGTGAAGTGTTTAAACTTACTTTCAGCAGATATATTTCAGCATCGCATTAATTGCTAGCTCCCTCTTTGAGAGCTAAACACACAGTCTGAAAGTTCTTAGTTTAGCAACTTCTGTAATTAGATTATGAAAATTCCCATGCCCTTGGCAAGCACAGCACACACACACACACACACACACCGCATTCTCCAAGGCCTTGCCTTTGAGCCAGCATGGACCCAAATGTTGGTGTCTGTAGGCAAGCAGGATATTGTGAAGCAGGCCATGGTGTAGCATGAACAGTTGCTGCACATGAACCAATCGGGAGTGGCCATGTGTAAAATAACATTTGTTTGCACAGATGGATTTGAAAAGACACTCCCGCTCAGAAGTGAACAATTATATATCCTAAAGCCTTATATCAAACACCTTATTGTAATGGCTAACTGCAAAATTTTCGGTAAGATTTAAAAGATTAATCTTCTGCTGTATCTGGTTTGAGGACACAAAGCAAAAATGATAAATAATAAATTATTTATTAAAAATGAAGCTAAAGGGTAAGTCAACCAAAATACCTCCAATGTTTTACATTTTGTGTTTCTAAGCTATTGAACTGCTGAAGTGTGCATACTGTTAGTGTAATTCTAGATCGGCTAATATCCTTCATTTTCAGCCTAAATATAATTTTCTCACGTTGGTTGAATGGAATTACTGCGGTTGTCTATATAAAGGGTGTGTTACACAAATTGTTGGGTCTTGTTTAAGATACAAACTAAGGCACTAACAATAACTCTCCCAGGATTTCAGCCAAGGAAATATGTAAAGAACGTGTTGACCCTTTCGCACATATACATTTATACATCGTTGGCAAGCCCTTCATAATGTACAGAACTGGTCTGCATCCTCCAATCACTGATGAACCTGAACCTGGTTTGTTTGGTGGCTCCGCCCTCTCTGACATATGTACTTTCATGTTCACCACGATTACCTAACTCCCCCACCCCCACCCCCCATCCACCCCCACAAAGATTCATTACTAATTTTCCAGAGCTTCCTTCATCATTATTCAAAAATTAGTTTTCAATGCAAAGAGTAGGTCCAATCATGGTGAGGTCTGTATGATTCAGATAGTATCATAATTACAATTAGATTACATTACTGCAATCAGAGAAAGAAGATCGTTAAGAAAAAGAATATAAATTGCCTTAGTTTTACAAGTACTGAGCAAGCAGAAATTTGAATTAATCTCCATTAAAAAATCTTCCCCCTAGAGAACTGCAAAGCATGCTACTTTTTCCTGGCCATCAATACAAATCAGGAGCAAAAAAAAAAAAAAAAAAGTTTTGATGGAACCTTCATTCTTTGATTTGTGGGAGCACTTTTGCTGAGGGGTGTTTAATCTCCTCTGTGTTGAACCTCTCCTACGTGTGTTCCAGGCCACTGTTGGATTCATTTGTACATGATAAAAAGTAAATTATTTCAATTATGCATTAGTGGGACAAAGGCTTTTATTCCTGTGGAATAGTCCTGACAAATTTTGGTTGATCCAGAAATTTAAGTCGAAATGTATACCAGAGGACCTCCCATTCAAACCCAATCCAAGCACAAGAATAATGGATTTTTTTAAGCCCAATTTAAGACAAGGAAAATAGTACTGGTAATGATCAAATATAACAATGCACCACAAATTTTAAACAAAAGTTTCATAAGAATATTCATAATAATATATTATTGTATCCCAAACTTAAACTATAGTACAGCCTGGCCTCCTTTCAGTCCCCATCATTAGTGAGCCTACATTTCAATCAAAACCATTAGTGGCCATTATTAGAAAACACAAGCTGTCAATGTAGCAAACCAAAAATAGTTTACATGCAAACAGTTTTGCTTGCAAAAAAAAAGAAAGATTCAAAAATGCATTCTGAATAATTAAATAAAATGGTAAGAACGTCCTGTAGTTTTTAATTACAAAAAGTGAGTCCCAAAATGTGCAGTCAAGTGCTAAAATGATAATCAACACAATATCCCACAGTCATAAAAAATGACAACTTAAGAATGGCGATATAATTGTTCTCCAAAAAAAGGTGTTGTGGCTCAAAAACAAGAAATGTCACAGAAACAAACACAGAATCAGTCTAAAGTCAAATGTGACAATGCAACAAATGAGTTTTACTGACAAAAATCATCTAAGAGGAATTTATAAATGGACTAAGTGTCAGAAAAAATAACAAGGGAGAAGTTCAGGCCTCCCCACAATGGTAAGGCAGACCTGAAACATCCTAAACTTGCCTACAAACAACTAAAACACAACAAACTTAAACACACCCCAAACAGAAAGGACAAAGTCAACCAAAAAGTGAGCAACAGAAGCAGTGTGGAAGTTACTACGTCACCAGCAGCAGGGCTGGGGGGAGACAGATTGACTTGCCAAGAGGAGGGATGGCTATAGACTTCAGAAGGCTGCGTGAGGGCAGCTCCCAATTAGCACAGGTGTGGATGGTCCTAATCTGCACAGGAAAGGGGAAAAGACACCCACGCTCTCATGCATAACACAACGGGTGGGCTGCATACGCTACCCGGCAACATTTAATCAACGTGTAAGTGCAGTGACATCCTCCCATTAGAAAGTAAACAGTTGCGCATATATATTTATTGAGAATAAAAGGGATATTTTCCTGTGAATACTGGATGTTTTCCTTTGCATTGTTTTCCATGTTGTGGTCACAAGGCATGATGGCGATGGCGCTGGTTCCTTTTTTCTCTTAAAGTTATAGAAAGTAAATGCAGTTTATACTTGCAGAAAACTATTAGATGAGGCTAACGTATTGTGACTGGATGATTCACACAGCAACTGCACCCAAAGCTATACATAATCATTTTTTCTTCCTTTGTGGATTTTTTTTTTATTAATTATGTTTTTTCATAGTTGGACTTGAATCCCTGATTAATCCCTCCCGCTAAATTACCACACAGACTGCACATTTATCAGTTCAAAAGATTTATCTTTTCTGCTGAGTGCCAGAAAATGCATGAAATTAAAAAGAGAATAATCCCTCTTTTCTGAGAGAGAAAAAAAACAATCACCCAATCTTTCAAATTCCTGCACTAAAGAATCTGAACTGTAGTGGGGCTGTTTATCATGCTGTCATTCAGAAAGTATGCTCTTTTTATCTGGAACAGACTTTAAAAAAAAAAAAAAAAACTCCCCATTCAGTCCTCAAAGATGATTTAGAATTGTCACTGCAACAGCAACAAAAATACATTTTCTGAGATGCTCACTGTGTATATTTTGTGCATTTTACTAAATTCTGGGTTCATTCTGGATACGTTGTTATTTGTTAGTCCCTCCACATTCAACTGCAGTCAGTAAAGTTTTCTCTGTTCGCGGTTTGTTCTGTTCATGAAATGTATTTGAATCGCTACAGAAGCAGGAACAATCCTGCGTGGCTCCCGTGTTTCGGCACTGCTTTTAATGAGCCGTAATGAGGGAGTGAAGACTTTGTGGGAATTCACTCTTCTCTTTGTTCCCCCCTGTCATGTCATTGCCTTCTGCTGACACAGTGCCACAAAGCAACGGAAGTCATTAAAGGTAATTAAAGCTGCGGTTGTTTACCTTTTCCATGTAGCCGTGTCAAATCTGCCGGACCCTCGGCCGCTATCGATTTTCCCCGACGCGTCCGGAGCACGATGTGTAACGAGAGCAGGGTGAGAGTGAAGAGAGATGACTGTTTTAATAATTTTGCAGCCTTTAACATTAACTGCTATATATACATTAAAAAAAAAAAAAAAAAAAAAAAAAACGTTTTCACTTTTGTTCAGTCGTACAAATCAAAAGACTCTTGCACTAACGATTCTCACAACAGTACGGTACCATGGCTGGACGCCACATCTCCAGATTGTTGGTTCACAATCTGGGTGTTGCATAGTGTACACTCTTGTATGTACATAACCCTAAATAAGAGCATGAATGAACAACAATTACAATAGCAGAAGCCCCTTTTCCCCCAAAAAGCAATAGTTGGATGGTTCTCAAGTTAGGCATTGATATAAATAATTTCAATATCTTTTTTTTATTTTCTGGAAACCCCAGATGGTAGTGGCTATAATAATAATAATAATAATAATAATAATAATAATGAGCCATGAAACATTTTAGGTTGGTGTCTGAGGCGTGTGACTTGGCAGACTGGCATGTCCAAGATCTTGAGGTGTGTTGGGGTGTTCCAACTGGGGGCTCTGTCATTCAAAATCTCTCTGTCCCTCCTAGGACTAGCAGTGATTCAGTGCAGTGAAGAATTCATCTGATTTTAGACGGCACACACGCATGTGTGTGTGTGTGTGTGTGTGTGTGTGTGTGGGTGGGGATTGTGTGAGTAAGCTTGCAGACAGAGCCGTATTCTCTCGATAAAAGTTACACAGTGAAGCGTTCCTGTTCTCTCTTATGATTAGTGTGTCACACATTTTAAAAATTCCATCTTAAATAATCCGATCCATCATCCTTACAGCTTTTACAGGTATTAGCTTTGCGAATAATCCTAAGCTGTTGGGAACTGGGGAAACGTATAAAGATCTGGCGCTTCATGTTTCATATTTGGTCTGCCTAGTAGGTGCAGTGTTCAGCTGCTGAAGACGCACAGAACAGACGGCAGACAAGTCAGATTCTTCAAGGTGCTGGTGGATAATATCAGGTCACTTCCTCTACATTGCTACTATGCTGGATACATTACCCTCACTGTGCAGATAGTATTGTATGTACGGTGCATATTAATTGTAACTCCAATCAGTTTTGTCTTTAATTTTGGATGATACCTTTCACTGCTGTGTATTTTATTGGTTCTTGCACAATTTTATTTAATGGCCACAGACATATTGTACAAGTATCAATAATAAAATGGAGAATAAACCTTGTTAATTATATGTATTTAACAACATTCATATATATACATGTTTATAACTGGTAAGCTGGCCAAAAATATTCAGAATGGAAATGAAATGAAAATGTTCATGAAAGCAAGAAAAAATTACAAACCTGAAGGAATATGACTTTAATTATGTGTTAAGACACAAAAACAGTTGACTTTAACCTTCATTGAGAAAGACATAAAATAGGATGAGAAAAGGAACAGCCTGTTCAACACATCTTGATTTTGAATTTGGATACAGTTCATAGAAAAATTGTTGTTTGCTCTAGACAATTTGATCAACTAATACAGTTCTCTTTTTCCTCATGGTTTTTATTTCATTTAGCATTAATTAAAATGAGAATTTAAAATGTTTCACAATTTCACTAAATGAATGCAGTTATTGAAAAATGCATGCAATCCCTGGTCTGCCGATGATTATTCGAGTGCACGATTAGGACGAGGCACGAGTTTGTTTTTGATACGACCAACAATGTTGCCACTGATAATTCTGTCCTTTGGTTCCTTGCCTGTAGGTCATGGTCTCAGAACTGTGGCTGGCTCTAACAGAAATATATCCATCCGCAAGTAAATAGTTTTGGAAAAACAAATCACATGCTAGTGATACACGCTTAAATCCTGGGGCCGAGTTTGTAAAACAAAATAAATCTTCAGTGAGTGAGCTAAAGCAAGACTGTGTAGGTGCTTCCTTCTGTATGGATGACAGAAAAATGTACGCTTTTTGGGTTTGCCACTGCAAGCTAGCAAGTCAACTATGCCCAAGATTCCTTTAAAAATAGAACACACAGATGTGTATATTTCTGATTAGGAGGCATACTCCAAATAAGGCGTTCACATCACACAGTAGTCTGTTCTCAGTCACCCATGACAAGGATCCGGCTTTGCTGAGAGTCTGGTTATCAGAATAAGGTGTTTAAACAACTCATAGTTGGCACACTTCAAGTTAACATTGAAATCAGTGTGCATCTAAATTTCTAGATTTTAGAAGCTTATAGAAGCTCTTTTAATCACGTCTGATCAAATTATAAGGCTAGAATTATTAGGCTCTCTTCGCAAGGGTTATACCCTTTATTATAAATATAAACCCTTTAACTTGGCTTTGTTTTTGACAGTAAAGAAGCATATCCACGCTTTAGTCTGCCCTTGAAAGCTTAGCTCAAATTAATAATAAGAACACTTCTGTATGATTGGATAATTCATATCTCCACTGACGCTTACACCTGCTCTACAGGCATTACACTGACACCTGAATACATTTGTAAAACCTGTCATACAAATGAGATAAAAAATGCATTCAGAGTCTATTCTTCTGTCCATCATCTTAATGCTGAATGAAGGATTCTCAGCCCACACCTGTGTGTAGTCTTGGTAACAGGTATTTTCATACTGGCTGTGGCTCCATTGCTGGTTTTTCACCACCGTGTCCCTCCTGGTGGAATTTGGGTAAAATGCCAATGGCAGAGGTTACCGCTAACATTTTAGATTAGTAATTGGACATTGCTGTTACATGGACTGTTAGTTCTAGTTGCAAAAAATACAACTACTAAAACTGCAAAAATAAAAAAAAAAAACAGGGAAAAGAAGCACAGCTCAGTAAAGAAATAAAGTTAGGGCAATCAACTGATACCAAAAAAGTGTATACATTTGATTCCCCGGCAACTCCAAGTACCTCGGAACCAATTCACAGTTAAAAGAGCATCTTTTGGCGATTGTCATATGGGCCCCTGTGAGGAGCCCGTTCAGCTGAAAGCTGAGAGCGGACGCTACATTTTTTCAGGTCGATGATGTTCTGCCGATCATACCACGGCGATGCCAGCTGTCAGCCCACCAAAGGGATTATCATTCTTACAGACCTCTTACCGAGCTTTTAGCATAATGAAAGAGCCGCCGCGGTGTAGAGAGGCAGGGAGCTGATCTGAAAGGGAAGCACCTTCGGAGTAAGCTGAGTGAGCTGCTCCTGTCCCTCATTTAAAAAATAGAACTTTTTAATATGAAAAATGAGATAAAGGAGTTGTTATGCTGTTAAAAAGGAAAAAGAAAGGGACCATGTTTTAATGTGTCCTTTCCACTTGCTTTGTTTGCTTGTTTAAACCGTAGTGGTTATTTTATTCAGACAGGCAGAAAACAGAGAATGTCACAGATTGAGGTGGGACCACAGTACAGAGAGTGCTGTACCAGAGTATCGAACCTTATCTGGGGTTCATGTACAGGGTTCAGAGTCATCCACTCTACAAACTGCTATGCACAGACACAGCCCCCATCACCCTCTGCCCTCTTCCCCCCTGCAAGTTTATTAGGGGTTTCTGATTTAACATTGCAGTCTGCCTTCTTTCCTTTGGGGTTTTCATGTGGTTTTGTGGGGGTTTCATGTGGCTTTGTGATCCCCCCCCTTACCCCCAACTCCTTCACTCTCCTATTTTTGCAGAATTTCACTTAAAACCTTCAGATTATAATCTTGTGCTGCAATAGGACGACATTTACATTTTCTTGGCAGTGAATTTGGATGAAAGTGTGCCCAAATCTGCAGGGCCATGTCAAAGTGTCAGTCTTCACCTACCACAGTATGTTCCTCCTGTCCTGAGGGCAATGAGTCTGTATTTTCAGCCAAAAAAAGAAACATGTTTTCAGCCAGATGCAGCTAACAAAGGTGACACATTATAACTGCTTCCATTCTGATCACTATGCTGACTGATGTCTTTATGGCAAATCCATTTTAGCAAAGAGAAAAAGAATATGATGAAGTCACACACAACCTCAGCCTGCCTCAATTACATTGCGGTGAATCAGGGATGTATGCTTTTGAGCCCTCTCCCCCCATCCCTGCGATGTCACAAAATTGATTGAGAAGAGGGGCATGCAGTTTACTTTACCCATAGCTAAGTCCAAATGACATGGTTTTAATATTGAAGGGGGGTGGGGGGTCCAAAGAGAAGAAAAAACTGAATAGATTATATTGAAATTATTACAGACTTGAATGTTTGTAATGGATCAAGTCTAACGGTCTGCGTTTCTGCCATATTGCCAATAGCACATCCATTCCCGTGATGTTAAAGGATCTCTCAGTTGCGCACAGCAGACGTGCAGTAATACGATGTAGTTCAGAGTAATTACCCTGCTCAGTGCTGCATGCAGTTGCGTTAGAGGGTGCGACAGCCTGCTTCATTATGGCGGCCATCTTGGCATCCGTTACCCCTCCTTTTTCTGGGGGGGAGGGGGGGGCGGTGGTCAGTGCAGGAGAACAACACACAGGATGATGCAGACCACTCCACAAACTAATTGCTACAGAAAAAAAAAAAAGTGATTATAGATTCTATTTTCTGGACAGGCTTTTTTCAATTTATTCTACAAGGAAAAATAATGCTGGATATCATGTAGCCCGGTTAAAATTCAATTTAGAAAAATGATTGAATCAATTCATTTAAAGTAATAAGTTTATTTTGGTTTATTTTATTTGAAAATAAAATCAATTTAAGACTTTGAGAACACTGCAGTGGGAAAATGATTGACTAAAAGAATCCAGCTGACGGTTGACCGCTAGGTTGGAACATTATTCATTATGAAGTACTCTAAGTATACAGTATAAATATCCCTTATGACCTGGCTTGACTAGCCCTCTGGAACTCTGGTTAAATGCACAGTCTGAGTGTGAAATGCATACCCAAGCCCCAAAGCATGTCTAATTGTCTGCCATTCTTAGTGTGGTTATTTAGTACATTTAGCCTTATACTGTACCTGTCTGAGAGAGAGTCTCAGGCCACCCAAAACAGAATCTGCTCAATGCCCTCTGAATACTTTAAGAATCACAAGGCAATAAGCTCATTCTTTCTAAGTAAGTGTCTACATAACAATGAAAATTCTAATACTTCTAATTCTAAGTTTAAGAGCTGACAGCAGATTTTTTTCCCCCTCGCTCTCGCGCTCTCTCTCTCCCTATCAAAGTAAAACACGCTCGCAGTGTGACAAGGGAAAGACTTGCGTGCTACATCATCAGCGGCTTTGACAGACAAATCCCACGGCAGTCACAGCGTACCGTATTCATATTTCCTGGACAGCAATGGGCACGTTGCGCTGGTGCCAGAAAATAGCTGAAACTGTGGGAAACACAATCCCTGGAATAATAACTATGAAGGACTATGGAGCTGTTTTAAAAAATGGAGCTGTTTTAAAAAAAAAGTTTTACTAAAAGCCGTCCTTACACACTTTCATGTCAAGTTAAAGCAGTCTCAAGGGCGTAACTTAGGCTGATAACATATTTCCACAGTTTCCACAGTTCCGCGGTCCTTTTATCACTGAATTCATAATATTTGAGTTCATAAGCCCAAGGCATGATGGATCAAACTTTAGTATCACTTCAAAAGGGCTAATGAAAGTATATACGTTCTTGGCTTCATTTTATTGGATAATAGAAGGCTGGATCTTAGCCTTTGGCATATTTTAAATCAAGTAACAAGACCAAAGTCTGTTTTGTGCATTGATAAATAATAGATATTGTACAGTATGCTAAACAGTGGCTTGTACACTGTAGTGCAGGCTTGTTTGAGGAATTGTATTTTAATGGTACCCTTTGAATTTGGTGCAAAGTGCAAAAAAAGAAGAATTCAGGTGCGAAGTGGCATTCAAAATCTGCAGAGGGTATTCAATGCAAATATATAATTCATTATGATGGCATGTTTATTATTACTATCTCTGTTGTTCATCTGCCATTTCCACAACCTACTACATCCACCACACATGCATATAATCTTTTTTATTATTGTTAATTTATTGTGCCTTCATGCGTACTTAAATAATACCACGGAAGGAAATGTATTAGCACTTCATGTGAAACTCTTGGGTGATATCTCAACTAGAAGGCAGAAATGTTTATTAAGTTAGACAAGTCAACACAGTGATATACGCAGTATCATATAATTCATGCATAGAATGCAATTCACAAGAAGCTCTACCACAAGCCCAATCCCTAGGAAAGTTAGCTCAAATCCTTCTGACCCCATATTTAAGTTTAATGTTCCAGGTGGAACTGTAAAGTGGACCTGGACTATGGTTCACAGCTGAATAAGTCAAAAAAGATTTGTTGAGCTCGAGTTTTCCAACTGATATAACTGATATCATGTCTCTGTGCAGGAGATAAGGTTTTTAAAATCCAGCAAATTAAATTACTAAAGTAAAATTGAATTTAAATTCTCTTTCAGATTATTCATTTTAAAAAGCAAATTTATTCAATACATTTCATTGCAATTTCAGTGAGTGACTTATTGAAACATAATATTCTGCCAAAATGGATAACGTGAGATTCCTTTAATAGATATAAATAGGAACAGTAAGCATGACTAAACATACTGTAACTGATCCTTTAAAAACCAGGAATATCCAAGGGACACCGAAAAGATTCATTTCATGCAAGTTGTTTTCTTAGGTGTCGCAGTTCATGGTCCAATTTATTCAGTGTGAAATCTGAGCTTTAGTGCTATTTGTGATTTTTGTGTATAACTGAGTAAAAAAGAGGTCCTGCCTTTGTATACATTGCTTTACAGTACAGGCCTTTAGCAGATGTTCTTATCCAGAGCAACTTACACAACTTCTTACGTAGCATTCACATTGCATCCATTCATATAGCTGGATATGTGCAGGTTAAGTACCTTGCTCAAGGGTACAATTGTACTACACTGCCGCCCGTACATGGTCATGCATACTGTAAGTGAGTCCTTCAGCTTGAACATGAATGTTAAAAAAGTACATGAAAGGAGACATCCCACTCACTCTAGGTCTCCATATTAAATAATAAGAATGCTCACAGATTTTTTCTGAGAACGCCATTGATGAAACCAATAGCTCCTCATATCTCTGTTCGATGTAAACAGTTAAAATGTGAGCATTATACAGGAGACAGGAATCCACTAAGACCTTGATCTCATTTAATCAAGAGGACCACTTCAATCACAGCATTGCAGGCAAAAAAATGAAAATGAATGATAATTTATTCTTGGACTTGTGGATGTCTGCCTATGACGTCCTCTTTTTTACTGTATTCCGACTATGCCAGCAATCACCTTAAGGATACATTTAAATTCTCATCTGAATATAAGCCTCTCTTTTTAAATGGCTATAATATAATTAAACCAGTCATCTCCCGAAGCAGGTGTCTGAATATCTGCACTAATTAACATAACCGTAAGAAGAAGGCAGTACACGGAATGAAGACTTTGAGTAGTGCCTCTTAGTTCAAACCAAAGTTTGAACAAAGTCTTTGAACAAACGCAGGTCATGAAGCCTCTGTCAAAGAACAGAAAACCATGTCTTATTAGCCTTCTTGCTTGCAATTCCTTCTTGCTCCATACTTGGTAAGCACTGGACAAATTGCCCGTTGCAGTATGATTGGTAATATATCATTAGATATAATATAAAATGGGTAATATATTGAACTTTGTGTAAAATATTTACACATCACATTGTGGCCTCCACAAAGGAGTCATTGTGATTAGATGCCAAGACTATCAAGAGACTGACTTAATTGTTAGTGTTGAAGGGCTTTCCTGTTATTTCCACCATCAGTGCAGCATAAATAAGGCGAGGGTAAAGTAAACTACATTTCTGATTTTGTTTTACAGATCCAGAGCATTGTTGAAAGAGAGAAGACAGGAATTTGGGCTTTTCAAAACCAGGTTATATGGTGTAAAGTTACGGATGCGCATAGAATAAAACTGGGACGCATTTCCACAAAGAGCTCAAGTTAGTTTATTTAGTACCATGGACTGTCAGACAAGCCACTGTTAAGGTTTAATCTCAGACAGTTTCCAGAGCCAGGTGGGTCGTGTGGAACAAAACAAATGATGGATGACTTTAATGGGTACCATATTTACATCGTTCAGTGTCTTGAGTTACCCCTAAAGGCCACCCAATATGACAGAAGAGAAAGAGCACCAATCAGAAGATCAGAATCTCTCACTGATGACAGCTGGTAGCCTATAGACAGCTGGTGGTTCAATGGGAGAAACGATTGTGGGAGTAATGCAAGAACCCCTGGCCAACCTAAACTTACCTACACTAATATTAAGTGCCTTTATTCCAGCCAAATCACTCCAGAGCCTTTTTCAGAGTGGGTTGGGGATACATGCAGTAACCCAGCAACATTTGATACCAAACCCCCGCAGTTACATTTTAAGTTGAATTCATAAAACATAATACTAAAAAAAGAAAACACCCATCATGCTTTGCTTTATTCCTTGCAGTTGTTGGATCTGTTCCTTGAAAATACATTTGTTCCATGTGTCATTTATACTGGGGCTTCAAGACGTGACACGCAGTCAGACAGGAAGGTTGCATTACAGCGAATGTGCGATGCATTAGCAGCTGACTCGTGCGTGATACATTAGCAGCTGACTGTTGCGTTGTTAGTGACACTTACGCGTCCCCTTTAAAGATGAGCTCTGTTATAGTCTAACATGATGGAAGGTACACATTACGTAACAGATTTATTTTTTATTTTTTAATGGACAATAAATTCATTATGTCTTATTGTGACACACACGCGCGCACGCACACACGCAATGTGAATGCCGGGCTTCTGAATCACTGCCTGATTTCAAAGGAACCTCGGCTTGTTTGTGGACCTTTAAGCTGGCAGCCATGCACATGCCATCTGCCTGCAGTATGTCCAAGCAGATAGTTTTTTATGTACTGCAATGGCAAAGACAATTCAACGCTCCATTGCAGAGTCCTGCATGTTGCATTGCCGCCGTGGTTTAACATCGAGAAACAAAAACATGTTATATCACAGCTGTGACTATTTGAGCCAGTTGAGCATTTTATGGGATATTCCTGAAGGATGACACAGTTTTGTCCCTCGTTTCTGTTAATAATATGTTGTTGTGATTTGCTTTTGATGAATGCTTAGCTCTGTGATTTGGAGATAACATTCATATCATATAACAGTTTGCAATGTAAAACCTGTGCTCTCCCAAATAGGGAGGTCAAACCCCTTTTGGCGATTTTTCAGAAAACATTTACTTTTCGCATTTCACATGTCATTTCTATAACTACAATGGCCACAATTATTCATCCCACCCTGAACTCTTGTGCATAACAAGAGTTTGCATTTGCAGTCATGGCAGAAACTGGCAAATTTCATTACAGATTCGAAAAAAGAAAACATTGAGACACGATAAGTGGTTTATAACCATTTTTATATCATTGCACACGTGAAGACACGTTTTCTTTCACCACTGCCAGTAAAAACCATTGAATACAAAACTAACAATTCATTTTAATTCAAAATATTGTGGTGTCAGTTTTGACGTTCTCCACGCTTGCTTGTTGCTGCTGTCTCTTGTCTGTACACATCTTTGCCGGTCTCTATGAAACATGTCACGAAAAAAAGAATTTTCCAAGCATCAAAATGTTGAACAGTAATCGCTTATTTCAATAATTCAGTCATTTCAATAATTGTTAATTTCCCCTATTCAGTAAAGAAGGAACTAGACGCTGACAGGAGAGACACTCCTATGGGCAATTTATCTTGAATAAATTCTAAATTAACTATTTTACTGTATAGCTACTTGTTGCAGACATAGGGGAGAGTCGGTATAAATGTAACAGTTTTTGGATTGTGTTCATTTACTCTGAAAATATTTAGCCTTGCACTATGAAATTTTACTTCAATCAGGTCTGACATGTCAGTAGTAGACTAATTACCCTTTTCAATTAGACTACGTTCATAACTTAATCGAGTCGGATTAGTTATGCTGGATTTTTACTACCATTACCCTAAATGACTGTACACCAAACTTTCATGTAGCCTACTGTAAGACAATGTTGTGACTTGTGAATGAAGTTATGCTCATTGTTTTACAGCATTGCAAAATGATGCATTTATCTCATTGACAACAGACCATTTCAGTTTGAACAAAATTATACATGAAATAAATGAAAAGTTGGCCATAGCTTATTTTTGCATTAAGAACTCAAAACTAAATAGCAATAGCAATTAGCCTAAAATGTATTTTCCGGCTAAAATTTGTCTGCAAACCACTGTTCCAGTCCCGCGGTCGAGGTGTTAAACATCAGATACGGTTTCTGTGCTCATATTTGCCAACTGGTGGTGGTTGTGCAAACAAATTAGTTCCTGTTGAAAAACAATAAAATACATACGCAAATTTGCCTCTGCTGGGAAGACCTCTCGCGGCGGCAGCGTCAAATGAAATCCCAAACCACGGTATTCGAACTGATACTAAAAGATTTAATGGGAAACAAATTACATGAATTTATCCTGCCAAGTGTCTGAATTGATCTGAAGAACGGATTGCTGCCGGCACTGAGGTCAATAGTAATTCAATTGTAAATCTTAAAAGAGGGTCGTTTTTGCACTGCAGTGTGAAAGGGCGTGCAATGGTGGGCCCAGTCGATGTGCCAGTCACGTGCACCAGGGTGGAAAATGCCCAAAAAAGTCTACCCACCTTTTTTACCACTACAGCACTAGTGTTGAATTACAGCGCTAGTGTGGAATTCCATTGATAATTTTTGGTTGTTATGATATATATGCAGTTTATAGAGCTGTGTTATAATTTTAAATATGTGTAAAAACAAAAGACAAAATACAATCCTTTTGCGTAAAGATGTAAAAACTGGGGCTCAGAAGTTTGTTTTTCTCTCCCTGTCTTTACATGATCTCAGAACAAGGCACCATTAAGTCTGAAAAGAATCTGACATCTGAAGTCCTCCAACAGCTTCACAAAAGCTTTGTTTTAAAAAACAACAGTTTTACTTCAGCGCCCAGATTTATCCTTGGGAGCTTAATTACTTCAAAGACTGAGGATCACTTTAAATTCATCCCAACCAGACAAAAGACCTATGGGTTTCAGAGCTCTCTCTGACATTGAGAAGACATCGCAAAAACGAAATAAAGACATACACACACGCACACACACACACACACACAGTCACACGCATTCAGAAAGAAAAAAGAACCAATTTTAGACCTTTAGGTTATGCTATGATCAAGACTGTGAAATCTGAAACAAAGGTTCTGAGTTATTTCCATTCATTTCAGTGTACAAATTAATAACAAAAACAATTAATCAGGTTTATTTCTGAATGAAGAACAAAGGTCATTGAGTAGTTAACACATTCAAGATGCAGTCATTCACAAAATTTGCATTATCATCTTCAACAGTATGGGACCAAATTTCAGAATTTGAGAAACGCGACCGTACAGCAGACGCTGGAGCCTACAAATGATGAAGGAGAGGGAAGAGTGGACGCAAAGGTGGCTTAGCATGGGCCCCCTCTGGCTGTTCCATTGACAAGAGATGACAACGGTCCCACGACGCTCCATTATCCCAGACCGGCGACTGAACATCAAGAGTGTGAAGCGCTGTCTGTCAGTGGAGAGAAGGACCCTCAAAGTCAGCAGAACACAGCAAGCTTGTTACATTGGGTCACACCTTGGTTTGTCAAAACATGGGGTTGTTCTGTTTGTGTGCAAAGACCCTCAGGGCCCCGATTTTCAGAAAATAAAAGAAAGACGGAGAGAAGCAGAGACTCTTGAATCCTTAAGAGACTTTCTCTTTTCTTCACAGGAGTCCAACGCTCTGCATATGTTTACGAAAAAAACCCTTACTTTTTTCGCTCTGAAATTGAAAAAAAAAGAAAAAAGCTTTGAAGAGAAAGATTAAAGTAACCAGCCCTGCTGCATGCTGCGCTAGCATCGTTGTTCTGATGTCAAAATAATTGATAAACAAAAGCTTCTTTTGGGTACTTGTCACTTGCTGAGGGTCAGTGGTTCTTTAATCACTGAGCTTGAGCCCCGCCTTGGCGTTAAGGCATTGCTCCTATTCTCCTCTCTGTAATAAGGCATATTGCATCAAATTAAAAAGGTCTTCGCCCCAGGCATCTTCTGTACTTCTGGAACCGATTGGCTTGCAAAATATTTACACTGGGCTTGGAAGGAAAAGTAATTGAATGCCGTTTGAATGAAAGCCGCACTATATACAAAAGTTTCAGTTTGAAAGGCTTCTGTAAACTTGCGTTCTGAGAGCATATGTTACTGAAAAGGGGGAAGGAGGTCCTAAACCTTAAGATATGACGAGCCAACACTCTACGTAGTTAGTTTTGAAATTCTCAGCCTTTGGCTAGAATTCAGTTGAAGTCGCAATGAATATTTGGTAATGAATCCAAACCAAACAGTCGCAGTGCATCACTGTCATCATTTATTTTTTCTTGTTGGCTTCAGAGCAAAATTTTGCGTCTTTCAAAATTCAGAAGAGACACATAATCCTTTTGCATGAACCACGTCCCGTATCAGTGATCAATGCTCTTAGGTTAATGACATGAATGGCTTTTTGTATTGAGAAGCTGTTGTCGATTTTCTGCATGAGAAGTGTGAATATTGGGTTAAATCCCACTGCGCTGCATAAGGTCAGGATTTAAGCTATGAACACAATTCAAGATCCACAGTGAAATGAGAATATTCACTGCCTGCACATCCGTTACCCCCCTAATCCACTCCATCTCTCAGACTTTTGCATTCTGCTAATGAAACACAGACCGTTTTGACATTTCAATATTAAAAAGGGAGGAAGCTAAAAATGCATGAGAGGTAAATGCTCTGCCCAGACACACATTAGTAAAAGATAGGCCACGTTTATAAAAGTTGTGGGAGAATGGCTGTGCTGGAAGAACATACCACTGTTTGCCCAGCAATTAAGGTAAAATATGTCAGTAATTTTGTTGCAAGATGAACAAGGTCACCATCAAAGAATGACATCACAATTTCTGAATGACAAGACAGAAACCTGCACAAAGAGCGTAAATCATAAAAATCTTGGTAACATCACGCTTTCATTTTTTTTGGAAATTATTTCAGCTTAAGCCTTCTTCATGTGTTAAAAATAAAAAAAAAACAATATACTGTACAGTGGCTTTTTAATGGAAAGCCTTCCATTTTTGAAAAAACTAGGAATACAGACTGTACTTAAATGAAGCTTGGGTCAGCAGTCCATAGTTTATGGTGGTATAGACTTCAAAAGAGGAAAAACTGATATCATCTTTTTGATCATGTAGTACTCCAGGCAACTATTAAGCCAAACCAAAACAACATGTGAAAATTCAATTAAATATGGAATATTTTATTACATGAGCTTTTCCAGAGCCAATTTCCAGTCTGGAAGGGTCTAAAATCATAATCATAAGATAAGCATCATATGATGTGGCCTGTTTTTGTTAATCATGCAAATTGACACAGCTATAAACCAATTAGCTCCTCCATGCAGTGACAGCGTTCTCCACAACAATAAAAGCAATGCATTCATCCATGTTTTGACAAAAATAATTAAGTAACAAGATTTCTGATAACCATGTCTTTATTTAAGCAAACATGTTTAGCTGCAAGACACATAATTTCATGCAGACTGCAAGAAGAGGGGGGGGTACATACAAAAACAAGCCATCACATCAATACCACTGCACCAGAGGAAAAAAGCATGGCAACACACTTCAGTCTGAATAATAGACACCTAATAACTTAGGGCTAAACTCAACAAGGGAATAACTGCCATATCAAATGCCTGCCATGATATAAAAAGCTGTAAGGCCACCAGATGTGTGTGCAGACATGTGTACAGTTCATTAACCATTATATTGAAATAGGATTTTAATCGCAGCTTTTTTATTTTTGCACTCAAGTTTAAAAACAAATAAATGCCTTAGAAATACAAACAATGTAATGGCGAGAATTTTAAAAACTGCCACGGTAATAAGCTTTCAAAAGATTCACATGATAAGCAATAGACGTATCCAAGATACACTGTACTGCCTGTGCCTAAGCAGGTCAGGTTAAATCCTTCCTGCCCAATGATGGTAATGGAAGTGCTTGAGAACCAAACTTTTGGCCTGGAATCACAAGCCTATCCTTCTTCACCAGTGTATGGCATCCAATCAGCGTTTCTGTTGTGCTCGTTACCAGGGTCGACGGATGATGATCGTCAGGGAGGACCCGCTCGGCAAGCAGCGGAGATTTAATGCATTCAGGAAATGTCTAAGTGGCACCACACCCAGCGTGAGCTCGCCAGCTACAGGGACAAGCATATGCCCTGTGGGATATGACAACATGGTCGTTCCTGGTCCTGGGTCATTAAGTAGCCATGCCATGGCAGTGGGTGTGTGAGGGGATGGAGGGATGAGGTTACTGCAAACTATGAGCTATAAGTCTATACGTCACCAAGGAAATATTTATGAGGGGAGGGAGGGGTTGTAATGTCCAGTGTTACGTTCTGCTTCTTTATTTTTCTGACACTGTCCGATTCTCAGATGATTTTGGATGGTTGCTGCTGTTGAGCATCCCTTCACATTGGTGCAGAATTAACATTTTCAGCCAAACCGGGGTGACTGGACAGTATTTTCTACACTCTTCTGTCACATTAGTACAGCATGATGTAACGAAGTATGTTTTTTTATGCCTCTGGAGGCAAATTAACCACAGAGGGTTTGCAGACCAAGCACGCTTGTGTCTCAAAGTAACACAGGTTATATGCTTTTGGGTTTCATATAGTCATCCAGTCTAATGATAATTCCACCATTATATATACAGTAGTACATAGATGACATCTCCTACTTCAATAGTTTAAATTCAAAAGATTCTAACAGCTGTTGAAATCCACCATTATAGGCTAACAAATCATTTGCAAAGTCAAGGAGCTCCTTCCTCTGCAGGTAAAATAGATCCCCAGTAGAGCAATTATTTTTGAAACAGCTTCTTCATAGCTGTGTAGCAGCCCAGTGCAGTGTGAAATTGCAACTACAATGCTGGACATCAAATTCAACTGTCATCAGAATCCTGGTGTTCTATCAACTTGTGTAATGATAATATTGTCTTGTGGCTGTTCACATACAATAGTTTATGTTCAGCTCCACTAAAGTGAATCAAGGATTACCCTTGACAGAAAGAGACAAAAGTACAGTGAGCTATTGGTGCTGTGATGATTTTCAAGAAGCCGTTACGAATCTCAACGTTTTGTTACAAATATTACTGTTTGAAACAAAGATAATGCATATTTGTGCTTAAATGTAATTAATATCAATGAGTCATGTCATGCATATTACATGGCATGACTCATTGATATTGATTATATTTAGCATGATGGAATCTGTTTAGATATTCTACAATATTCTACTCCAATGCCGATTTTCAGCTGATCAGATTAGACAAAAATCAGTTTGGCCACACACACCAGTGCTGTAGGGGAGACATAGCTCAGGAGGTAAGAGCGACTGTCTAGCAGTCGCAGGGTTGCCGGTTCATTCCCCGCCCTGGGCATGTCGAAGTGTCCTTGAGCAAGACACCTAACCCCTAACTGCTTTGGTGAATAGGAGGCATCAATTGTAAAGCGCTTTGGATAAAAGCGCTAGATAAATGCAGTCCATTTACCATATTTACCATTTGGTGTCCGAAAAAAAGGCACTAATGTTATGCTTAAACTTGGTTGTAAATGGATCTTTCAAAAAAAAAAACAATGACCCCAAGGATACCTCAAAATCAACCAAGAAATTCTTAACTAGCCACTAAATTATTGTTTTGCAATGTTCTTCTTAATGATGAGACAGTTGTCCCAGTATAACAAATATATAAAATATGTAAGTTGTCCATTAAACACTTTATGCACTGTGTTTGAGTGTGTGTGGTAAAAAAAAAAAACAGTCCAAAATATATGTTTGTACAAGAACTGCTCATCAAGTGTTATGAAAAATAAGTCCTGACCAGCAAATCAAACTCTACCAGAGAGGCAAGAATGGGATGAAGTCTGGCAGAGAATTGCTAATAAATGAAATGCATGAGAAGACTTTTATTCCCTTAAGAGTGGGTAATTTAATTCTGCAAAAATGGTGGTGGTAAGCGCCTAATATTTGGACTGTGCTTTCTGATCATGTCACCATACTGAAACATTGAATTAGATTATTTATAATGACTTCTCAGGGCATGTGACTGTAGCTACAAAAGGACCTGGTAGCTGGTCAAAGTGAAATATAAAAATATATATAGCCTCAGGTACAGGTAGCCTCTTTAACGCAATTCTACATTTTCAGCAAGGCAATGTACAAGTGGCCTAATGTAGCCAACAAGAAAAAGGCTGAATTGAGGAAGACCAGGGGGACCAATAACCCCCAGCCTTCACCCCTGCTGTGGGGGTAGTGCTGCAGCGCAGTCCCAACAGGCCATTGGCGGAGGGCATCCCTGGGGGCATCTCGTCTGAACCAGTGGCTGGATGCAGCAGCTCCTATATTAGTGGTAGGTGCAGTTCATCCTTCATTACCTCTACCCCCTCTTCGAATTTCCTGTAGGCTAAGCCAACCCCATCCCCTCCCCCAACCCTAATGCATAGACTTGGACCCCAGCAGTTCCCAGGGGAGGGCAAGTTCAGCTGGTGGTGCTGCTGGAGGGAGTAGTGTAGCATCGATGCTCATGTGTCACGAGTAGACTGTGGTGATGAGGGGTCAGACCATTACATAGCATTAGTTAAATATGTATCTTGCGACGTACCTATGCACAGCTAACAAGCTGGTTCACAGCACGATCCAGTACTTTACTATAGGCCAGGAAGCTACAAATAAATACAAAGGGTTATGAAAACAATACCACGGATGGTCAACCTTAAAATAGAGGAACAACGCTACACGCACCTCTCACCAACAGGAAGACTCGCGGAAGCGGGCACAAGGTCAGGAAGCAAGGTAATGTGATAAAACGATAGGTGCATTCCACTTATGTAGAAGCCTACCAAATTGGTGGGCTATTCAGAAGGAGGGCGAGGTAGAAAAGCTTGTTAATGTGATTTTGTTCTGAGTGGGAACAACCAAAAAAGCCATACACCCGGTCACATAAGCATCTTTAAAAAAAAACTAGACCTTGAAGCACTTATACTCCTAAGGCACGGTCACTGACCTTTCTGATGGATTGTGTTTCAGACAGGACCACTTTATCTTTAAGGTTATCCTGTCATTCATGGTCTTTCCTGATTCATAACCTGCTCTTTGTATTTATCCTTGGTCGGAGGCTATTTTAAATAGAACTGGAAGGTGAAGCCTGTGGCAATGACCCCATTTTTAGGAGATGGGCTGAGGACTTTCGGGCACTTGTTCTTCTAAAAACTGCTTTCCAGGGTAGTGACAGTCTGATATAGAATTCTGACTGTGGCTGGGCTAACTGTGGCCAGTGTAATCTTAAGGAGAGAGGGCTCCCAGTGACATGAGCATCCTCATCTCCTCACCCACCAATGGTGCATACCTCAAAATCAACCAAGAAATAGTTGACTGACCACAAACTCAACATTGTGCAACATCCAGTTCAGTCTCAAGACTTGAACGCATCATATATGTGTGGTCACTATTGAATAGGGCACCCCACAAGTACATACCAAATGATCTGAAGGATTTTGAAAGACTCTGTACAGAGGTATTATCAAAAGTGTGTGTACAGCTAAAGAAATCATCCAGCTTTCCTGCAGGACCTGCATCAGCTCGTGGGAGTTTCCGGTACAAGGCAATGTGAGAGTACAAATAGGTAATTAAATCCATGGCTTTGCAATAATTCATTGGGATGGTGAACCACTGGAACAGAGCGAGGTGTGCAGCTACGGCCTCTCAAAAATGGTTTTGCACAGTAGGCCAACATATGTTGGCTAAAATGCATCTTTTGATCAGACTCATGGTGTATGTTGTAATCCCTGCGAGAGGTGTTTACAGAAGCTGTGATCCAGCAGCATGTGGCAGACTGCCTGAATCTGGAACTCTCTCCCGATGCAATGTCACCTCTGCCAAGGTATCCCCCTGCATTAAACTCAACCAACCTTTGTTCAAGAAAGTTGTGTTTATTTTATTTTTTTTTTTTAATCAATTATCAACAAAAAGGAATAGTGTATGTTAAGTTTGCCACATTACAGTAGGTTTTGGCTGATGCATTGAATTTAAAGAAGAGTAGTGCAGGCATTAGGAAGGACCAAAACACAGCTACAAAGTAGCTGAACAACCTGCATGACTTTTCTGTACATGGAAAAATGCGAATGAAGCCACAATATTAAGACCCCCTCCCCACCCCCCCACCCCCCCACCCCCCACCCCACCACATCACAGCCCCACCGCACAAATCATTTGCTCCATTTCCATTTGAAGATTATACCATTTTATTAATAAATAATGAGACCAGTCCGAATTAATTTGGAGCTAATTAGGTCAGGAAACTTTGAGTGAAAGGTACATCCAGGTCATACGAGGAACTTCTGGCTCACCCCCCTCCCTCCCCTCCTCCCCTCATCCCCTCTTCCCTCCCTCCCCTCCTCCCCTCATCCCCTCTTCCCTCCCTCCCCTCATCTCTCTTTCATGTGCTAGAAGTTGAGCATTGAGCAGAGGGGCTGGGGTTTGGGGGGTTGGGAGGGGTGTAGGCTGTGGACAGAGATAACAAAACCGAGTGGGAGATTTATAAAGCCATCGAATTAACTCATCTTGGGGAATGCAAACCGCGGGCCCTTCACCAAAAAAAAAAAAGCCTGTCTGTTTGTTTGTTTGTGCTGGTTTGGCACTCTAAATATTTAATTACACTTTGGAAAAACTGACCTCCGTACAGGGGATTTGAATGAACACAGCTCCGTTTGAAAGTTTGCGGTTTGTGGTACTTTGTTGTAACGCACAGTGAGGAAGTCCTAGTTCAGTAGAAGCTTGTTTATGGATTTTTTATACCTTTTCCCCTTTTGTTTTGGAATCTGAAATTTCCAGTCATGCTTACAGTGCATTCCTGGCCGCCACCTATACTGGTGATGTATGATTTATGGGATGTACGAGGAAAGTCATGTGCTGTCCTCTGAAGCACAATGTCATTTGTAAAAAATAATAATAATAAATAAAAGATTTTAATCAATTCCAGTAGGGTTTACCTGGTTATATAATGCTGCCACCGCTTCTTTTTCATACCACAGTTGAAAAATCAGGCTTACACAGACATGAGTCAGAGGAATATACTTCACTGATCTCTCATCAATGTGATGAGAGATCAGTTCAATGATGGAGGAATGTATATATATATTGAAATGCATGGAAACTTTAGAATTAACCCAAATTCCAGAAGATTCTTCTGCAGACAGATTCATTTGTTTTATATATTCTTTGATCATATTTACCCAAAGTGAGCTCTTCTATTTAGAATTTTAAATAATAAAAAAATGAAATGTAATTTAATTATTCATATGAACACATCATATTTGACAGAAAATCATACTTGTCAGTGATTGAATAGGACTAAGAGTTAAACAACGAATTTACTGTGCAGTTGACTGGGTTCCTCACATGTCTTATGGAGTCTAATAATTATGGATACACCTAAGCCTCTTAATTGAAAAAAAAGGTGTGCAAAAATTCAGCACAGAACTACTGTTTGTATTGCTCCAGTAGGCCTTTTCTCTGTAGCACTGAAATCTACTAGTTTACGTTACATAACACACTTTTAGCAGACATAAGTGCTTTCCCCCGATTTATACATGGATTATATGATCCTAGTTTATTATCATTCAAACACTGAGTTACCATAATATTTTTTTGCGGAGCACTGGAACTATTCCAAACCTTTTTTGCTTCTTATTTTCAAACAGGTTTCCCCTCATGACTGTCACCATATGTCAGTGCTTCAAAGAAGAGATGGGAACTAAAGACAGAACGGCACATATAAAAAAATTGAGGGGAAAAAAACAGAATGAAAGGAACTGCTTTTAATCAGTTTCATCTTAGTTGACGTTGAGCCAGGTTCAATGATGCCAGATTTCATCTTGACATCCGTTTCAGGAATATCTGTGAGCATTTAGAATCGTCTGCCAAACGCACATGTTGTTTACAACTGGTGTAAAATGGTCTGAAATGGGCAAGGTAAGCAACTCTGCGCACATCTGACATTTGTAGTTGATTTTTTTTAAAAAGGAATCAAGTCATCAAAGTTGGCATGTGTGGAACAGATTTTCACTTCTAAATAAAAGACCAAGGGATGTGAAGCTTCAAAGTTACTTAAAAAAGAATTGCGTTCTATTTGAAGGGCCAATTTAAATTGAATGAAGATTGGATTGGAACACCACCATGGACCAGGCACGATTTAGCAGCACTGTAACTGATAAAGGAGCACTAATATAAGTAGTATTTATGAACAAGCAATCCAAATTAAGCTCAGGATCATTTCATAGTTCATTTTCACCACACAATGTGCTTATAAACTTTTAAAATGAAACCATGTTTAAGTGAAACTTAGCAATGTATTTTTGTCTCATTTTTTAAAATGCTGTAGCCTTAAAACCACCCATGCATCCCTCCATTATTTAAACCCGCTTACGCCTGGTCTGGGTCGCTGGGGAGTGCGGGAGCCTATCCCAGCATGCATTGGGTGAGAGGCAGGAACACCTTTTGGACAGGTCACCAATTTATTGCAGCCCTTTAAACCACTAAAAATTATTAAAAAGTATTTTGAACCAAAGAGGAGGAAATTTAATATAGTTGTATGACCTTTGTTGCAATGTATTACATTGGCAGTCTGTAATAGTACTGTGACAGATGACAATAACAATCTCTGATTAACTTAAAGAATAATTATCTTCCCTATGCTAAAATGAAACCGGCTAACCATTTAAATGGACAGGGCGAAAAAAAACAAAAAAAACTGGGTAGCAACACACAATGTGTAGAAGAACACCCCATCAATATTTATGACTGCTAAGCACCTTCCTTTTTTAGCTCATGAAACTTAGTTCCAAGGCTGAACATCTGGCTTTTCTGACATTCCAGGCAAGGGAACAAGATCTGGTCAAGTTGCCAAAGATGAGAATTGAGGCCTTCTGACCGTTGGGAGGGGATAACGTTCTCTCCACCACGGACAGATCTCCTGGCAACAGCCTCTCTGTTCTTGAATGGACTGCGTGATAAATATGCATTTCATAAAAATACAACTTTATTTTATTTTTGTTTCCCAATGTCCATGTTGTAGAACTTTTCAAGATTTATTTTTTCTGGATTGCATTACATAATCCACATCCTCCTTGAAATATGCACACTCAACCACACACTCACAGAACTACACATACAAAGTTTACTGGAAATGACAATATGTAGCATTTGCACAATTTCAACCCTTATTTCCACCAAAAATTAAGTCAATTTATATAAAATGCAGTATCAAGCATATGAAAGGGGGATATCAAGGGAGATAAGCATTTCAATCCGTTGTGCTGTAGTTGTACAGTGAAATTTGATTTGAACATGCTGGCAAATGTTACAGAAAGGTAAATGTGCCTTTATTTTTGCAAATATCAAAAAAAAAATGTATAAAGGTATGCACTATGTTCTGTGAAAAACAAAACCCTGAGATATATTCTACAGTATAAATGAAACATTTTGAAGGTCAGACAGGATGGTGAAGCTGATGTGCTATTGACAGAACAGGGCTGTGATTAGTGACTTGTCTGGTTGCAGGTGAAGCAGAGTTAGCAGAATTATCAGTTTGCCAATCCCTGTTTACGTATACATCCCCCAGTGGTAAGACATTACTACTGCTGCAAAAAGAGGGAGCCAGATCATCAGCGAGAGCCATATGACAACTTTTTTTTTTTTTCCATTGCTGCTTCCTTCAGTCATAAGAGGGTGGGCGGATTGACTTTATTGTTTGAAAAAGCTGCGTTAATTTCAGGATTATTTGTTCACTCTTTTACCAAGAGAAATAATGTTCATTAGAGAACATGCTTTCCTCATGTACAGGGGTCGGTGTGAATTATATAAACACCGAAAGACATCCATAAAGGTTTGTATAAGCGCATGTTCTCTGATTTCACAGCTAAATCTCAATAAAACAGACCATCGCTTTGAGGCGCCAGCTTATCTTATTTTCTGCCGTTTAAATAAAAAATGGGATTAGCATAAGTTACAGTAAGCACCCCTGTCTTTGTGCTAACTCAGGATCTTCTTATCAGCAGCGCTCTCGGGGACAATTTGTGTTTATCAGGTAACCGAGTGTCCTTTTACACAGATAAAAACATGCCTTTGAGGATTCCTTTAGTAAGGGCACATCTTGAATTACAGTGCTTCTTTGTGGAAAGAAAGACTCGGTTGATAAACCAATCATGCAAAAGTTTATTCTTCCATAATTCAATATGTTTTATTTAGTCAGCTTCATGGTCTTTATATCGTTCATTTACACAGCTGGATATTTGGAGAAATTCAAGTTAAGTGCTCATTGTACAGCGGGAGAGCTGCGCACACAGTTTGAACCAACAACCTACTGGTGACAAGCCAGTTCCCCGGTCAGTCCTCCATGCGTGCGCTATGATCCAACCCTTCTTACTATCAGGGAAGATATGATTTGTCGAATGTCCTATGCTGTGTTAAGCACCACTGCTTGCACGGTGAGTATTCTGTAAGTGCCATATAAGCCCAGAGAAAAGGCAAGCCACACTTCGGCATGGGAAAATCTTCAGTGATTTTTTTCACCCTCACCAGCCTGTGAAATCCAGTGTTAATCCTGCCCTCTTTAGTCCAGTTCCCACAACTGCATTTATTTTTTCTTCTTTTTTTTTTTTTACTGCTGAGAGCACATTTTAGCACTCAACTACCTCTCCCTCCTGGTTTCTCCTTTGCCCTCTGGAAATTGCCCATTAAAAGGTTTTTTTGGCAGCCGAAGCTGACAGGAAACAGTTCAGGAAATGATATAATGGTTCCAGGACCGAAGCGATTCTCCCATGCCTAGCTGCTTCGAGCTTGACCCCGCAGTTGACTGGGAACTGTGAGGTGGCATGTTTGGGCTCTTTTTTTTCTCCTCCTTTTAAATATCTGAGAATTTTTTTGGACTTCCTGTATAGAATTGTGTGGAAAAGGGTTAAAAATAGAACTCCAGGAAGTGTTTTCTCTCGTTTTCAAAAGTTAAATAGATGAATGACTTCCCTCCCTCTCCCTGTTAGGGTTTTGGGAATTCAATCAACATTTGTCCTTGACTTTGACTTCCAAGCAAATGCTCACATTAACCTTTTTCTTTGCCAAGTCAATTTATCAGGTTAGATTTAGATATTGCTGAATCTGTGGAAAAAAAGCTTGTTAACTGTTGAACTTTTTTTTTTTTTTTAAACTGTTGGTCAAATCCCAACCTCAGTCTTATTTTCTTATAATTGGTTAAAAAAATTATTTAAGCAGTCCTATCAAGTCCTATGTATTTGCTAGTCATAGACTTTTGCCTGTACATTCCACATTTTTTTCCACAAAATTTTAAAGAAAAATGTAAAAATATTTGAATAATTTATATGAAAATATCCCCAGTACTTCAGCCATTAGGATCAGTATACTGGGTAGCAGAACAGACAGATGACTGATCTATGAAAATTATTATTATGATTATTATTATTATTATTATTATTATTATTATTATTATTATTATTATTGATAATATTATTATTATTATTATTATTATTATTATTATTGAAATATGCATTGAATAAACTGAAATAGCAACTAAACTGTAGTGCATTGTGACTGAACAGGAGTATGGTTACACTTCATGTTGTGAAAAGGCTATACAAATGATCCAAACATGATAAAGATCGGCTTCAGGAAGTGAATGTTGAAGAAGCCACGATGCACCCTTAAATTCAAAATGCAGCCTTAAAATCAAAATGTACTACAGAGAGGTTTCATAAAGCGACGACAATTGCTCTGTTCAAATAAAATACTATTAATTAATAAATAAATAAAGCACAAAGGGAAACGTTATGAATTTATTAATGACCACAAGACAGTATGCAAAACATCAAAGGTCCATCTGAGAGATTAATGGCCTTGTGCAAGACTGTTTAATTACCGCTGGCTAATTAGATTCTTGACCAAATTTTAATATCAGTGTTCCTTCGAAAGCCTAATTGAGATCCCCCCCCTAATATTTATCAGTCTTTCATAGAGCAGTAAGACCTCTGCCTTTGTGTTTCCCTTCAAACTCTGCTCCGTTCCCTCCAATCGCAGACAATCATCGGATAGGCGGATGATAACGAATGATCAGATAAGCAAAAGATAATGGGAAAAAGTGCTCATTGTGACCACTGTGGGCCTCCCTACACGGTCCCCAGTTCATTATAAAGTGCTCAAACAGTTTGGCAGCACAATAAACTCAACCCAGATAAACAAACAGTCTTGTGTGGGAGCCACAGCTGCAGTGAGATCTAAATCAGAAGTATGGCAATAGATATTGTACTATGTTGAAATACTTTAAATGGTCAACCTTGTTGTGAATATAATTCCTTTACCAGAAAAAGGTCTCCTCAGGGAATAATTGTAAGGAATTATAAAGTACTCCCTTTTCCTTTATTGCAGTGTCCAGAGATTATACATCATGAGAACCAGGAGTTTCTCCTGATTATAATGGTTGAGCTGAATTACATAGAATTTTTTTTAAAAAGAATTTAATCTAAATTCATTGCTCAAAATTGGAAATATTTACAATAATTAACAAATGCAAAATATTTATGAAAATGTCATTATTCCTGCTTTATGAAATACCCTTCAGGTAAGTTGAACAATGTTGCTTAGCACCTGTTTCTCTGCACAGTTAGATGCAGTTTTTTCTCTGCTTTCGAACTATTGTTCCAGGACAGTAGAACTGTTTTTTTTTTGTTTTTTTGTTTTGTTCTGGTCATGTGGTGCAGCGTCTGACCTCTCTGAGTCTATTCTAACAATACAGCAGAACTGAGAATTTTGTCTGTTGGACAATTAAATTACGCAATACCTGGAATGGCCACTCCTAATGCAGAACTGGAAAACTTTCTAACATTATAGAAAAAAAAAAAGATTAAAACAAGACCTAATCAGTCTAGTGGTGTCAACTTTGTTATGCCACCATTAGTGCTTCTGCCATTACTGGTGACTATGAAGAATCTATGCCACATTTATCAACAAAAAATACTCTCCCTGTTCCTGACTGACATCCTTTTCCTTTGATTGAGTGATACATACAGTTTAGGCAAGTTGGCAGGAACTGGCCTGTACAGCGCCATCTGGTGTTTCTCCATCAGTGCTGCAAAACGTTTACTTACCAAGTAGGACTTACTCATCCTTGTTTCTGGAGAGCTCCAACTCTCAGAGGTTTTTGGACCTGACAGATGTACAGAGTCACTGTTTTATCCCTCCACCCCCACCCCCCCCCCCCCCAGTGTACAGATTTAATGCTGATAATCAATTAGGCTTTCACTCTTTAATTGACACTACACTCCTACACGATTTGAATTCCCATTTCATCATTTTAAAGTTGCACCCGTTGACCTCAGCTTGCTTACTATTGCATCAAGGAGAGCCAGAATTGTGAAGCTGATTATTTAGAAAATGTTAAATGACTTTGTTTTTTATAGGAAAGAAATTATGTCCTGTAATTGCTCACTCTGTTTACTTCTCTTAAAATTAATTCATAAAATGAACTGCAAATTGCGAGTTTTAAAAGCTCGACTTTGATTCCAACTGAATAACAGGATTGCTGAAAGTGCCTAGCAGAGGATCAAAAGCATTTCGTTCAATTGGTAACGTCAATTATTAACACTTACAACAATTACAACTGTCAAAATAAACCAAAAAATACCCACAAAGCAGGAATACTAATTAAATTAATCACAGGGTTATCCTTTCACAGAAAACATGTTTTTCAGGGAAAGAAACAGTGCCAATATCTCATAAGGCTACTGCTATAAAAATAGCAGACATCTGTTATTTTTATTTTAGCTTTGAGTTTCTACCTTCAAGTTGTACCTCGCGTTGTACTGCAGCATGGCGACTACTTTTCCCTCAGTCTGGAATAAAAATATATAACCAGCAAAAATACTTGTGTTGATAAATAAACACAAAACCAAACAGGGTACCATTTATGCAATTCTAAAGCTATGGCTATCTTGAGAGGGGATATATTGTGCAGTTTTAAATAGGGTAGCACAAGAATGTGAGTTTAAAATAAATATTTAAAAAACTATTTGCTAAGGTTTTTTTTCTGTATTAATTCTAAAACGTATGTTTAAGACAGCACTAAAACCTTTGTTTGTTAATGCTTTCGAGCTGGTATCTGTCTTCCAACTCAGTGGGGTGGGCGGTTGACTGATACAATGCCTGGTACATTGAACAGGAAGCGCATGGCCGGCTCTTTGCCCAATGACTCAAGAACACACACAAATGTCCATTGTGATGCGAAGACAAAAGGTATCGGTCACCTCACAGATATCTAGGCCTCCGTACAAGCACGGACTGTTTTTCAGTTACTGTTAAAAGAGGGAGGAGCCTTGTTCAGAAATGAGTTAGTCAGGACAGGACAGGACAGGACAGGACAGACTAATCTTATTTCACAACCATTACAGTACATCCCAAAAGGCCACTTGGCCGAAATGCGCATTGTTCCACAGGCCGTTTGGAAAGGTGCAGAGGAGCTTTGGTCGGTGGTAATGTTATCGCTGGCTTTGTCAGTGTGGCGTGGCGAAAGTCAACACTCCTTTCCCATGATCATGAAATCATCACAAAGTCATCCAGTGGGCACAAAGCTGGAAACTCCCCTTTGAACAACAACCCTCTTGTTTTTTATTATTTCACTTCAACTCCCCCGCAATCTGGCAGGGAACGGACCTGGGCACAGATACCTACAACCGACGCATGACTTATTGTTTCTAACCTTATTCGACTTCTCCGGAGCGCTGGTGAAGGTCTTTGGACTGCGCTCAGTTTTCCTCACGGCTGGAATTCAGACAGGACATTTCACACTCAGACTGCCTTGTGTAAGAGTCCCCCTGCTCTAGCAATCCAGATCCTCTGAATACTGAACAACATTCACCCCTAAATCAACCAGGGTCTAACCAGGGATGCCATCAATGTGTTGAACTGTCATAATGATTGAAGGGACCACAAAGTTGGATGGGGCCGCAAAATGTCTGGATTGATGGTGCTTATTATTATTATTATTATTATCAACGCTATTTATCTATTTTAAAGGGACCCAGAGTCATATTTTCACAAAGTCCAGGGCACCTGGCAGGGTCCTCGGGTCCGTCTGTCATTTGATTTGCCTTTTAGATTCTAATTTTAGTCAAAACTGGTGCATAGTAAGCACATATCACATTTATGCCAACATCCTAACCATGAAATCACAAATGAAACATAAAGGTATTTAATGCTACTGTAAGTGTTCTGTTGAGGTATGAATTGATTTTCCCTGTGACTAAATCTGAAGTACATCTGTTCCTTCATACTTGTGTCTAGCATTTCCAAGAAACATAATGCCAGTCAGGCTATACGGTATATAAATATGGTCTTATTTAGTCCCATGTAGCCACAGAATACAGTATCCAATTGTATGAACAGTACCATTGTAAAAAATGAGTCCACAACGTCGATTAACAGAAATGGTAGTTCTCTTTCTCTCTCATTGTACAATGGGTTAATGGACTGTGTTTGGACCACTCGCAGACTAAACACTACAAGTTTCTAGACACACCTGCTCTTTATCTGATATGGACCTGAGCTAGCTATGGGAACCGATGAGAATCTCCCAGACCACTTCCTGTTCCTGCACACTTATTCAGGCTGATTTTTATAAACACATTTTTTGTTGATGTATTTTATGAGTGGCCACGACAAAGCGTAACAACTGTGCACTGGGTGAATGATATTTTTTTTTAAAGAGGGCAGGTGTCTTTATAATTTGGTTTGGGGGAAGGAGTCTCTTTGAAAGCATCGAGCAGTAGGCTCTGGATGTCTGGCTACTGAGGAGACTTGCATTCTTTATGTTTTGAAATAATTCTATTGTAACCCTGTATGAGTTTGCTTTCATTTTGCTTGGCAAAGTCTACGCATTTCAAAGCTCTCAGACTCAGTTTAAACCTTTAGAAAATAATGCATTTTTCTCACCATGTAGTGGCTGAGCATATTCATTTTATTTATTTCTTTTTTTTTACTTTTTCCCTGTTTTATCCAAAATTTGGAATGTTCATTGGAACGTTGGACATTAATTTCCCCTTGTTTATTCAAGAGAGTGCAGATAAGCATTTCCACGTTTGGATGGCAAAGACATGAGTGTGAGGAAGACTTGTGGGTGCCCACTCAACCTGCAGGGGTCACTGGTGTGCAATGAGTCATCCTGGCCCACTGAAACCCCCCTGTCCCTGTGCAGCTACAGGCCAATTGTGTGTTACTCTGTGGAGCTGCTGCATATTTTACCAGACCATGGGGCCCATCCTTTAACCAATGAGAGCATTCAGAGTCATTCTCAGCCATGTGACAAGACTGAGGCATGTACAAGGAGGCATAGTCCATCCCTGAGCAGGTCTGACCTTATTTCCTGAGCCAGAGCTCTGTTTAGTTATTAGTGCTCACCCACCTGGTTTGTAAGCCACAAAAAACAGTGGTTTGCATGATTGGCTGTGATTGTTAAATAAGAATGAGTGTGTGTTCCTTAATCCATTACAGACTTCTCCAATCTCAGCCTTTATAGAAAATACATCAGGTCACTATCACGGAGCAATGTGTCACAATTCATTATTTGTGCAATTCATCATTGGGTTAAAATGGATAATTTTCAGAAGACAACTGCGCTGATGCTTAGGGTATGTGCAGTTGTTTGCGAAGTCAGAATATTCTTAATGACATATAAATTAAATCATTCTCTGGAATAGGCAAACACAGGTTCATTCATGCATGTTATAGATTTATACAATTTATAAGTGTGTGTGTGCGTGCATGCATGCAAATTTACATGTATGTGTGCGAGAGAGTGTTATTGTGTGAGTGTGTAAGAGAATGTCCCATTAAATGAAATGTTTTCAATCCGAGGTTAATTCTGAAAAACCCTAGGAGGCGTGTTTCTTTCTCAGTTGCATTGAAGCACATGAAAAGATGAAAAGGTTTTACTTAGTGTAACCCTGCTTCACCTGCAGTGTTCTGTAATGCTTTCACACACACACCCCCAAACTTTTTGTTATTCCTTTATTAAGCATACAAATAGCTTTGCTTAGAATAGCAGTGAAGCATAGTAAGTTTTCAATACATATTATATAAATCCCCCCCCCCAAAAAATGTTGCCATTTATTTGAATAGAAAAATATGGCAACAATCATTCTGTTCCACTCCTGTTAAAACGAGGCGGTATCTCTCTGAATGTTACACAGCTGTGCAAAAATGAACCAGTTTGCTGAGTTCATGAATGAAAAAAAAACACTTCTGTAACAAATGGCTGAAACTACCCTGTCAACAAATCAGTTTTCTGATAACCCGCGGTTCCTTCACCTCTGACGCAATTATTCAGAGTTATTCACATCTAACAAGATCACCGAGGTGCTGTGGGTGACAGGCGGGGGGCGGGGAGGGGGCTGAAGATGGGAGCAGCCCCCCATTTTGAGGTGACATGGCTGCCACTCTGGCCTGTATCACGACCCCCCAGGGACCTGGGTGCAAACTCCGGGTCACTGCCAGCACATTCCCGCCAAACACTCTGCTCTCTGCTGACTGAACCACGATGTACCAATACACTGGTGGCTTCAGCGGCTGACACTAGACTCATATCAGTGACGGGCTTGTATCAGCCCGGAGATAATACTTCCAGAACATTCAGGGAATGCTCCAAGAACCAAATCCTGCTGGCTGAGAAGACTGAAGAAATGAAGAGTTTTATTAGCTCACTAAAGGACAAAAATAAATAAGGTAATCAAATAATTCAGATTAATGGAAAGCGAACATAGCAAATAGCACAGGTAGCCAATGCTCTGATAATGCAAAGCTGTCCTGAGGTCTGAGTGCAGTCATGGCAATCCGATTTGGATTCATGCATAGGTTTCTGGAAATTAAGCAGGGAGATAAGCATGCTCACACCAGTCCCACCCCCAACCCCAACACACACGCCCCCATCCATGGAGAGCAAATGCCAGATTTGAAATCCCATAGTAGGCTGTAAAGACCTTCACGTTGTCAGAGACAGAAACAGACTCATGGCCATGAAGCAGACAAAGGCTCCATGAAATGATAAATAAAATCATGAAAACGCAAGCAAGGACCCAGAGTGGCTTGCCGAAAGTCAGAGAAAAGCAGACTGACTGAACGCAGTCTCGGGTATATTTGAACGCCCTTGGTGTGTTTCGGGGGAGGGTGGGTGTCGGATAGGGAGGGGCTGTCGTAGTTTGCTTGTAAATGAAGGACGACTGGTCCTTTGTGTACAAACAGCCTGGCTTTCGGCAGACCTCTGTGCGCCAAGTCTGAGACCGGCTGGTAATTCTACCTTCTCTGTCATTCAAGCCCATCTCCTGGCTAATCTTCTTGGTGCAACGAAGGAGCTTAGCAGCTTTGCTACAGTATCCCCTCCCTAATGTCATTAACACAATACACAGTATCCAGCAACTGGCTCGGTGGCTGCATTTATCATTTCTTGACAGAAAGTTAATGCCGCTCCCACTGATGTCGCGAAACTCTTTGGTCATTCCCACGCCACCCTGTCCCAAGAATTTTCCTTCAAACAACTCATTCTGTTTTGGACAAACGTGTGCTTGGTGTCATAAGAACACACAATGAGGAGAACAGGCCATTCTGCCCATCTATGCTCACCATTTGCATGTAGACTAGAGAGTATCCAGCACTGTCTGTGCCAAGCCTGAACTTGAACACCCAGAGGGACTCTGGTTTTAATACAGAGAATTTCAATCACCCGCTTGACAGCTCATTCTGAAGTTTCAATCTCTGCCAGTCAAAATTAACGATAAATGAGCCTCTGTGTGTATTTTTTAAAAAGCCAAATGCCTTGTTTTTCAGCATTGAGGAGAACACGAAAGCCATCTGAATTTGGGTTTCTCATTCTGGTTTTAGAACTCTAACAAGAATTTTTTTAAAAGAATAACTAAAATTAAGCATTTTAAAAAGAATTGCAGTAAGAACATTTTTCAGTCGCTTCCCTGTAATTTTTACTTGCACACATGTATGCCTAGTGTTGAACTTCACTCTTCTCGTCAGGCTTATGTTGGAATTGGAAAGGAGGGTGTAAGAATTTGTGAAACCATACATTATGCGTGCATGGTACACTCCACCCTTGGAGAGCGTTCATTCCCATTTAAGAAGCTGCCTGTGTAATAGATGCAATTCAGTCTCACATGTCTGACACTTCCATAAGCAAAACCGTGGGTCAATGCCGTAACTGTTTTGCTGTATGTACAAATTAATAAAAATTATGCAAATGACAAATGCATTATGTAGGTTGCCAGGATCATATAGAATACTAAGAGGCATGTTAATTACTTTGTACCTCCTGATATTCTAGGCAGTAGTTTGTGATTAAACATAGTTGTACACAGGTTACAAGGAACTATTTTTTAATATATTTTCCTGTGTTATGTGGCCATAATATGCTCAGAAAATCTGGTTGCGAACTTCAAAGTCCATCCTATGGAACAAAACCACCACTTCCTCCTATTTCAACTAGCCAGATGACAAAAAACACGTCACCGGTCTAGTTTCGTTCACGGGTCAAGCCTGAGGTACCCAAGAGCCATCGCGGTTCTCACAATTCCTTCCACTGCCTTTTTGGAAAAGAAGGGTGGGAAATACAAATGTGTGCTGTCCCCGCTTACGCTCATGCAAGTACAGTGACAGGGGAAGGATAGGCCATGCCCCATGCCCCCACAATGGGGGGAAACAATGAGTTGTGCTCCTTTGGGTTAGTATTGGCAGTCAGTGGATTAGCAAGATTATAAAAATGCCGAAATGTTATTTTTGTGTTGGGTTGTACAAACAATCAGTTTGGAATGGAGGTCCCGTTCGTAATCATCGGTTGTGAAATGGCGACTACATACTCAATTTTGTGTTTAGTATTGCAGCCATCCATTCATTACATTTGTCGATGTACTTTGAGGGCAAACAATGATATTCAACGTCTTCTGCTGTCGTCACTCCGCAACCTGCGACAGCACACCACATCATTCTATCTGCTCTTCTTAGCAGCACAAAACATCTACACTTGGCCTTCGCCAAGCTGAAAAGCACAACAAAAAGAATTTCGGGGGGGGGGAACACATTTCTTGGGTGCAGTTCCGCTTTTTAAAAAATACAATGAAAAGGCATGCTCAAGCAAAATAATATGAAGACTGGAAAGTATATTTTACATCTACCTACTAGAATTTGACAGAAACATATTACTGTCTTGTCATGTTAAGGGATATAACCAGATGTAATAACTTGCACTGTGTTAGTCCAGAATACTTTCCGAGTGCATTACTTTAACACAGAAATGAGTGTGAACTGTATTAACCTTAAGATTATTTTCAGACTTTTTGAGCAAAACATTAAGATGTGAGCAAGCATGTGACTTAAAACCCCCCACTCCTCCCCCTCCTCTCCATCACTGGATTTATGCATTAAGGGCAGATTCAGTCATTCTGGAAGGTTCTTTGTGTACACTCTTTTACTCTCATGCTGAGTTCGCGATAAATGCTTCCAACAACTTGAGCAGCGAAGTGCTCAGATGCTGGGTCTTCATTGCCCTGCTACCTGATGGCAGAGTCGCTGCAGAGTTTCGGCTTCATTATTTTATTCGCTCATTTATTTATTTAATTTTCCAGAGTCTTTGCGGGTTACCGTTTTAATGTTTGTCGGTGAGACGCGATTATTACCCCTTAATGCCGAAATTACAGCGGGTTTCCTCCTTAATGCTGAATTTTTTCCGTGTCGCGCCCCATGGCGCTACATCCTCATCGCCCCATGCGTTTCTAGTCTTCTACCCTTTCCCCCTGCTGTTTGAAAAATATTTCTCATTTCCCTCCCCCATGGAGTCGTGAAATCCCCAAAGGCAAACTATTAGGGATCTTCATGCCTCTCCCCAAACACTTATTACGATCGCCTTCTCTCCATGTGCTGCCTCATTGGCTTTCGGTAAATTATGCAAATGAGATCATGTTCGACATATAGCTTCCTTTTCCTGTAACTGCAGAAGTTGCTCAGAGACAGGCCATTAAAGTGAGTGAAACAGTCAGCAAGATTTATGCTTTGATGACATGTTAGATTGAAAGTGTTTTTTGTTTATAATTCGATCAGCACACACACTTTTTTCCGATGGTTATTTTTCACCGTGCACTTGCCTGTTGGGGTCTGGCGCATCTTGTTTTGAGTTTGCCTATGTGCGCTGCGACTTCCTGGTGGCTGATTGTTTATTCAGACAAAACAAAGTAATGTCTGAAAGCTATTCAGCTACAACTTCAGATCTGCATGGTTGGTGTCACAGACTCTGCAGTTTTAAGAGTGGGAAAGTGAATTCATTAAGCGCAATGATACCATTCAGATGTCTGTTGGCTCTGCTTTTAACTCTCACTGCATGCAGTCACATTACTGTCTTAATCTGTAAGAGATGAAAACATTTAAAGTTTGGGCTTCAACTGAATGCACTTTGGGACTTTTTTTTTTCTATTTTTAATCGCCCCACTTTACAGCTCATCCGCAAGTTTCAAACTTTCAGTCAGAATGAAAGAAGTATTTTCTTTCACAAGACCTTATCTTTTAAGGATACTTATCTGTCTTTTTGACCCCCTCCCCCCCATCTCACACACACACACACACACACACCTTGCATTGTCACTGAATACTCAGTGGGCTACTCAGACCATGTGTGTGCAGTTGTCCTACATGCAGAAAGCAATTTACAAATGCATTGTGGGAGATTGTAGTTCAATAGGCAGGATGGGAAGTTGCTCTATTTATTTTTATTTTTTATTATTCAATCATTTTTAAGGGGCAAAATACCATTTTCATCAAACAAAGGGCAACATTAAAATGTAGAACATGGGTGGAATTCTCCCTTAACAGGTAGCTTCAGTTGTTAACAGAAACACCACCAGCTGTAATAATTCCTTGGGGTCCCATTTAGGGTCATTCTTTCCATTTTGCTTTTTAATCAGGATCCAAGCCTTTTTCTATTTCACTGGCATTGGTTTCCTATCCTTATTTTACCCTCCAACACTTCCTAATTATATACCGATTACAGCTTGTGGTGATGATACTTTCTCAAAAACATGGCTTGCTAATGATAATGGCCCTAGCACTTGTAATAGCATAGCAGTTAGCATTAACACACACCTGTCATTAAGTATAGTCACTCCTGACTAGATATCAGGGCATACTCAGGGAAATGGTAGAATGGAAACAAAGCAAGCAAAATGAGTATCTTTGGATGAAGCTACACAGACACGCCATTTTTCATTTGCTTTAACATGGATGGTTGAAGTAATAGGCCATTTCAATGAATAGATTAGGGGCTGTGAGCAAAAACAAAATGACAAATCCCTCTTAACCCCAGTGAGATGCACTCACCAACCCCCCCACCCCCCCAAAAAAAAAATCAGCCCTACTACTCACAACTCCCAACAAGCACCACTCTCGCCATCGTTATTAAACACAACTTTTAAAGATTTACTTCCAGCAAAGTGGCACTTAACCGAAGCCGGAGCAGGAAGGGGGGACTGCGGGGAATTACAGGTTGCCAGCAAGTCTCTCCCCGGAGGAGTGACGGGGGATCGTTTCTCTCAGTGGGCCACCTGCGGTGTGTTGTGACAGGCGGTCATTACACCTCCGAGAGCCGCGCTGGGCGGAAGGTTCTGGCGAGACGCAAATGGGCTCCGACCGCGTAGAAAGCTAATCTGCTTTTTTTCAGCCGCTCTTCCTCTCGTTTGCTCTGCCTTTCTCTCTCTCTCTCTCTGCTTTAAGGTGGACGGTTTTAACTTCACTTCTCACCGTGGAGTTGGACTTCCTTTGTGGCCCAGGACTGGGCCGGACAGAAAATGGCAGCTTTGTAGCTAGTATGGTAAAAAAAAAAAAAAGGATTCACTGGTGTGGATGATTGTTCTCTGTTGAAACATGTCCATCTGAAACTTTGCCATTAGAAAAGTTTCTTTACGATGCAAGTTTTGAAAAGCCATATACTCTCAAAGATCATGGAAAAGTTTTTTTTCAGTATGGATGATTCCATGCAAAAACTGATCCCTTGAAGAGGTTACACAGAAACTTGGACATGAAACATTGTACCGGGGGTGCTCGATAGAACTTTTCCCCTACAAGGACAAAGAACCTGCTGTTGTACAACAATTTTCAACCGAACTGAGCTCAGACATTCTGAACTAGGCTCAGAAATGTTGTAGGTTTAATTCCCAGGTGAGGCAGTGTTATACTCTCAGGGATGTATCTTAACTCCCTAATTAGAAGCTGGTAAAATGTGGAAACTATGCAGCTGTTCAAATGGACATGATTTTGTGAGAGAAATTAGAAAATTTATTTGAGGAATGGAATAGTGTTGATGTCCTTGCTTGACATACAATAGGCATAGCTAAGACGGCCATTACGAAATTGTCGTTGCCTTACAAACTGATTGTGTGCTAGGCAATACTTATCCCTGATAAACATCTGTGTTGGGTTCTTCCAATGTAGCAATATGGCTTGTGGTAGTCATGAATGGTAGGTAGCTAGCTATTTAACTTAGGTAACAGAATTATATTCATTGCATTTTATAGAAATCAGGTAAGTACTGTATTGATTTCTGGCTGATAAACCATTCCTCCGTAGTATGTTATCTATTGGGTGTCATGTAATTGAGCTATTTTGGCTAAAAAGACCATAAGTTAGCTAAAGAATCACTCAACTGTGTTTTGTTGGCTGCCAAAACTGTTATTCAGTGAAATACCGGTTTTACAGTGGAAGTAATGTAACTTTAATGCACATTGTTTTGGAGGGTAGACATCCTGCCATGGCAAATCTGGAATGGTCATGACATTGTGAACAGACTCTACATGGAATTTTTCCATAGAGGAGACCTATTTGTGAGCAGGGAAAACCAGTACCTAACCTGGATAATTGAACCCAGCAAGGTTGCAGGTTCCATGTGTGAAAGGGGAGACTGACACACACACACACACACACACACCAATCAGATCTTCACCAATCAATATGGCCAAAAACACAGCACAGAAGCACATTTACTGCAGGGTGTAAATCCATCCACGTCAAATTCTTTTTCTTTTTCTTAGCACTGGAAATATTTAAATTTAAATGCCAGTTTTTACTGGCTTCTGATATTGACAATGTGACCTTTCCCAGCTATGCGAAACAAGACTGAATCTACAAATGCAAAAGGTACATGATATAATCATGTGACTGCCTTTACCCAGTAGGGGCAGGGCAAGTAACATGTCCCTACATGCATGCATTCACTTTTTCAGTTCATTTATAAGAGGCTCATTTTAAATTCCCTCCACACACAGCAGTGGCAGCCTGTCAGCATGTTATTCATGCACTGAATAGCCAGTAGCTCAATTCAATATTAAATTCAAATTTCAAACATGTACATTATCATGAAGTGGCATTATGCCACATAGCATATTTCAATCTTTATAGCAATCCATTTTAATTTCATTTCACTTCATTTCATTTCCATTTACTTATCTTGTGTAGTGCTATGTCTAAATGTACCTTCTCACAGACTAAGCTGTGCTTTAACAAGGATTCAGTGACTAACATTGTAGTTTTTATTCTTCCTCATTTCTTGGCATCTCTCCCAAAGGTAGCAATTTTCATTATCAGTGGGGTACAACCTCAGCATAACTTTGAACCAGCTGAAAACTAGAATAATGTAGCTCAGACATCACTGTGCCAGGTACAGCAAAAATAGGCTATTACTGAAATTCAGTGCTTAAAACTTGCTTGAGCACGACACAAAAACACTTTACCAACTTCCCAGATTAACTTCTGGGTATATTATTATTTTAATCTACTTCAATATACTGGCAACGTGAAGCACGCCATATGATAACTCGGGACAGGAGTGAAAGAATTAATGATAAGAAAGGACATTGCCCTATATTTGAGCATCCTCCCCAGCCAATCTAGCATGAAAATCTGTATGTTCATCAACCGGAGCTTCAGATCATTGTGATGTTTCTGGCGGGGGGTCAGTGAGTATTTGAAACCGAAACAAGGGAAAGTTTCATAATTAGACATACCAAAGATTCAGCAAGCACACAGACTAAGACAATTAACCTTGTAAAGCTGATTTGTAAAGTGTCATCTGTCACGGTTTCTGTGCAGGTAGATCATTTTTCTGTGCCTGCACCGGCTCAGTGGTTAGCATTCCGATTAGCCACTCGGCTAATCGTTATTTTGGTGTGTGGGGACGATTAGTTCGAGCTTGCAGATTAGCCACTCGGCTAATCGTTATTTTTGGTTCCTGTGGGAGGATTGTTCCTGCTTGAACATTCCATGCATTCCTGCAGGGTTACCTCTGATCTGTTTCACCTGTGGGTTGCTCACTTCTTCCGCTGATTACCAGCCACACCTGTGGCTGGGTATTTAAGGCGTCAGTAGGCAGTGGAACGGTGCTTGAGTGTAACGTGTTTTGCTCTAGCCAGTTCTCTGTTGTATTTCTGAGGAAGGTGTAAGGATTTTAAGAACAAAGAAATTTAAAAGAATTCTGACTTCAGTTTGTTTGTTTTTTTTTGGAGAAAGGTATTAGGACGGTATATGTCCAGATTCTGAGGCTGGTGGTTTTAAGGGGTTATTGTGTCGCCGTTGGGGGCACAAACCTTTCTGCCTCTTACTAACCAGTTTCCCCCCTGGTTTTAGTTGGCCTCAGAACTTCTTCTGTTTGTTTTTTGAAAAGACATTTTCTTTCTCTCAGCTTCGGGTCGAAGTTGTTTTTTCTTTTCTTTTCCCTGTTCCTTTATTTTTTTATATACTCCTTCCTCAGTTACCCGTTTAGGGGTTTATTCATTTTTTGGGATACGTCCCTTAGGAGTATAGCACCCCCTTCTTATTTCGTCTCTCACGAGACCCAGTGGTTACTGGAGTGCCCCTTTGGTAACTTATAGATCCCCTGTTTGGTCGCGTTTGGTCTTCACACTTCCCCTCCCTCACAGTCATCAAATTCATTTCCAGAGTTTTATTCTCAAATACCATATATGGGGCCAAGTTTTTATTTTTTTATGTTTTCTAACGTTCATGCTGAAGCCTGTCACATGTATACAAAGTCTCATTTTTGGTTTTTCATAATAAATCAATTACCTTGATTAATTACCTGTTTCATTATGTGTGCAGAAACCTGGGAATGAATGCTTTCTGGAAAAAGATAAGGGTCGGTTCCCTGTTTGTCTTTCTTAAATAGTCTCTTGGGGACAAATACTACAAATTGATTTATTCATCTGTGGTTAAGTACTCTGTAAAGCCCAGTTAGTGTCTGCCAGAGGCATATAAATCTTTATGTTAATGTAGCAAGTCGTGTATTCACCCTATGACAAAGAAAACGTGTAGACACTGTGCTCGGGTTAGCATAGAGCAGGCTCCAAATTTGTGGAAAAAGAATATTTGCTATCAAACTCTGAAAACCAACTCGTATGAAAACTGCAAGCAGCAAACACTTTGTCGTTGAGCTCCGAATAAATCCACCTTAAAACACACACACACACACACACACACACACACACACACACACACAATTTAAATTTTGATCATTTTAATAACCCGCTTTGTTGGTTTTGTCTCCATTTTCTTTAGAAGTCAGTATCGAAAGGAAGCGTGATTATTATTGCCATCTTGTCAGCTAAATGAATTTTATTGTTTCTGTAATGCTTGTTTTTATTCAGAGGGTCAGATTTTGTTTTAATGTTTGTCCATTAGGAGCCTGGCAACACTCTGTTTTTGATAAACAGAATCAGCAGGGGAAGGCTTTCTCGGACAAGAAACATTCTTGCCTTGCGCTTTGGACTTTAATGCAGAGCAAACAGAGCAACAGGTACATACGACCCTTCCTCTGATGACTCATAGGGATTTAAAAGAGAAATGCATGTCTGAAATTGTACTGAAAACCTGTGACACCACAAAGTGCAAGTTAGATTGAAAAGGACAGTGAGGTCCTCATGCATCTCCAGAAAGCCTCAGGCCATACTCTGATCTTTTGGGTTTTAACTGTTCCCCATGTTATGGTTATTACTGCATAGGCTTAGAAGATATTGCATACATCAAGAAAAGTTCTTGAATGCTTGGGCAGTTACACAGAGCCCCTTTGGTCACAGTAATATCTCAAATTTTCAAATTAAGTGTAAGAGTTCTTCTGCCATTTCATCCTCGGCCCTTGTTCACATTAATAATCACCCCATGGCTACAGTAGTTATACTTGAAAACAAAACTGCAACTGAGGCCTAAATATTAAGACGAACACTGTCAACAAATAGAAATAAGATGTGTTATTACATGAATGGACCTGTCCATACAGGATTCTGTGTAAACAGATTTCAGTCTGTAGTTTTAAACAGTGACCTGTGTGTTTAAATGTAAAACTGCCAATGCAGACTGTAGAAGATAATTATGGATTGTTAATTCCTTGTATATGCCAATAATGAACATATTGTTTGGTTAGCTGATACATTGAATGCTGAAATTATTCAGGTTAAGCACCTTGCTCCGGAATAAAGCAGCAGTGTCCAGCATGGGAAATGAACCTGCAACCCCCTGCACCCAGCTTATCACAGGGTTTGGCCTACAAACAGATGTTTCCCATTTTCCTCTTTTGAAGGGTTTGGTGTTGGCTGTGGTATCTCATATGTGTACTCAAGCCTTAGGCTGGTCATAGACTCAAATACTAGTGGTCAGACGCCAAACTGGAAAGGACTGGTTTCTACAGTAGACTTTCTTAATAAAATTTTATGAAGCCCGGTCATTCTTTTCCCTACTTTCCATGTTTGACTTCCAAAACCTCCTCACCGCACAAATGACAATTGGCAACAGAGATAAAAATATTACTATTTGTTGATTTTGAGAAATTTGCTCCCTTTGTCCATGTGAGGAAACAGTCCAAATAAATGCAGGTTAGTTTAACTGGAGAGAGTCAAAATTGCCCCTAGGTGAGTGTGCAAGCAAATTGTCACGGTTTCTGTGCAGGGTAGATCATTTTTCTGTGCCTGCACCGGCTCAGTGGTTAGCATTCCGATTAGCCACTCGGCTAATCGTTATTTTGGTGTGTGGGGACGATTAGTTCGAGCTTGCAGATTAGCCACTCGGCTAATCGTTATTTTTGGTTCCTGTGGGAGGATTGTTCCTGCTTGAACATTCCGTGCATTCCTGCAGGGTTACCTCTGATCTGTTTCACCTGTGGGTTGCTCACATCTTCTGCTGATTACCAGCCACACCTGTGGCTGGGTATTTAAAGCGTCAGTGGCAGTGGAACGGTGCTTGAGTGTAACGGGTTTTGCTCTAGCCAGTTCCCTGTCGTATTTCTGAGCAAGGTGTAAGGAATTTAAGAACAAAGAAATTTAAAAAGAATTCTGACTTCAGTTTGTTTGTTTTTTCTTTTGAGAAAAAGGTATTAGGACGGTATATGTCCAGATTCTGAGGCTGGCGGTTTTAAGGGTTATTGTGTCACCGTGGGGCACAAACCTTTCTGCCCTTTACTAACAGTTTTCCCCCTGGTTTTAGTTGGCCTCAGAACATCTTCTGTTTGTTTTTGAAAAGACATTTTCTTTTCTCTGCTTGGGTCAAGTCGTTTTTCTTTTCTTTCCTGTTCCTTTATTTTCTTTATATACTCCTTCCTCAGTTACCCGTTTAGGGGTTTATTCATTTTTTGGGATACGTCCCTTAGGAGTATAGCACCCCCTTCTTATTTTGTCTCTCACGAGACTTGGTGGTTACTGCCCTTTGGTAACTTATAGATCCCCTGTTTGGTCGCGTCTGGTCTTCACACTTCCCCTCCCTCACACAAATGGTGTATGTTTGCCCTGTGATGGATTGGTGAACAGTCCACGGTGTATTCCTACATCTCACACAATGCATGCTGGGATAAGGTATTCTGCCTGGGTATTCTATATCAGGGAGGGGAGGCATTCATAAAACAAAGGATCAATTTCAGGCAGTTGGAGTGTGGAAGGAGGGGAGGCAGGTTGGAGAGGGTGGGGGGCGTGCCCTCAGGTTATAATGCCACCTTTTACCCATTATTGTACTTACTGTAGTTTGCAATATCCTTGTGGCTCTTCTGCAGTCGCTAAATCTGCCAAGAATCTGTCTTCTGGAAATACAGACCTTTAGCTTGTAGAGATTGTTAATACTAAAGCATACAATGCTCCACCCACTTCATGACCTTGTCCTTGGAAAAAAGCTGAAGAGATGCCATATTAAAGGCTCATGTCACAACAAAGAGTCCGAAAATAGGATTTAAAACGGCCGGGTTAGGATGCAGACTTCCTCGCTCTGCGATAAGTGCTGCATAGTCTTTAAATGGCATCTTATTTTAATGCTAATTTTGACAACCCCCCCCCCCCCCGAACAAATAGAAAAAAAAAACTGAAGTCAAAACAGCCATCAAATAAACTGATTTTACTCTATCCTCTAAACTGTCAGTTTGGCCTTGGTTCTCCTCTTCCTCTTAGTGCCGCATGAAGCTTAAAAAGACAAAGAGATTCCCCCAGCAGTTTTGAAACTATTTTGGTCGGGCACTGCGACTGTTCATCTGGGCCTCGCCACCGGTCACCTGAGGATTAACAGCCGTTCTTGTAAGCCCCGTTTTTACCCTCCCTATTCGTCGACCAAAAGCCGTAAAATCGCTGGAGACACAGCATTAACATGGCAAGCAAACGGAAAAAAACAGATTATCCTTGGATATGAACCCCCATTTTCCGAGGGTGCCGGACCGCTGTACCAAAATAAACAGCCGGCTTCGGTCCAGGGCTGGTGTCAGCTGCCGTAGCAAGTTGCCAAAAACGAAACACAGGATCCAATGACTTCACAGGGTCATTATGACACCATTTGGAGCACACGAGAGAGGAACAAAATGGATTTAATCCGAGGCCCAGCAGACCAGCAGCTCACAAGTGGCATGTTTTCTATATGGAGACTGATTTACCACCCATGGCTCGGATCAGCATGAGCGAAATATGCCAACCTTTTTTAAAACCGCAACAGAAAGAGATTTTAATCCAATTCGTGACAAGGCCACTGTGCATAGCGTGAAATGACTGAGGACAACAAAATGCATTGGGATGTTCTGGACTACACTGGCAGAGGAATTAATCTTTTTATGGATTTGTTGGGTGGTTGGTGGGGGGAGGGATTTTGTTTGTCACCCCCTCCTCCCTGCCCCCCCCCCCCCCCCCCCAAAAAAAAGGGACAAAAAAACAATGTGTATACCTTGTGTATTCCAACAGGTGTTGATCAAAAATATTGGCAGCAGGACCTTAATTGTTTTTTATGTCAAAACAAAAGGAGTCACTGTATCTGGACGAGGATCAGAATCAAAGCAATTCAGGGAACGAAGACGTGTGGAAATTTACAATGAGGACTCGGCTCTCGGTCTTGGACAGCGGGCCTCGCTGGGGCGACGGTCTCGTAAAACGATTTCCTCTGGACGCGCCTCGAGGATTCCGCTTGACATTGCGCGGCTTTACTGGTGCCCCCACTTTTCGGGGGGGAGAGGGGGGGTGGAGTTCTTACGGATTTAACTGACGGGCGGAGTCTCTGTACCCTGGGAGAAAGTCTGTGGGACTTTGGGGCTATTTACCCATCCAGCTATTTCCTCCCTGCAGCCCTCAGCAGCACGTTTCCTGGGTTCGGGTCAGAACGATACGCACAATGCAGCGTAAAATGCACTCCGTTTTCAGATGCACACAGTTTTCCCTGCTCAGTTCGCAAAACACAGATTCTACTTTCAACATGAAGTTACAAATGCATGTGAATGTCCTGATTTATGGAGAAAATCTTGTCAAGAAGCATACTTCTTGACAAGAAACGAAAGCAGGATACTGTATGATAAGGCACAGAGGCAGCGTAGTGAAATGCAAAGTACATTAAGTAACATCATTCTCCATTTTGAATCTACCCAACCCATTCACCAATCAGAAATAACTACAGTTCTGTCACACATTCACATTATAGTCCATTGTCATTTCAGAGTTCCCTAGGCAACGCTGACCACTCCACCTTCTGGGCCAATCACACAGCCGGAGAACCAGGTGTACTGTGTTCAGTCATGTCAAGAAATTCACCTGCCTTATGCTGTGCTTTGGCTAAATTGATATCTGACTGGTTGAACAGCACCTTGTCTGCAAGCCCCCTCTCAAATAATTATATTGTTGTGGGCTTCTGCTAGGGATTAATCAAGTTATTCAAGTGTAAATCTGTGTCACAAAATGGATAATTAATTGCCCATTAACTGTGGTGTATTAGAAATAGTCAAATTATGCATGTCAATTAAGATAAACAATTCAGTTAATTTACTGTTAATTAAGCTGTAAATATAAATAATGATGAAGCAACAATCAGATGTTTTAATGGAGCAACAAAGAGGCTTTTTTATCAACACAAGAACTCTGTTGATCAATGTCAGTATATAATCATGTTAAATGAAAACCACAATAGTATATTTTAACATGGCAGTACATTAGGGAAGTGTTTCCTGTAGGAAAAGTCTGGACTTTATTTGGATAGGGATTTGGATAGGGATTTGTTTGACGTGATAGTTTCGTGTATAAAATGTTTGACTTATTTTCAGTGTTATGCATTTTAGGAATCTATTTTTATTCATTTATTTGTGCTGTGATTTAATGAATTGTTTAAAAACTGATGCTGGTGGCAGGGGACAGAGGAGAGAAATGGTGTAAGGATAACTGGTGTGGTGCACAAGCATGGCTTGAGGTTTCAATTACAGCATTCCAACGGCTAGACCTTTCATGAAAGTTGCGACATGAGCTGAGATATGCAAGATGCAATAGATTTTTCCTGCTCTTGTTGGAGCGTTTCGCGTTGATATTACAACTGCAAGCCACTAATGCAGGTTGCAAGTACGTTCATGTAAGCAATCTGTACATTTCCTTTTGTTCTCATTCACCTGCCTCATTTTAGTTTCATAACAGACTTTTGCTTTTTTGTAGCACTCCTCAGCTCTCCATGGCTGACCAGGGGTGTTGGAAGGCAAGGTTTCACAGTGTATCTGAGGGGTGGAATAAATTCAGTTTGCGGCCAGATTAAATTATATTTACAAACAACTTTGTAATATAAAATTCCATTTTAATGATTTACTTTGAACTATTACAGTATGTTTCCCTGGTACACCTAATATAGCCTATACTTTATAGCAATGTTAGCCATTTTGCTATTTGTTATATTCAAATTGAACTTAACCACGGTCACCTAGAAGCCATACACCTGTGACGAAGTGGTGGCACAAATCAGTTTTTCTAAATGTAGCTGTCATGTATGCTCCCAGGTTATTTAACCACAGCATGTAATAGCCCACTATAGCTGGCATCACGTACAACTTGTATGTTTACCGAGTGGTACCCTTTTGTACACACAAGTGTGTTTGTTTTCAGTCTGTGTCCTGATGGTTTTGAAATAATTAAAGTATATCACTTTTGGATGCATATGCTCTATTTACTGGTAGTTATAGGCTAGGTATTCCAGGAAATAGCCTATTTTAGGTATGTGGCTTTCCGTCTGCCAGAGAAGCGGATTAGTCTCGGCTGCGCCGGCTGGTGGAGAGAGCACACGCACCTGGGTTGCATTAATTAATTAGCTCAGGTGCTTAAAGGTGTGTTCCTCTCCACAGTTTGGGGCTGAGACTGGGAGTACACAACGAGAGAGCAAGTTTTGATTTTTGTTTTGTTTTGTTTAGTTTGTTTTGGTTGTCAGAGCACTGCAAGATCAAGAAAGTTGGAGGAGTGGGTTTGCTGAAAAATTTCTTTATTTTGTCTATTTTAGTTTGCGGTTTTCGTTTTATCATTTTCACCCAGAACCCGCGATTGAGAAGGGTGAATATGTTCATTTATTTGATTTCATGTTTGTGTGGTTGCGCTCTCTGTTTCCCAGAACTGCCGCATCTCCCTCCCAGGGGTGTCACGCTGGCGTGTGACAAGATATACTTAAAATGGGCCAAAATGGTCTTATAAAGTACTTTAAAATAAATTAAAATATATACGTATACTTTAGAAATAGACTTTATGCACTTAAGTAGCCTATAGGCTACTTTTAAAAAACACTTTTATATACTACTTTTTGTAAGGGGACACTTCAAGCAAGACTGGTATAAGGCCATGTTACTGACTGACCTAAGATTTCAGTCAAGAAGGCATGTGGCAGATGCTCTTATCCAGAGCGACGTACAACAAAGTGTATAACCATAACCAGGAACAAGTGTGTTGAAAACCCTAGAGGGAAGTACAGTACCAAGTGCAGGGGACGACCGCGTAGTTTAACTTGGACCCTGTAGGTTAAGTAATATATAAAAATATAATAAAAAAGTAATATTTAATTAAGCGGAAATCTATATCATACAATCATCATATTATCTCTGCAGTTATCTAAAGGGTGGGTGTGATCACAGAAGATTATTTCCGGAGCCTGCCTCTGTTTCCCCACCATCAGAGGAAACGCCATATTTACTGCTAGGAGTCATAGCTGTTAACATCGCAAAACAGAATAGTAGCAAGCTTTTATTCCATCCTTGGAGTCATTCAACATCAGGATTTAAAAATCACAATCATCCTCCAGAAAAACTGTCATCAAAAAGTTTATCCAAAAACTAAATGCATAAAAAATCTTCTTGATTGCCCTTTTGGAATTGATTACATAAGTTTCATTCTCACATTCAGTTACAGTTTCAATATTAACAGGCAAGAAGTTTTCATTTTGAAAAAATGTGGAGTCAACACCTTCTTAACAGCAAGATTCATAATTAGCATGCTTGGCCTGGTGTTTTAGGCTTTAGTCCAAAACCACTTTTTACTTTGTATGCAGTTTCAGAATAAACAAGTTCTACTTTCATATCTTAAACCTTTTTTCCTCCCGCCATCTTTTTCAAGCATAGGGTCTATAGAAGAATAATTCATTACAGAACGCTTATTTTTTGGAATATTTAGAATGAAAATATTCAAATTCAAATTCTGTCCAAGAGAGAAGAGAAGCCAAAAGAATGTCACATTTTTTTGGAATGGATGATAAATTACTGTGTGTAAAAAGCGTTTAGTGGGTGTACTGTGCTGGAAGGGCGATGGGGAAAATAATTAAGCACAAAAGAAACTATGCAGACCTTATTTTATATTTGAGCAAATGCATCCATTGCTCTTAAGAGTGCAATGTGCAATTTCATCAGTAAATTTAGAGTGTATGACATTGGAAGGGGGGTGGGGCATGTGAAATTGGATGTTAATGTAACATTCCCTAATATAATTATTTTGATTGAATTTTCTTCAAAGATCAGCTTACATGTGTTCAAAGCTGTCCCCAGATTTCTGGTAGCCCTAGGCAAAAGAATATTGAAAAAACAAGTTAATTATTATTATTACATTTTTTTATAGAATGGTCAAATCATACTTTGAATGCTTTATCAATGGAAGAAATAATTTATGTACTGTAAGCATACTGACATAGCTATGTATTATGACAAACAGTGTAATACTTACATTACATAGATATAATTCAATCTATATCTGTTTTAAAATGTGTCAACCAATCAAGGTATTCCCTACATTGTCTTAAGTAAATTAAGTACCACTACTGTTAACTGACTATTTAATTTGATAGCAACAATTTATGGCAACATAAACCTGCTTTGTGAACAGGTGTTTATACTAGCTAGCACACTGACTTGGTCTGAAGGTCAACCCGTGTGCTTGCTTGAATTAATTGCTTGCTAAGTTACACTGAAAATCTGGATAGCTTGAAAGAAATTCAAATGTCATGGATAGCTGAATGTTCATTGTCTGTACATCAGTTTTAAAGCCCTTGTGCCTGCCATCGTTGACTGAATCATCAACATGTTTCATTAATAACAACATTAATAGACATCGATTTGGCCAATCATCAACATCTAGGCTATCGAATGCATGTTTTTGTTCTACCTTTTGAGCCAATAGCTATTAGCTAATTTACAGGGGGTAGGGGGGTTACAACCCCAATATTACAAAACAGGCAAAATAACCCCCTAATACAGTTTTATGACAAGTAGTAATTTCATATCATAAAGATGCAGATTTCATGTGATTGGGATATACTGGTAAGGCTGGGTGTTTATCACGAAAGTCACAGGTGCTACAGATTCCTTGACCCTCTCAATTGTTTAACCATTTCCACGGTTTCCTCCATTTTAAGGTTTCCGTGATTTTTGTTCTGGATGGTATTTCTGTTTTGGATGGTAACTACCAGCCTTTCGGTGTCATTTGTACAGTATAGGCCTACGCATTTTAACGCCCATTGCCAAAAGCTGGGAGAAACGCAGTGTGTCAACGTATAAAGACTGTGGAATGCACTGGGATCAAGATTCTCAATCTTGTCAGTTGTTGTAATCAGATGTTTGACGGCCCCTGTCAGCTGTGTTGATGCCCAGCAGTCCTTTCCCCGTTATGGTAACATCAGTGACAAAAGGCGTTCATCAGAGACTCATACCTCACAATGCAGGCCTTCAACATCATGTACCAAAACAATAAAATCCAGCAATAAAAAGCACCACAAGGCAAGCAGTTGCTAGCTGTTGACTCTGCAAAGAGCAACAGTGAGTAAATTGTTTTTGGTGACTTGAACATCGCATGTTCCTTTTTCACCTGAATAAATGATCATGCCTTTCATTCATGCTTGTTTATCTTCTTTTTTTTTTTTCTGACATTTGTCCACACCAGAGAGGTGCTGCTATTTTGACTTTTTTTTTTTTTTTTTGTTCGGTTGAGTTCGGAGACATAATGTTTAACATAACTGACGTTTCAAGGGGCCCTTTGATTGGTTGACGAAGGAAGGTGACAAGGTGGGGCCTTAGGCGCAATGTCGGAGGGTTGCCGGTTCAAACCCCACCCTGGGCGTGTTGAAGTGTCCTTGAGCAAGACACCTAACCCCTAACTGCTCTGGCGAATGAGAGGCATCAATTGTAAAGCGCTTTGGATAAAAGCGCTATATAAATGCGGTCCATTTACCATTTACCTCATTGTACAAAAATCCCTTTTTGTTTGGGTGGCCATGGTACCCTACCCTAGGAAAAAATTTAAATGATCCAAATTAACACCTGGGAAACACAAGATTCAGCTTCAGATTGCCATAAAATAGTACAGACCCCAAGACATAAGATGCAGCAAATTTTATTGTATTTTCTTTGTTCCATTTCAAGACTGCATTCTCTTAACTTTTTAAAAATAAAATAAAAATGTATATATATATTGCGGAGTGACCCGTAGCAGACCTCACGGAATAATGAGACCGAAAGAAAAAAAACAAACCTGGCACGTAACAACTTCATTCTTATGTTTCCATTATACAGTGGAATTTTGAAAAAATCAGAAGGCCCAATTATAAATTGTTTTGTGTGGGATGAAGTCCTGTGTGCTCAAATCAGAGCTGGCAGAATGTCAAAGCATTCAGACACTGCAATAATCTAGCACCATCTAGTGGTCACTGAGTAAGAAGGGGCTAACCAGACCACTGAGGCCAGCTTGGGGACTGCAGTTGATCAAATTAAAATGAAAACATGTTATGCTTGCAGATAAAATCTTGGAATTGCATAATTGACACACAAAACTGGTGCCAAGTTAGGCTGTAATTTTGAACTTGGGACTAAAACAAAAATACAGACTAAATGCAATCACACCAGCCGTCAGTTTTTTAAAGGCTCTGCCCAAAATAATTGCAGGATCATTTTTAAGTTTAGATACATATTACAGCCAATATTACCATTTCTGAGCTGTTGTAAAATAAACTGCAATGTCATAGGATGCATACTTCTAGAAGCATCAGTAATGAGATACAGCTAATAGAGATTTAAATACTTGCAGTAAGATAGTTAAAAATTCTACATGACAGAATTATCTTTAATACGTTAATATCAGGGTTTTTATTATATCTGAAATCATTGAAGAGCAATAATCTTTTACTTTTCTCAGAGCATTTTCTTATTTGATCAAGCTTCAATATTTCAGGGCTATAACCCAAAATACTCAAATTCTAAACCATAAAGCTTTCACAAAACAGAATGTTATAATGCCATTCGTGAAAGCGGTTAATTTTCAGCTTATGACATTATTTAAACTTGATGGAAAAGGGTACGAGAAATGTAAAAGATTTTTAAAATATTATTATTTTTCTTTTTTTTTTCTTTATTCTTCCAATGGTTTAACAAGAGTGAACGTGACTTCACAGCTGTAAAACAGGCTTTTTCAGCCACAATTTGCTCTATAACAGGATGTGTTAAAATACTTTCCAAGTTAAATTTCCTGGCTATTTGACTGATTGAACTGTTGAAAGATACTGTGTTCTCCACATACCTGCAACAGGTGCAGTCTGCCAGATTTGCGTTATCCACCCCATTGTTCTAAATAAGATTTAAAATAACAAAGATGTAAAGCACAACACTCAACCCATTCTCCCCAAGAACAGAATCAAATGGAATCAGTTTAGTTTCTTTATTGCAGTTAAATACAAATAACAAAAAATCTTCTCATAATTGGCAGAAATATTTTGCCAGTTGTATAATTTCTTAGCCATTTGACCATTATTGTAATAAGATGCCGGGCAATAGACATTAAATAGAACATATAATTACATGCATTAGTTTGTCTAAGCATTTATGAGATCACAAATTTATCAGATTTTCAGAGCGCATCCTAAAATCCATACATCACTGTCAAGACTGCTTAGATGGAAAATGTGTTCATTTGTTAACCAGCACAAAACATGCGGTTCATCCTTCAGTAGAAATGAATAGATATGACATGTCATTACAAGATGCAAAGGTTTCAGAATGTGCATTCAATTAAAAATAGAAACCCTTGGTTTGTTCATTGCAGGCAATCTGAGGTGCGGAACTGAGTTTTTACCAATATTTACTCTCTGAAATGAATGTGAAATTAATAAATGAATAATAATAAAAATAACAATTATATTATTACTATTAGTATATCTGGTTAGCATAGATTTTATGAAGTAGAATGGAAATAACTATTTTGCCCCTTTGTGCATATCCAATGAAGGGTGTGGTGATTCCCTGTGGATCAGACAGAATGTCTATGCCATGAGCATAGAAGCCATTGCATCCTATGGTACAAGTAACTGCACTGTGTTTTCTTTTTTTATATTATTATTATATCCTTAGATTTAAATGTCATTAACTTAAAAAAAAATTAATCTCATACGTACCAAGAAGACTTGCTATAAGTTCAGTGCTCCCTCTATTGGTCAGAGAAGGAAAAAAAGTAAATTTGCAACTACGTTTCCTCAAACATGCATATTTTCCTGGACTTTAAAGATTGTAAGACATATTGGTGAAATAAAAAGGTGTCCTTTCATAAATTGAGGATGTCAGACTGAACACACTGGATCATCCACCATTGTAGCTCATGCTACTGTGGACACAGAGCTGCTGCTTCCAACACAAACATCTAAAGGCATACCACGAAAGACAGGAATAAAAAAGTATTAACTGACAGGAAGGTAAGAGGAGAAAAAGGGCAGGGGAAGGAAGGACAAGTCCTGAGTGACAGGAAAGTGTAAAGATGCAGTGCTCCGAGGTCTCCTCTTCAATGCCGTTGCATTATGTCAAACCGATAGTTCTGTGCTGGCATTATTCAGTTAACCGAGCCATCATGTGATCTCGATATTCTACTCAAATTCATATTCAAAGTGGAGTCCATGCATGTATGCCAGAGGCCTCTGGTAATCAAATGAAGTGCCAACTTGATCCGAACAGTTTATCCCTCCTACAGTATAAGACCTGAAGATAAGGGGGAAGCAATAAACTGATTCCAGGGCCATTCTTCCAGACTAAGCACCAAAGAAAAAAAGATTGTAGGCCATATGAAGGCATCTCTAATCCAAATGCTACTGCCAGATCTAAACCAACTGCGTCCAACATCTGTTTGCATCAAAGCCACTGTCAAGTGATTAAGGTCATACATAATATGTTTTCAAATATATTTAAAGTTCACTGCCCCTCCCCCCGATCCAGAAATCACATATGGTTCAGAACCGTGTCATTCCATTACACGGCTGTTATGAAATAGATTGAGTAAATGCAATATGAGAAGGAAACGGATAATTGTCTATTGCCCTAAGCTCCCTTGCTTCGATGGCCATTTAGATGAGGTTAACTTTTTTCTGTGTCGCAGAGTGCTCTTGTTTTGGCAGCTCCTCTAGCAGTATTCACAAAAGACCGAAGATTGGGGGCGGGAAAAAGGCCAACTGCTCAAGTTAATTTGCCTAAGCCTATAAGCAAGACATAACAGCCACATCTGCACCTCTTAGACACATATTCAACAAGGATGGGCCAGCTGCTTCAAGATGGCATCTTTGCTAGTTATTAAAAACCCAAACGAATACACATAGGTCACTCATTTACATGAAACAGGCTGGAAAGATTAATTAAATATAGAAGGGGGAAATATATGTATGTATAACTACAGACATGGTTGACTCAACATACCCGAAGCCAACAATCCAAGGGTTACAGAGATGAGACCAAAATGTCACAAAAGCTCAGTTTGATGCCATTAATGTCCACAACAATGCTTCCTTTACCAATAAGCTTGGTTGCACTGCAGACATCCATAGTTTGTGTTCAACAAGCTGGAATTTCTCAAGTCAGAATCAGGAAATGAAAGCATGATTTGGATGCATCCATTTAATTTCACTGTGTTCTAGCCACAAATTTCCTAGAAGGGATAGTCTGTATTGTGTCAGGATTGAGTTTTAATATAGTCAAGTAAAAATATTAACTTAAGCCAACACTAATGATTTGCCCAATTATGTGACCACAAACACGAGGAACAGACAATGCAACTACTGTAGACTCTCCCTAAAATGATGGCTTTGTGGCTTTAATAATAGCCCCTGCTAAATTTGAATGGCCATGTTTACCAGGGCTCTCAAAGTCATGAAGGTAGTTATTCAAACTCCTGGCTCATCAGTGAACTTAAGTTCAGTTAAGAGATGGGATGGTATGCCAAACCCTCATGCCCATAGAAAATAGACAACAGAACATACAGGCAGCTATACTGTACAATGCACAGTGACGAACATTTGTTGAGTGACTGAGTGACTTTAGTGATATTGCGGGCCAAAAACATCTCACTTAAGTAGACCACCATAACCAATAGACCAACAACCTTAAATGCTGTAAAAAAACACTATCAGGCAGGGCAATTCTTTTTTATTTTTTTTAACTACCCAAAGGGAATTTTTACATGGACTAACAGTCAGACAAAACTAAAAAGAACAGAGGAGACGCTCAGGCTTCCCAGCAATGGGAATGCGGACCTGTACTTCACTTTTTAAAATGAGCACAACAGTGAAGAGTGGGATTCAATTTGCTTTACTGAGCAGTTTAAGTAATATCAGCCATGCAGATATAAAAAAAAAAAAAAAACGTTCTCTTTGTTTTCTATGAAGGATACGCAGTTAAATGTAGACAATCCTGTTTTATTGTGTACAAAGTTTCATAAAACGGCAAACACAATTCATCATAATTAAAAGCAGATGGGAAGACAAGCAGACAGACAGGCACCAGGCAGCATGGAAAGAGCCGGAGTGAGGGAAAAGAGACACTAAAAAGATCAAGCCATGACATCACACTGTTACCTTCTCCTTGCCCTACACCACAGCAAAAAAGTACCCACTGCGAGCCAAGCGGCACACCGTGCAGCCCTCTTCCACGTCCGTGACTGCCTGGAGAAGAAAAGCTAAAGGCAGCAGTTTTATGAGTCACACTAAGAAATGAGAAACGATACAAGGATAAATCAGTTCCCAGTTCTTGCTAACAACCATATCAACAGACAAGCATACAGTTGCCATTTGGACTAAACAGTATGGGCAGTAAAGTTAGGTTGTACTAAAACTCAAGAAGGGAAAATAGTTGTTGCCAACCTGTAACAAAATAAAATCAATTAAGGCACATGGGTAGCGTATCCATTTCAACTGTAGCTCGTACGAATGTGTACCCAATTTAAGTCATCAGTAAAACCAGCTGCAATTGTACCTCAAAGACTTTAACTTTGCCTTAGCTTTATGCTAAAAGCTCAGAACCATCCCATCAGCAAACAAAATCTTTTGAACGTGTCTCTTCTCGTGCTTGGGGTTAGCCTGTAACTACCCCTAGTTCCTAAGATCCACTTACCACACTACCATGTTGTCCAGAAGCAGGGCCGTAAAGAGACGGATTTGTTTATGCAAAGGCTACAGAGGCTCCAGAAGGCTAGTGAGGACATGTTCTAAATAGCACAGGTGTGGTCATTTTCCAATTAGCATAGATGTGAATGGCTCTTAAACAGCAAAAAAAGGGGAAATGATACCTGTACGCTCATGCATAGAACCTTGTATAACACTAAATTCTAAATGGGAAAATGCAGTCTCTGTGGGCCCTTTCCCAAAACAAACTTCTTAGTCCAGACTTTTAGAACTCACCCCTCCCCCTCTGGGGGACCTTGGTAGTCAGTTCCCATATTCCCCTGACCACAACACCATGGATACACACATATCCAGAGGTCTACAGGTAGTAATGGTTCTTTGACACAAGATGTGATGTCAGGTCATCTTGCTGTGCACTAATTGCAGTAATGAAGTGAACAGTGACTGATTATCAGTGTACCCCTGACCACTTTAAGCTCCCTGCTGAAATCAGGAATACAGTTTCCACTGAATGCTGCCTTCATTTTCATGCTGTGGAGATGACAGCTTTAATAACTAAGATGATAAATTACAATGGAAATCATTTTAGGTCTTGTCACTTAACTGACAACACTTTATTATAATGAGGTGATAGACATATGTCCCTCCTCCTGCACAGACCCATGTATACAGGGATGGATAATAGGCTTATTGAAAAGCATCAGAGCCCAGCACTTAATGATTCATCTACATTATCCTCCCTCAAGGAAATGACTATGTGCTAGAGTGCACTCATTAAAATGTATTAAAAATGGCAAGGCCATTGTTCTCCCCTCTGCTTCTGTCTCCCCAAGAAAAAAAGTTGAAGCATGTCACACTCAACATCTCCATCCGCCACTGAGGTCTATGGGCCACGAACAAGCTTATGAGGGGATTGACACTACAATGTAGTAAACCGCATGAAACCCTTATGAGGAGGACAGTCATAGGCCTATTTGTGATGTTACTTACATATTAAGAGTCATTTCCACATGTCATACAGTGTATAGCAGGGATATTTGAAACTTAATGAGCTAATTGGTCAATGAATGCTACTGATCACCTGAGATCTTACTCACCTGGTGTCCCAGGTTTAAATCAGTCCTGATTATAGGAGAAATGAAAACTGGCAGAACTACTGGATTCAAGCACCAGATGTGAGTATTCCTGCTGCTACTTTGACTAGCCCTGACAATATACTCCTGTGAGATTCCTGGTCCCATAAAAGCACCTTTATTGAGGTCAGGAGTCTCAAACTCCATGTCTAGGGGGCCATAGTCTCTGCTGATTTTTGTGATTTCCTGGTTTTTGATGTGCAGGAGCACATGAAAATGCCAGCAGATGCAGCAACCCTCCCGGAATGAGTTTGACATCCCTGAATTGGGGAAAGAAACCAGACATACAGTAAGGAAGGATAGGCCCCCATAGGCTTATTACTGAAAACCTGTAGGTCTGAGGAAACTGAGGAAACCTGGCAAATTTAGTCCAATGGGACAAAATAAGCCATGCCTAACACCCCCCCCCCCTCCTGGAACTGGATGCAAAAAAAGGAAAGAAATGAAAAGAAATAAAGTGAAACATAGGCCTCAAGTGTATTAATATTAAGGGGATTTTTTAAAATGAAAAATGCAATAAAATTCAAGTTTAAGGGCAAGAATAAGAGCTATTCATTCTGAATCTTTCCGTTTATGAAATCTTTACCAGCTTACACACATTTTATACAACGTGCAACAGATGTCAAATGTACAATAAGCATGGTATTATGCACGGGACTGCCCCTTAATTAAGGGTCATAGCAGTATAATTGCAAATAAAATTAAGAGTAAACACAAATAAAGTGTAATTTACTTGCATTTATGAATTGTGAACAAGTAATCATGAAAACATTGCCTCTCCTGATGGCATGACTAATTGTGTTTTGACAGAAAAATGTCAGCTCATGCCAGAATGATGAATTACATTTCCTTAACCAACTACAGTTAAAAACCTTTTTTTTTTTTCCTCAACAGTCAAGTTACACAGAAAAAGTCTGGGAAAATGGCACCTTTAGAGGTTCTACTGTTGTTCTTGGTGCCCAAACCTCTCATTTATAAATAATTCCCTTCCTCCAAAAACACATGTGACTGACTATTAGTTTATATATCCTGGGCCACCAGAAAAGATAACAATCTGACTGCCATGATACCTGCAGTTCCCTCGGATCTATGGAAGAAGTGCATTAATAAGCGGCCCCATTAAATCAATCTAAATCTAAGCATAATAACTCCCTCATCTGATAGCAATGAGAATAATGCGATGTCATGCATGAAGAGAAATGGCTAATCACGGACTGTTTTCTTTAATTAGGCCCGATAAAGCGGGCAGGCAGAAATAGGAGTGGGAGTCACATTAATCACGAGCAAGGTAGCAAATTATTTCATTACTCAGGAGTCGGGAGGAGGAAGCGTGTAGGAGTAACGTGCCAGTTGGCGGCCAGGCAAGAACGCTGGCAGGGACGTGTACAGAGTAGGAAGCTCTGGGCGGAGCGAAAACGCAGCCAGCTGCGCGGTGAATCGATTCACGGATTACCTCACCTGCCAAAAAAATATGACCCGTGTTTCCGTTACTGGGAGAAATCTCTCTGCGTCTCGCGGTACTCTCTTCAGCTGGAGTCGATAATGAGGTTACACCACCACGGAAGAGTACACGACAGAAGAAAAAAAAATCAATAATGCTCCAGCTTTTTTCTGTCCCCGCCGTCTGACTCCTATGATACAGGTACCGATTGCTTGTCTGGCCGTGCTTCCTTTTCATTATTACAACATAACTGACCTTTTACGGGGACTACATTTATTGATTCAATGGCAAGAAGGCTGTCTGGGGATTGATTCTTGTTTCTTGTTGATCAGTATATAGCTCAACAAAAATGTTTTCAATGTAATAAATAAATAAATAAATAAATAAACCAAGTTACATGTGAAGCACAGTTCACACACTTTAGAAATGAATCTTGAAAAAAATACTTGAAAAATGCAGTGTGTTTCAGGGAATATCAGACAACTCAACAACAGGCTATTTATGTACTTTACAATAACCTTTTCAAAGTCTCATCAAATGTTGTGCACAACAGCATTGTGACTGAAATCATACTTAAATTCAAAAACACCAAACAGCCTATCAAACTTACCATAAACATTTTCAAATATTTAATGGAAAACACAAAAATGTGTGTCTATTTATCGGAGTTCAGTCCAAACCAATAGCAAGGTACTGCCTTTAAATCTCAATTTCCCTCTGCGTGTTTAACATTAAAATAATAAAAATATTTTGGTTTTGTTCACCCTCAGTAATATTAAAATTTACCATGTTCACCCTGAAAAATGATCTCTGTCTCAATCATTCACAGAAGAACCTCACTTGTCAGCAGTCCTGGCCTAACCACAGAATCACATGGTTTCCCAGCATGGTCCTGGTATAAAAACACGCACGGGGTCACACGAGGACATCACGCCCCGAAAAACCACAGGCTCCGGGGCACCTATCCAGTCCTCATTCACCTTGAATCTTTAGGACAGCTTTGTTTGCTTACCGAGAGGGCTGTCCGGGATCAGACAGAACCACGCTCCATTGAGTGCTTATTGAACGCAAGAGCTGATGCAGCTCCCTCCAGTACCTGCAGGGGAACCACAGAACCACAGGCGTCACGTACTGTAGTCATAAATCATAACGTGGAGTATTTTACAAAAAACACTGGATTGATTCCCTGGCATCCCAATCCTGCTCCTTCAGTCTTCTCATCTCAACCTCAGCATTCTGGCAATGAAACTCTGGCTCTCTTTACATCAGCCAATGGTGTTGAGTACCTCCATGTGTGTAACATCAATGTTATAATAATAATAAAATAATAGAAAATGTATTAAAGTCCCCCCCCCCCCCCCCCCAAAGGATTGTTTCTTGTCTAAATATGCTGAAAATAATACCCTCAGAGCTCTGCTGCAGTGGTGATGAACAGTTGCACCCTAGAACTGCTGCTAAGCTTCCAGTGCTCCACTGAAAACTGACTACTCTGGGACCCCCTTCTGTTCCTTTTCAGGAAATTGTTCTTCTGTTCTCAAAAAAAAAAGTTCTCATTTCAGGGCTCTGGTGTGTAGAGGGAGATGCCTTTTGAAGGGATTAATACGTGACTTGCGTCTCAGTAAAGCTATGAATAAGTGTTTGCCCACTGAAGTGAAACTGAAGTCTGTCTCAGCTTTACTACCTGTTATTATTACTTCTAGTGTGTGTCATCGGACTCTTTCAGTCACTCAGTCATTCGTTCATTCGTTCATTCACTTCATTTCTGTTTGTCTGACACAAAAAAAATGTCACATTGTTAGAAAAGATGAGTTACATAGTAATACAGTATATTGCTCTTGAGAGAAGCACGAGTTGAAAGGGCGGGTATCAGTTAAGATGTATGACAGAAGAAAAAATGTAGTTGTAGTATGTGTATGGTGTTTTTTTTTTTCACTTTATCAATCATTTAAGATAAAAAAACCATCCCATAATGCTGTATAAAAATGAAAACACTATGAAACTATAAAGAACTATAAATCATGTGAAAGTACATATAATCTTTATTACAGGGAGTAGTTCTGTGAAAATAAAAAATAAGAACTTTGATTTTCCAGTAACTTCAGAAAATATCTAATATAAAAAGCCATCCTGTATAGTGATATAACTTTCTTTGATATGCTGGATTTGAAGCTGTTTACTTCCTTTACTGCTTTTCAAATGCAAAAATACAAACAAATCAACAATCAAATGAAAATGTACACACATCGCCAGCCTTGGTCCGGCACAAGGCAGTCGCAAAGGGAACTGTTTGATATGCACATGTGCAAAGGAAACTTCATTAATCAAATGCTAATTTTACATCTGCATGCATAGTTTAATTTCAAATCCGAACATTTGATGTTTTAACAGGGAGGAAAAACGAAGCTGCATTTGAAGCTCAGGAGAATATGGTTGTTTAATAATTAATAAACCATTCCAGAGTACAAGGAGTCAAAGGAATGACTGATCTTGCACTTTGTGACCTTTTTTCCCCTAATAAAAGGAACAGTTCATAAAGATGAGTTGCACTGCTGCTATATATATTTTTACATCAATGAGAGACATTATTTCTCTCTCTTTTTCTTGTAAAACAGCTATAATATGCAATCCCTTGCCCCCATTGTGATTTGTGAGGTTCTTTAAGCTCTGCGGGGCACCCGCAATTCTATGTAGAAAGGTAAAAATGTTCTGGGGGGGATGTGGAAGGATATGGTGGCATTCATTTTAAGCCCTATACTTTTTATTATATTGCATATTTCATTTTCCATGTATTAATGGGCTCAGAAAAGTATCTAGGTTAATATGAGCAGGTTCATTTTTTGCTTTTATCTGATACTTAAAATATAAGTCGGTGTTGATAAATTTCAATGTGGGAATTTTTTTTTGGTTGACCAATTCAAACACATGAGGTTTCATTGACAGGGAAAAGGGTGGTGTTGAACAGGGAGGGAATATGGGCTGCGGGTTGGGTGGGGGCCTTCCTTGGAGGGGAGATTCAGGGCAGGTACTTGATTAATCACACAAATTACATTTCCTTATGAGCATGATTATTCATTACAGAACAAAGAGAGTCCATGCTCCTCTGCTGTTTGAGGCACTTTGTTTCCAGCACCTTGTCGGCTTTACAATGGCTGATATCGAAGCATTTGGGGGTTCGTGGCCTAAAGCAAGAACATTTACATCACGTAACTGCAAAGATCTGTGCAGTGACATTATGCCTCCAGCGGACTGTATGAGTGCATATTACCCGATTATTCTTCAAAAAATATTGTTTAATCTTATTTTCTGTTGGAACTATTTCCTATATGGTACATGCAACCTGAGAAGGAAAGAATTGCCAGTATAATATGAAAACCAATATTTATGTTTATAATTTTGAGGGAACATCATAAAATTAATCTGTTCATATGTACAATGTTAGAAATATAATATTGCTGCTTCTTGGAGTTAATTGAAATGTACTTCCTTGCTTTAAAACCACAAACCCAGAATGCCCTGATACAAGCCAGGTCATCATAAATTTCTGTAACTCGCTAAAATATTCCTCAGTGAACATAACAACAATTTGTGCTGACCAAAATCATTCATTAAACCTGAAATAAAGTGAAGTAGCTCTTAACATGGATGCCCTCTTCAGATTTTCAGATGCAAAGCCTGTCTGGATAAATACTACTTACGGTAATGATATTTCTGTGACCTTTATTGCACTAAATCTTTATTTGAATGAGTCTCTGGTGAAGACATTTTTTTTTTATTATCAAAGAGACAAACGGAAATATATTCTGCCCTTGCACTGCATGTTTCTCTTCAAGTACTAGATTTTAAAAGATGCTATAAAACAACATTATCTGAGAGCATATTTCTTACTTTTTAATTGAACTATTTTACTGCTGCCTGCTGAAAACCCAAGGTGATGTAGCTACACAATGCATTTGAGCTCCAAAACATGTCAAATGACTGAACTACATTCACCGATAATGTGAGGAGAGATCAAATCAATAAAAACCCTGAAGGTTTTCAACATTCGAAAACCATGGAACCATTTTGAAATGCATTTATTAAAGAGTAATTACACTCTAGACAACGGTTGCATTCTGCCAACCACCACTGAAGTTTCCATACTGGCCCACCTGCACATGATAACAATTGTAGTTTGGTTTTAGTTTTTTAAATGTTGTCAGCTACAAAATGCGTCAAATAACTCCTCCCCTTCTATGTCCGTCTTATGCAGAATTGTTGCAGAATGTATCTAGAAATGTATTCTCAGCATATATTGTAACTACTTGCGCGCTTAATGGCTACAGCTTGTTAACTCCAGACTCTATGCCTAATTCTGTGCGCAATATCTATTAAAGGTCTTCCTCCAACTCCACTCTATACAAGTTTAGCTGAAGTCTGCTGTGTACAAGGAAGCAGCTGGCAACACCAAGTGTTTCAGAGGAGAACTGCGGTTTCCTAGTCTCCTGAATTGGAAGTGGGGTTTGCCTATGAACATGGCTGCAGTTGCTAACAGTTCAGTTGTCCGAAGTAGGGTGGGAATTTGACATGCTCAGCCCCAAGTTGGGTGCCAAATTTTTATTTTTATTTATTTATTTTCAGAAAAATTTGAATGGGCAAATGTTTCAGTCTCTTAGAACTTCTTTGGAGCTGGATGATTTCCTTCCATGATAAACCACAAGGGTGATAAAATTTGACATTGTTGAGACACTGAAAAGAAACACAATGTATGTTCTGTACTCAGAACAGTTTTGAGCTACGGAGCGAGCAGCTGAACAGGTTTTAAAGAGTTGGCAGACACCTTCATCAGTCCTCAGATTATGTGAATGTGTGTTTCATGATGCGCTGACACACTGAGGTAATCCTTCCAGTTTATTCTCAGGTTCATATTCTCATAAATTACACAACGGGATAATCAAATTTTCAGAGGTGGGAGAAAACATAATAAATACATAAATTATACATTTGGCTGCAACATCTCACTAATTTGGTTTCACTAATTACACAATTGCCAAATGTTTCTATGTAAGCTACTTGGATGGAATACAAATCAATTTTCATGTTGGGTTAGCTGTAGTTTTGCTGCAAACATGGATTTTTCTATTTAAAAATGCTTATTGTGTATTATTGATGCAAGTTAAGTATCTTCAAGTCATGCAATCATAGATAAGCTTCTGGTAAGGACATTACTCATAATAGCTACATGTAATACATATTGCTGAGTAGAATATTTAATAAATATTTTCACATACAGTGCACATAAACACTGTTCTTGTGTAAGCTATCAAATCTGCAGCAACAATGATTCAAAAGGAAACTGATACTTTGATAGTAATAATAGGATCAGAAGTCTTCATTTAAAAATAAATAAAATAATATCTTTGTATTCCATTGTCAAGATCATTATTTCAAAAAGGTATGGACATGACAGTGGCTATATAATTTTTGCAGAGGCTATATCGTACTTACATCACTGGAGTAATGCTGATTACTAAACCACATGAATTTGAATTAACTGTAGCCAATGTAATTATTGAAATAAGGCAACCAGAAAAAAATAATTACAGTAGCATCTTTTCATCTCTAATTAAAAACAATTGGCAATTAACTGATCCTCTGCGTAATGTTTACCCCAATCAAAGGCCTTTAATTAACACCTAATGATACTGAATGCATAATTTAAACAGAAAATTAGTCACCATAAGTATTTTAGAGGACAACATTCTAATTAACAGAATGATAACTGGTTCAGTAATTAAACCTACTCCACATTAATTTAATAAGTTTTGTCTAAATATTATGACTTTTTGATCTGGATAAAATAGCAGTAATACCTTAGCTAATTTTACATGTCAGCTTAACCGTTTGGTGTCTGTGTGTGCATGTGCATGCATGCTTCCTGAAACATATCAATAAAATATCCAGGCATTACAAATATTTCAGTGACCGAAGAGTTGGTAAGCTGTGCACATTCACACGCAAATATAAGAAAATCGGAAAACAGAAGAAAAAAAATAACGCAGTGTTTATGATCTGACCTTTGCACATATGAAAGGAACTAGAAAATGCTATAAATGCTATTCGTCCATCTGTTTAGATTCCTAATCTTTTTCCGGGACATTTCTTCGTTTTGGCTCCAAAAATATCCATCCTGGTGCAATTTATAATTCCTAAAAATTGGCACATTCCGTAGACCACATATAAACAAACAAATAGTCAAGTGTTATATTTATAATTCCCAGCCACCCCTGTCCTCTTATTTTGAAATCCATTATATGGTCAGTTGTGCCCTCTTAAGATACTAATGCGTCACCTTAAACATAGTGCCAAGCAATGACCTTTATGCTATTTATGACAACGTGCAAAGCTGCCAGTCATTCTGAAGTCAGGTGGACGACAAAATCTATTGGATTTTTAAAAGGATTGGCCTTCTTCCACACAGTATTTTGAACTAAACACAGACAAATACCAAGACTCTTAGGAACTCTGACAGGTTGACATTTTCATGGGAAAAGCACAATTTAGTCTATCATGTTCACTTGTAATAATTTGTAATGAAGGCAGAGTACAGAGTTTTAAGGGGGGGGGGTTCACTTGGTGAAGGGAATATGTAATGTTACCATGCTTTAAGTTGGGAAAATGAAGACTTACCTCAAAGATCTCTGGGAACCTTTCCTGCAGTGTGCCATGTTTGGCTGCGGGTTTTATACTGACAGCTTGATCAAACTTTGCAAAAAGTTTTGTCAGTGAACATGCGTCTATTTCCTTCAAAACTTAATTGGACATTGTATGCAAAGCGCTTACAAATTGTGTCAGAAAATTACTTTAGCTGATGTGAGACCCACTGTAATTAAAGGCAATCATGAACAGACAATAAAACCTTCTTGTTACAACATCATTTTTCAGCCCTCCAGTCCTTTATTTGTGTGACCTTAGACACACCCTGTTAAATACAAGTGGCAAAAATAATAAATTAAAAATGAATGAGAACAGCGAGGGTGCAGTGCTGCCCTACACGCATATGTGGATTTGCAGAGGGTATGAAATATATTGGGGGTGTGTAGAGACTTTACCTGCACCTATACTCTTATCTCTTTTGGTGAAAGTGGGGGCAGTGAGTTGGGTACCAACAAACTGTCCACTAGGAGGCGGTATCTGTCAGCGTGTTGACAGCTACATTAAAGTGCAATTTTCTTTATTTCATTGTGCATAAAAATGTTTCACTTTTTGCTTATTCATTTTTCTCACTACACATTTTCTGAACACACTCTCAGAAGAAAGGGTTCCAAAAAGGCTCCTCTGTGTCTCAATAGAGGAACCCCATCTAGTTCAAGGGTTCTTTGTAGGGCAAAAAGATCTTTATCTTTATACCATCTGAATCTCATCTCATTGGTTTTATGAGCTCCACTTCATTCCCTGCCACATCCTGCCCTGTCTATATTAATTACCAATTACAGGACAAAAGAAGAAAAGGAGAGTAAGCTGGGAACTCATCCTCGTCAATTCGGCCCCAGTGTGTGTGGGTGTGGGTGTGTGGGTGGGTGGATGGGTTGGTGTGTATGTGTGAATGTGTTCCTTTGTTTTCATGCTTTTAAACCCTTTATTTGATATCATCAGTAAACCTCATATAGGCCAGTGATTCGACATAAATCTTCAATCTAGATGAACAACAGTATAGTGCTTTGATTCAGATGTTACTGAGCTGTTGTACTGTGTATCCTGAGTTAAGTAATAATTTATGAGTGTTTCATGCAGTGTTTCTGTGTACCACCAGTTATTTTGAAAAATAAATGCTAGATTCACCAGGCATTTGGTTGTTGCCTCTAGTCTGAAGATTACATATCTGCTTGTTATTTACCATATATACATTAAGTTATAAATTAAGTCAAATTTGCTAATATGAAAAAAGTGAAGTTGAATAATGTAAAGGCAGAGATATAACATTTCACGTTGCATAAAATAACCACTAGGTGGCATGTTATCACATCTGTTTTAATACCTACATAAATATATGTTCAGTTACAAACAAATATTTTATTGTCAGAGGGTAAGAAATAAGGCTGCATAATCATGTTTTAATAATATCAGAAGTGGAACAATAGATTTGTTTTGTCATCAGTCATTTCTGTAAAGTGTGCATGATTACATCTAGCTCTTAATCTAGCTCTTTGCATTAAATAAAAAACCACTAGAGGGCGTGAATTGCCTATGCTCTCATTTTACTATATTCCAAAACCTGTTTTATTAAAATTTATAACTGTAAATTACACAGTTTTTCTGATACTGCATTCACAATATTTGTTTATTCTATTGTTTTTTGGAAGAAATCTTTACTTACTAGCTCCCGTAGGCTAATCTCTGAACTATTAAGGACTAATTCAATTTACAGCAGTTTTTTGAGCATTAATTATTTTTAGATTTCATTGTAGCTTAATATTCTGTTCTTTTTTCCTGAATGTATGCATTTTCAATCAAATCTGAGAGAGAATTAGTTTAATATAAAATGCACCTACAAAGTCAGTGGTGCTTATGCCTTATGCCTGATACAGTCAACTAGATACCTTGCTTGTGTTTCGTTGCCACAGACCCCCTGAGTGTCCTTTGTACAGGCATTTAGAATATTTCTGATCCAAAATTAGACCCGGAGGAATACAACATGCCCTCTCGCTGAGATTAAAGCCAGCTCCGCACCCCGGATCACCTTTTGCATTGTAAGAGGCGTCCCCGTTTCAAACAGCGGTGACATTAAGCTATGAAGGAACATAAATGCTCAGCCTTCCTGATTTAACTTCAAAAAGCTCCCAGAGTCATCTTCCGTCAACCCTCCCCGAACAAACACCACACACCTTTCCAGCTCTCCGGTTTAATGCCCTTTAAAATGGGTGAGGAAAAAACCATTGCCACAGGCCATACCTGTTGTTTGAAAACACAGTTCATATTTTTTGTTAGAAACAGAGGTTTTGAAGAATTGCAGTTCCACTGCCTGGCTAGATAAATAATGCCATATGATCAAGAAGCGTCATGGCCTTCGGCTCCATGCTTCTGGAATGTGTGAAGTTTGAACACAGCATCTGCATGTAAAACCAGGATGCATGACACCTTTCAGCCAATGACTTAGCACTGTGTGATTTCCTATGAGATTCCTATGCATCAGTGCCTGGACCCAAACCCTTAGCAATAAGGTAATTGAGACAAGCCAAGGCTATTCACCTGCTGCTATTCAATGTGAAGTCTCCTGAAAGTAGATGTTTAATTGAGTATTGGACAGTGATGCATTTTTTTTTTTTTTGGCTCTGTACTTACTCCAAGACATTGGATTTGAAATAAAACAATGCACATGAGGTTAAAGTGCAGACTGTCAGCTTTAATTTGGGGGCATTTACATCCATATCTGTGATGATCCCTGCCTTGCCAGCTCAAGCTGGACAACCACAGAATTCATGAGTGTGTGTCTGTGTATGTGTGTACATGCACGCTTGAGTTATTGCAGTTTCTGCAAACTGGTAATTTTACATTCAGTTAGCAGCAGCTGTAATAACACACCGCTTTGTGTTTGCCATTGTTTTGCTCTCTACCTGCCCCCAGCAACTGAAGAGCCTGTGCAGCCATGATCTGCTTTGCTGCTGGCGGGTAGGCTCTTTATGAGAATAAGAGAGAGAGTGAGAAAGAAACCCTGTTTATTATGTAGCAACGCTTTTGGAAACTAGCACTGCATCTCCCAATGAAATTAATCAGGGAAGGGTGGGGTCCCAGGGAGGGGGGCATACCAGGTGACTGTGAGCTTTGCCAAGGGGGCGATGATCTCATTCCTGATCTAATACTTTTTTGGGTGGGGCGTGCATGATATAATTCATCAGGTGCATTACATCACCCCATCAATCCTGGGCTCCCAGCAAAACTCAGTCATGTCCCCTGTCATGGTTTAACTTTCATTTCTTTTCCGGCGCCGTTTGTGCTGAAAATACAGATCTCGACAGAGCCCGCAGAGCTGCCTTTTCTGCAGCTAGTAATGAGAGCAGAGATCAAAATATTTGCTTCCAAAAATTAAGGCCGCCGTCGCAGTGCGGATTTGAAGGACGGAAAGGCATAAAAATTGTTTGGCTCCTTTGGAAAGCTAACGAATCCAGTAGCTGGTGTAATTCAGACGGCTGTTGTGTTAAAGCGGCGTTGTGTAACGGCTGAGGTACTCAGCTGGAGACCTTAAGAGCCGCAAAGCGCTTTTTCTCAACTCTTTTCAAATCAATATGTGCCTCCAGACACTGCGCAACAGTGTATGCAATCTCAGCGTTCAGCAGGTCAGCCATTTTAGTACTGACATTGTTAGAACACTATTGACACGGACCTTCAAGGAGGTTTCTGCATGTTTTTTCATGCTGGTTTGGAACGGTGTCGTCGTAATGTAATCTCACACTCCACAGGGAAGCTAACCATAGTGTTCCTCTACGTCCTTGAAATGTTTTGTGTTAGCAAGGATCTTGCAGGTCCATTTCCATTTTTTTTAAATTAAGAAAAGAGGTCAGGGTTTTGTTTTGAGAGATGTCAGGACCCAGGTCAACCTGAGACCACCTGTAGGAAAGCGGTGTAGTGTAATGGTTAGTAATCTGGGATTGTAACTCTGAGGTTGTTAGTTTGAATCCCAGGTGGGGTGTTGCAATTGTACCCTTGAGCAAGGTACTTAAACCTAAATTACCCCAAAAAAAATTTAGCTTTGCAAATGAATTGTAGATAAAAGAATTCAAGCTTTATAAGTTGCGCTGGCTAATGCGACATTCGCACACTGGGCGGTATATGGTACAATGGCATGGACATATTTTGACGGTGGCATTTGTATAGAAACTGCCGCTGCGGTGATGTGATGCGGATGCATTGTTTACATTCATTGTCATGGTTATGGTGCGTGCCATACAGAATACCGATGTACAGAACACCGGTGTATAAAATGGTGCCTTTGCAAAATGGACCGCGATCGAGAGATCTCGCTAGCCAACAATGGAGAATGCATTTGGAGGAAGAGGTTGTGCAATTATTTGCTCATTTTTAAAGTTTTGCTCTATGGGAAATCCCATTGTTTCAAACCACTTCATAGGTCCAGTTGCTCTGTTGCGCTACTGTATAAGCACAGAACCGTACAGACTTTTTCACGGCCAATGTCATCAAAACCTGCATGCACATTTTGGCAGTGAAAGTACAGCTTTGTTTCTATGGAAACCGGTGTGACAGGGAGGGAGTTGGTTCATACTCTATAACATCTTCTCAACTACTTAAATACAGAAAATGTAAGTCTGTTGCATTTATAGACGTATATGTGTATATGCTATATGTATATGCCTGGCCACTAATCGAGGAACCATTTTGTGATATGCTCTACCAGAGGTGTTGCTAGACTTAAAGCTCTACTGGGACACAGGACCCCAGCAGTGACATCCTTGAAAATCAACAGTGACAGCATCTTCATTTGGGATGCCATTAATTGTGGAGGGAAACGTAGGATATCAGCAGTCCTGTTTTGTTTGTTTTGTGTGTGTGTGTGTATTACTGTGTTGTGCCTATGTATGCTGTGTTGCATTTGTACAATGTGCAGGCATATTACTGTGCGTATGGTCATTACATTACATTACATTACATTATAGGCATTTAGCTGACGCTCTTATCCAGAGCGACTTACAACAGTGTAACCAAACTCAGGATCAAGTCCACTTAAGTCCATTGAACAAAATGCAGATAAAAAGCCTTTACTATGATAGCATACATTAAGGAGAAACAAGATAGTCTGAACCAAAAATTTTTTTTTTTTTTTTTTTTTTTTTTTTTTTTTTTTTTAATAGTTATGGGAGGGGGTTTAGGGAAGAGGAGAGAGGTACACAGAGAAGAGGTGCGTCTTGAGTTTCCGTTTGAAGGTGCTCAGACACTCTGCTGTTCTGACCTCCACTGGAAGATCGTTCCACCATCGTGGGGCCAGAACTGCAAAGAGTCGAGACCTTGTTGCTGCTCGTGTTGGGGGAGGAATCAGCCGCCCTGTAGTAGCCGATCGGAGCGATCTGGCCGGCTTGTAGGGTCTGATCATCTTCTGCAGATAACCAGGAGCTGACCCCTTGACTGCTTGGAAAGCAAGCACCAGTGTCTTAAACCGGATGCGAGCTTGCACTGGTAGCCAGTGGAGGGAGATGAGGAGGGGAGTGACGTGGGAGTCACGAGGGAGGTTGTAAACCAGACGTGCTGCTGCATTCTGGATGAGCTGAAGGGGTCTGGTGGCTGATGCTGGGAGGCCAGCCAGGAGGGAGTTGCAGTAGTCCAGACGTGACAGTATCATGGCCTGGACCAGGAGCTGTGTGGAATAATTGGTGAGGAGTGGTCTTATTCTGCGGATATTGTACAGGATGAACCTGCACGACCGGGTGGTTGCCGCGATATTCTCAGAGAGTGACAGCCTGTTGTCCAGCACAACTCCAAGATTTCGGGCACTCTGCGAAGGGTGTAGGGGAGTGTCTCCTAAAGAAATGGGCAGATGAGAAGTGGGAGAGGTAAGAGAAGGAATATGGAGAAGTTCCGTTTTGCTTGTGTTGAGCTTGAGCTGGTGTTTGGTCATCCAGCTCTGGATGTCACTCAGGCAGGCGGATATGCGATCGGAGACCTGAGTGTCTGTGGGAGAGAAAGAGTAGAAAAGTTGAATATCATCTGCATAGAGATGATATGACATGCCATGGGCGGCAATAACAGGGCCAAGGGACCTAGTATACAGAGAAAAGAGGAGGGGACCAAGGACAGAGCCCTGAGGGACCCCAGTTGTGAGGGGACGAGGAGCTGATACTGCACCGGCCCAGGCAACCTGGAAGGAGCGGCCGGAGAGATAGGACGCAATCCAGTTGAGGGCTGGTCCGCAAATTCCCAATTCTGTCAGGGAAGACAGAAGTGTAGGATGGTCAACGGTGTCGAAGGCAGCTGAGAGGTCAAGAAGAATTAGGACAGATGAACGGGATGCTGCGTGTGCTGCGTGGAGAGACTCAGTGACGGAGAGCAGGGCAGTCTCCGTCGAGTGACCGGGTCTGAAACCAGACTGCTGAGGGTCTTGGAGGTTATGCTTAGAAAGAAAAGAGGAAAGTTGGTTAGACGCAGCACGTTCGAGAGTTTTAGATAGGAATGGAAGAAGGGATACCGGTCTGTAGTTCTGGGTGAGGCAGGGGTCCAGTGTTGGTTTCTTCAGAATGGGGGTGATGTGGGCTCTTTTGAAAGATGACGGGAAGGTGCCAGAAGTCAGGGAGGAGTTAATCAGGTGGGCGATGAAGGGGATGATCTCTGGTGAGATCAGCTGGAGGAGGGTAGAGGGGAGGGGATCAAGGGCACAGGTGGTGGGACGGTGGGAGAGCAAGAGTTGGGAGACATCAGGTGGAGAGAGTGGGGAGAAGGTGGAGAATGTGGGGAGGGTCATAGAGGGGATGGGGGGAGGGAAGGGTGGGGAGTCGGGAGGGTCAAGGGAGCTGCGGATGAGTGTGACCTTTGCTTCGAAGAAGGCTGCGAAGTCTTCAGCAGTAAGGGAGGTCTGAGTTGGAGGTGAGGGTTTACTGAGGAGAGAGGAGAAAATTGAAAACAGTTGCCTGGGGTTAGCAATAGATTTGTGTATTTTAGTGGTAGTATGTTGCCTTGGCAGTGGCAACTGCTGAGGAGAAGGAGTTCAGTAGGGACTGGTAGGCAGAGAGGTCCGTTGGCATTCTAGACTTCTTCCAGTTCCGCTCTGCTGCACGCAGGGCAGTCCTGGAAGATCGCAGAACGTCAGTCAGCCACGGGCATGGAGGAGATGGGCGTGTGGGCCTGGAGACAAGAGGACAGAGGGTATTAATGGCAGTGGAGAGTGATGATAGCAGGGTGTCAGAGGCCGAGTCAGAGGGAAGGGCAGAGAAGACATCAAGAGGGGGGAGGGAGGCAGTGACACAAGGGGCAAGAGAGGAGGGAGAAAGGGCGCACAGGTTACGGCGGACAGAGACAGTAGGGCTGGGTGGAGAGAAGGGGTGTGGGTGGGAGGGAAGGGGGAGTGAGAAGGAAACAAAATGATGATCAGAGGTATGGAGAGGGGTGACGTTTAGGCCAGTGCAGGTGGTGTTCCTCAAAAATACGAGGTCGATGAGGTTGCCAGCCTTGTGGGTTGGGGGAGAGTGCTGGAGGGAGAGGTCGAAGGAGTGGAGTAGTGGAAGGAAGGCTGCAGACTGGGAGGCTTCTAGGTGAATATTGAAGTCTCCGAGGAGGATGAGGGGGGCACCATTCTCAGGGAAGGAGCTGAGCAGGATGTCAAGCTCTTCCAGAAAATTTCCCAGGGGACCTGGGGGGCGGTAGATGACAGAAATAAACAGGTTAGATGGGTGAGTCACATGTACAGAGTGGTGTTCAAAACTGGACAGAGAGAGGTGAGAGTGGAGAACAGAGAAATTCCAGGAGCGGGAGAGAAGTAAACCTGTGCCACCACCACGGCCTGATGGCCGGGGTGTGTGGGAGAATGAGAATGAGGAGGATAGCGCGGTTGGGGTAGAAGAGTTGTCAGGGCTGATCCAGGTCTCTGTGAGGGCCAGGAACTGGAGAGACAGGTGGGAAGCGTAGGCGGAGATGAAGTCGGCTTTTCGGGTTGCCGACTGGCAGTTCCAGAGTCCCCCAGCGAGGGTGGCATTCTGGCTGGTAGCTGGTTGCAGGTCGCGGAGGTTGGATGGGTTTCTCTGTCGTGGGGGCCCGCGACGCTGGAAGCGAGTTCGGAAGGGGAGAGAGCATACTGGGATGGGGAGGGAGCGCATAAAATGTGACGGTCAGTGTGTGTGTGTGTTGTTTTCAAGATTAAGGTGGCCCAGGAACCCATGGTTTATTCAAAAGGTGTTTCTGGGACACCTTTATCATGAAAATACTTTTTTTATGAGAGAGGCTTTTCATGCCACTAGCCAGGCTGAGACACCACAGCTCAGCGCCGCCATGGGGTCCCTGCTGCAGGGCTCCACTAATGCTGCCCTCAGCGTCAGCTGGTGGGACTGGCCTCCTGCTTCTGCAAGCAGACTGCAAGGAGGGAGCTGGGGAGTTCTGTAGTTGTTGCTAATTTGGAACCTCAGCAACATCAAGAAAGACTGTTTGTGTGGAAGACAAGGTGTCACTCAAACCTGAAGCCTCACTCAGCTCTCTCTGCTGGTGCCTGAACTTTGAGGTGGTCTGGTTCTGCTGAACCACAGGGTCCAGAAACTTTGACTGGTCAGACAGCCTCCAGTTCATGACCTTCCCTTCTGCTGCTCAACCACTTTTCTTTTCTCTCTCTGCGTAACTCTCCTTTATATATTTATCTTTTATGCCCTTCCACATCATCTTACAGTCCTCAACTCAAGAAAAACACACGCAGAAGCATTACAGTTTCCAAACTATTTATAACCTTATGCATCTCATGCAAAACAAATAACTTTTTTGCATATTTAACTTCTCTAGCTAACATGAATAAAAATAATTTAAGTGCATTAAGATGGCATTTGTGTGGATTTGATGAGTTAAATGGTTAACCCCTGTGTGCAGGTCCCGTAGTGGCCAGGACGCTGGCATCCTGAGATTTTAGCCATTCAATGCTCCTACAACCACACTACAAGTGGAAACAATAATATCTGTGTTCTACCGTCATTAGGAGATGATACATGATAATTAATCTAAATACAGAGTTTGTAAGTGACACTATTGTCGTCTAGTTTGTCCATTTAACAAGTACCCCAGCCCACTCTCATCTGCAACTAGTATGACTCATTAGATACTTGAGGGAGTTCATGAAACTATTCTTTCTCCACCAAAAATTTATATTCCATCATATCAACAAGATAAAGCCAACAACAGCTTGAAGGTATGATAATGCAGCGGTGAAAAACACTGCTCACTGAATAGTGAAAGGACTTTTAGTGTAATTATACCACGTATACCACGTCATTCTACTATCAATATCTGTGACTAAATACGGAATAAATATGCAGTCTTACCATTGGTTTATATAAAGATGTCCCTGTCAAGATTCAATGGTCATTTGTGAGTTTCAGCTGTAACCGTAAGCAGAAATATGCAAGTACTTGTTGTGGAGTAATTGTTTATTCCTACAGTTTTTAGAACATTTTACTAATTTCGCCAACTCATCAGCATGGCTAAAAGCAAAATCTCACCATGCTGAGTCATGGATTTGGGAAGTGGGTGGAAAGAGGAGGAGGAAGCATGAAGTCTAGTGAGGATACATACAAACATGCAAAGATTTACCTATTACTGCTTGTAACATTTCAATTATTTAGCTTATGTCATATTTTTGATATAATATTCAAATTGGTCATATGAGAACTGTTAGCCTTTGAAAATAAGGCTCAGCATATTTTTATTGGGGGCTAATTAATCGGCCTAGCTGTTAGCATTGTTAGCATACTTTTGGCAGTGTTGGTGTGGTGTCTCGCGGAGGCCTGCTTTGTTAGAATCCATACTACTCACTGTGAAATTGAGTGTCTTTCAAGAGGTTTGCACTATTATTACATTATAAGATAATCCTTCAGCAGTTATTGGCTATACCCCCCCCCCCCCCCTTCTTATAAATCAGGGTGGTAACAGTGTTTCTCTCTCGCAAAGGCAAGCTGCAACATACACTATTTACCAGCCAATGCCACTGTGTGTCCTTAACTCAGTAAACATTGGCCATGTGTCCAATTTTTACCAATCCATACTACAAAAATGTGAAAGGATGAACAAGAAGTATATAATTTGTGGTTTCATCTTTAAGCCATATGACATATATGACAGATGCATGTATGACAGATATCAGGTCTGAAATGAAAGACACCCCACTGATTCATTTAGCCATGACAGGCTTTTTGTGCTTCAAAACTATGCAGTTCTAAAGTAAAGAAATCTGTTGTTGATTTACCTAAGCTATGAATTTAAAGACATCGGTCACAGTGTCCTTTAAAGTGACCTGGAATGCAGAGCAGGAAGTCATTCATTACATATTGCTTTCTATGGCTCACGCTCCCTGCTGAAATTATGCAATTTCCATCTCACAGAATCTTGATGATTCCTGGGAGTATTAGTCATATGACTTTAAATAGAATCGCTCCTTGCCGCATGGATGCATTTTAAACAGAACAAATTCATACAGAA